>NC_142063.1:261791631-262098193 GCF_059756535.1 Pantherophis guttatus | reverse complement strand
TGGTTCAAGAAAATAGCTTCCTTTTCCTTTGTTGATTGTCATTAAGACCACTACTCAAACATAGATAGCATTCCTAAGCATTTATTGTATAAGCTTCAGAAGGATTGTTTCTAGAGCTGTTTAGATGTAAAAGTGTTCCCTTGAAATCTTTTTTCCTGTACCAGCCTATTAAGCTCTAATCACCTATGCCCTTAACATAATTAGAACTACTAATTGGGGGGTGGGGTATTCAATAACTCAAAGAACAATGGCACTGAGGAAATTCTTGTTATCTGTCTGACATCATCAAGCAAATGTACAAATTATGATATCATTATGAAAAATGAAAAAATTGCAGCAGAAATTTGCAAAATTGCACTGAGGTGAAGGAAAGTGAGGATTTACAGTAACTGCATTTGTTCTGTTGTTAGTCTTTTTCAATGCACAATCTGGCATTTTGTTATGTATAAAGCTTTCCTGATATCAGTATAGATCAGGGCTGTAAAACTTCCAGCCTCTGGGCTGGATGCGTCATGTGCCCAGATCCAGTTTAGCGAAGGGGAAAAGTCCCGATACGTTACATGACGCCATGAGTTTGACATCACTGGTACAGATATATGTCCATGAGCAGAATTGTAGCCATGTTTTAATGTCCAACTTTGTCAGACAGAAAACATTAGAAGTATACACTTTAAAAATTAAAATGAGCAAAGAAGCACATTAACCTGCATTAAAATTGGCTAAAATAGGAAAAGGTTTCTCTTTCATTTTCATGGGTACAATTCGTCTTGTAACAGATCACCTAACTCTACAGCAGCTAGCAGCAAGTCCCATAGGATATATGTGTGCTTCTATGTCCAAGGGTATTTTAACACAGCCTAAGAAAAGCTAGGATAAGACTAGCAGCTTTGTTAAGGATTATTTTATTCCATGTTAACTTCCCAAATATACAGCAATTGTTTATTAAGATTCTGAGCTTAGCCTTCTTTCATTTGAGCTCTGTCTTCAAATCGATCACATTGACATGGATAAGGATGATAACTCGTAAATGACACGTTAGTGAGAGCATGCATCAATCAACTAATGTAAGAATGGAAAAAGTGCAGAAATTCCTTAAATAAATCAAATCTCTTTATCCCTACCCCATCCCACTCTCCAGCTGTTTTTAAAAAACAGCAGCAATGGTTATTAGGTTTTTTTTTTAAGTATTATTGCTATCCAGCTTTCTTATTTTTATCTTCCTATTTTATCCCAAATAATCTTGTGTGAAACTGTATGCTAACTTGATAGATGGAAACCGCTCACCCCTGAACTTCACAGCTGAGTAAGACTTCAAACCTGGTTTGAACTACATCCCATAGATCACGTAACATCCAAAGTTCCATGTAGTACTGTAGGACAGAGTTCCCAAGCCTTTCTGGCTTTGCGGATCAACGGAGTGGGGGGGAAGAGGGGATGGTTCTGTGCGCGCAGCTGGCAAGTACACACGCAGCTTCATTTATACGCACCTGCCACTCATGCAAATGGAGCACATGGGCATGCACTTGCCCGCTGCTCGCACAAGTGGGGATGCACGTGAACACAGCTGCACTTGCCTGCTGTTTCTGCAGTCCGATTGCTGTTCCCTCATGGCCCATTAGTGGGTTCCGGCCCAGATGTTGGGGACCCCTGCTGTAGGACAATCAGAAATCTGCTCTTGTTTTAAGACCTAGCACTTTTTCTCCCATTCCAATAGTGAACTCAAGTTTTTAGTTTATGTGTTATTAAAAATGTCTGCCTCTGAACAGAAATTAAGTTTTCTTACTGCTGTCTCTTCTCCATAGAATTACACATTATCCTTTGTAGTTATAAACAGGTCTGTTTTCATTTTTCATAATATACACTGGGTGATAGTTATTTTTAAATGGGCATATTCATTCTGATACATTGCATTTAAAATACCTTTTTTATCCTCCTTTTTCTCTTCAGAAACAGCTGCCTTTGCTGATAATGAGCCATTGTCTTCTACAGTTTTTACATTTTCTTCCTGTATGGCTTCTTCTGTAATTACTATCGTGTGACCATTAGAGATTTCATAATTCACTGTGGCATCCACATCTGAAACGAAAACAAGAATGTTGGCTAGTTCTGAAAGCATTACCTTCATTATATGCAACTAAGTTGTCTTTATTTTCATAATGGTGCTGCTATCTGGGATAGGATTGTTCAATGCATAGCATCCTGATTAAAGCTAGTTTTAGCTTTATGCATTTCTACATATCTTCTTTTATACTTAAGGTGTGTTGTGGTACTAGAACAGAGGACTCATCTCTACATTGGGGAGAATTTTAAGAAACCTTTCACAAAGTATCCTTCCTCCTCCCTCCCCTGATATTTTTACTCCAAAATAGCTCTGGGTAATGGGTGACCATTCACAAATGTCTCCCATGATCAATTTGGTCAAAGAAATTTCATAGAAAGATTAACTGATAGGGATAGGAAGATTAAAAACCTGACCAAGAGTCTGAATATAAGGTAGAAGTGGGAGTTCAGGGGCAGAAACCCAATCTATTCCTAAACAGTTTTCTCTTTTACAAAATCGGCCCACCAATTCTCTCACTCCATTTTCTACCAGCCAAAATTCACTCACACCCAAGCCACTCACTCATCTTTTTCTTTTCTCTGTCCCATATGAAATCCCACTGTCTTCCCATGTTAGGTTGTTTTCTGTTGCTCCCCAGCGTCCCTAGTTTATCATGAAGCAGCTTTCTCTCTTTCTCCCTTCCTTTGTCTTTCAGAGACCTTTGAGTCTCTGCTTTACTAGCTTTGCAAGACAATCTGAGCACTTCTGAGGAGAAAAGAAAAGAGGTGGCCAAAGCTCCTGGAGTTAAAATCACTGTTTTTTCAGTTTTATTTTTCAACCTAACCCTATTAAGAGATATGTGACAGTCTTATTGTCAGTCTTAACTGCAAACTTTGTCAATAAGAGCCTTGGTAGTACAGTGGTCTAAGACACCCTGTTATTAAGCTGGTTATTAAGACCAGCTGCCTGCAATTACTGCAGGTTCAAATCTCGCCAAGGCTCAAGGTTGACTCAGCCTTCCATCCTTTCTAAGGTAGGTAAATTGAGGACCCAGTTGTGGGGGCAATAAGCTGACTTTGTATAAATATACAAAAGGATGAAGGCTATTGCTGAGCACATTGTAAGCCGCCCTGAGTCTCCGGAGAAGGGCGGCATATAAATCAAATTTAAAAAAAAAATAAAAAATGAACTACCGATATATACATTGTAAAGCAATGGGAATAACATTTGTCATCATTCAGATTAAATGTAAGGTCTATTAATCTACATTAATTGCGATCACCTTGCTCATTTATTTCCTTTAGGACACCCCTTCTTATTAGCTCCTCTCTGCTCTGCCTTGTTGATATCTTTCTTTCCAGCACTTAAAAAAAATAGAGAAATTAAGACATTATTCAGTAAAAAATAAACTAAGACAACAAAAAAATTTAAGTAAAGGTAATTTTGGCTTCCATATTTATTATTTAGCAGTATTAGAATGAGAACTAGGATCTAATTGCAAGCAAGTGTTTGAAGGAAGAGTGGATAGGTCAAAAGGAAGGAGAATAACAGGAAGCAGTTGATGAATTGCTGAAAAAGAGAAAATTGAGGAGTTTAAATAGCAAAAATCAATGTATAGAGCAGTACATGAAAAGTATGGATATGTATGTAATTACCTATTAAGGTATATTGGTCAGAAGATAGTGCTATGGAAAGGTAGTAAGCAAATGTATATGACTAGATTGATACATTCATTCTCTCTTCAAGTACAGAAGCTGCATTAATTATGTTTTCATTTGTGCTGAATACAAATATTTCTGTCTTAAAATAGAAGTTAAATGAAAATTTAAAAACAATTTACTTCTGAAAACTAAAACATCATTTACAGCCTTCATGGTTCAGGAAATTTACATCACTTACAGCCTCATGGTTCAGGAAATTCTCTTGTACAGATTTCCTTAACTAATCTATTCTATATCACTAGCATATGTCATAACAAATAGACAACATGATGTTGGCTCAGAGTCATGAATCATAGTCTCAAGATTTAGTTTCAGCCTAAATTTTGTACCAGGGAATTTTCCTAAACATTTCTTATGCTTTGATGGACTAAATCAGGGCCCCCCCAACCCCAAGTCTGTGGACCAGTACCAGCCTGTGGACTTTTGGAAACTGGGCCACACAAGTGGCAGCCAAGCACATAAAGCTTCATTTGCACATGCGCAGGATTAGGTTGCGTGTGCAAAACCATCCTTTTCATTCTCCCCAACTCTGCTGTGGCTATTGATCCATGGAGCCAGAAAGGTTGGGGACCACTGCACTAAATTGTAAACAATGTAATCTCTGCTTTTAATGGCTATATGTTATGGCTATATATATACTGCAAATTATGATGCAAACATCATATACAAATAAAAGATAGCAATGCCCAAATCCTCCCTTCTAATCCCTTAAAATTTTGCCTCAGTTTATTTTATAAGACTAACATTCCAAGTGAATTTAAACTTTTGCTATTATCACTGATTTCCCAGATACGGCTTATGCATAGCCTACCCTTCCAAATCCCATCCTTCTAAATTTGCCTCTTGAGGGTTAACAACTTTAAGGTTAAGAAGTATGAGGTATAAAAAAACAAATAATAAATAAATTAAATTCTAAGCCAGTCATGGAATGCTTCTCTTTCTAAAATCCTATCTGCATTCCACTTCTGTACTTCAAAAAGCTTTGCAATTATTAATTCTCCTTTCTGTGTTTTGCTTTATTTCAGAAAGAGACAACTAACTTTTGAAATATTTCTCATGTTATCCAAACATATGTTTTCGTACATCCTTTAAGTAGGAAAAATTATCTGGGCAAAAGAGGTCAAAACATTTTTTAAAATCCAGAGCAGAGAGATAAAATTCAGAAGAAGCTGAGGAAGATGCTCCCCGATTCACTGGAATACAAAAAAAAGGGAAGGAAGTACAGAACAATCAGACTTGCAAAATTCTGTTATTATAGCCAATCTCAATAAAGCTAATGTTCACGGGTTGATTTCCTGGTCTGTTCTATCTAGAAGGATTGAGATGCTATAATTATAACTCCAAGAGAATTTCTTCAAACTTATCCAAGGTTTGGTGATATGTATACCACATTTTAATACTCGTTTTATGATAATCTATATAATGTAGTGTGATACATCAGGAACCCGCCTACAAGTATGATTCTGCTCTATTGGTCTAAACATTAAGGAAGGTATGTGTGGTATGATAATTGAAATTAATATTAAAAGAACAATAATAATAGCTTGTCACAAGCATCCCTTATACTTTTTGCATGCTTTTTATCCCTTTTTGTTTGTTTCTTTGTTTGTTTGTTAGGACTGCCTATAATAATTTTAGTATAGTTTATAAATAGAAAGATAAAAGACTAATACAAACTAGGAAAAATATAAAAAGTAAAGAACAGGAGAAGTACAGAGTAGAAAAAGGGAAAAAAAAAAAAGATGAGAAAAAAGATGCATAAAATTCCCCATTTCTCTCCAGGCAAGAATAAGCAGTTCCAGTAGCATAACACCTTCTCTAATATTTCAATTTTTAAAAAACTCTTCTTCCCATATCTCATTCCTTATCAATAAACAAATTATTTAAAAAATCATTCCATCTTAAACAGCAAAAGGTTATACGAGAAGAACCGATTTTACTGGATAAAACAGAGACTTAGACTGATTTGAATGTGGATTTGAAAATGGATTTTTAAAAAAATTCCCAGAATATAAGAATGCTATGGAAAAAGTTGTGGATTTGAAAATGGATTTTAGATTCCAAACTACAAGAGTGATAGGGAAGAGAATGCCACAAGAGTTTTACATTTGAAATCGGCTGATGCCTTAATAAGTAAAAAGGACATACAAATAATAAATTAGAAGAATGCTTTGGAAAGTCTTCTAACTTGGATAGAAAGGGAAAGTGTTAAAAATTATGCCACAGTTAAGTTAATAACAGGTTGTTAAGTGAATCTGGCTTCCCCATTGATTTTGCTTGTCAAAAAGGTTGCAAAAGATGGTCACGTTTCCGGGACACTGCAAGCATCATAAATATGAGCCAGTTGCACTACGAGCATATGAATTTTGATCAAGTGACCATGGGGATGCTGCAATAGTCATAAGTGTGAAAAACGGTCATAAGTCACTTTTTCAGTGCCGTTGTAACTTTGAACAGTCAGTAAATGAACTCCTGTAAGTTGAGGACTACTTGTATATGTGTAGTGGTTTCTGATAGCAATTAATGGAATTTCTTTTTGACCAGGACTAAATGACAAGGCTTTTCAGATCTGTTTATAAATGAGGAAAGCTTTCTTTTGCTTTATTTCTTAGAGAAAGTGATAAATTGAAATACAAAAATGATGTATTAAAGTGAAAATATAATACATTACTATTTCTGGCAGATCTTAATCAGATATTTTGCTGATGAGGATCGAATGATATTTTTTATAATGTAATTATTGATAAGAGATGAGTCTTGCGTAAAGAAATATTTTTATCCTTATTAAAATATTAGAGAAGGTATTAACTTATTAAGGTTGTTTATTCTTGTCTGGAAAGAAATGGGAGTCATCTTTTATATAACTTCCCCCCCCCCCAATTTTTGTATTTTGTTTTTTCTCTTTCTTCTATTTTTCATTTTTCTTACTTTTTACGTTTTTCTTACTTTTTAAAATATTTTATCCTTGTATTTATAAACGTGTGTGTGTGTATATATGTGTGTGTGTATAGTTAATAAAGGTAGGAATAAGTCTTAAGAAATTATGCAACATGGAAAAAGTGGCTTTTAAGCATTGTTTGGGTGGAGAGAAAGAGTATGCACACATAATTTAGATCAGTATGCTGACTACTCTAAGGAGCAAAGGTATTCTGAACTCAACTCTTTTAGAATCCAGAACTGTATATACGTAACAGGATATGTACAGTATATACAGCATAATTCCTCACCTATTTGTACCTCTTTCTTAATAGTAAAAATATATTAAACGTGCAATATCTCTTGATCTCAAAAGGCAACTATCAGGATTATTATATTCCAAACATCACCAATGAACTATGATCATCTCCTCTTTCTCAGTATACTATAGAAAAGTCACTCCTCCAGTGAAAGGGTTTATGCACAGAGGATAAATATTTCTCTCAAATTTATACATCTTCATTTACATTGTTGAGACAAAATTATATTTTAATGACACACAAACAAAAGGAAGAACATTTTTCTAAAAAACACCAATTTATTAATGTGCTATTAAACTTACATAAATAAAAATAAAATCAAAAGAGATTATAAGACAGTTCACTATAAATGCACATCTGGAATACGCTATTCTGTTTCATTTTAATTACATTAAAACAATTAAGTTCTAAAAGATTTAGTATGTGAGCTTTAATCTGGGAAGAATAATTTTCACTCAAATGCTTGATCTTTAAGGATCTTATAGCTCATTAATTGCTATAAAGAGAAAGCTGAAGTGTGGGTGGCATTCAATGGATTAAGACACAGTATCAAAGCAATAAATCAGGAGTCAGGAGTTGAGGGTAAGAAGCATTTTATAAAAAAGTATTTTGGCACAACTACAAAGTTCATCCATGGGAGGCAAATGTGCAGGAGTACAAAAATGTTGAAGGACAGAAATGCAAGAAAATAGGTAACATCAGGCAAGTTTTGAAGAACTGGGAAAAATCTTCATGAGAGGTAGGGAACAACATTGATAGCGATCAAATCTAAAAGTTAATATGGTAGAACTAATTACATGGTTCTTTGCAACTCTAGCAATTACAGGTTGTCCTCGACTTATGACCACAACTGAGCCCAAAATTTATGTTGCTAAGTGAGACATTTGTTAAGTGAGTTTTGCTCCATTGTACAACTTTTCTTGCCATAGTTGTTAAGTGAATCTAGCTTCCCCATTGACTTTGCTTGCCAGAAGGTTGCAGAAGGGGATTACTCAGGACACTTTAACCGTCATAAATATGAGTCAGTTTCCAAGTGTCTCAATTTAGATCACATGACCATGGGGATGCTGAAATGGCTGTAAGTGTGAAAAATGGTCATCAGTCACTTCGAACAGTCACTAAATGAAGGGTTGTAAGTTGAGGACTACCTGTATAATCTTTTCAAGTTTCATAAAGTATTTGTCAGTATCAACAATCATACCTGCTGAGGTTTCTATAAATTTTTCACTTGTTTTCTTCTTTCGCCATTTCCACGGTTTGAAGATTTTACCAATTGTTGAAAGTTTGCCCTTCCTCTTAAAAGGAGGAGTTTGAGATCCCGGATTCGTCCCATCTGAGTTAGCAACTGATACTTTGTCAATCCCATCAACTGTATAAACAAAAAACAAATACATATATATACAAAATATATACAATGTATGAAGACCATCCAAGTTTCTGTTTTAAGATTCAATCATTAATTTATAAGGGAAATAAGGCACTCCTTACAGGATAAATTCATGTACTGCATTATAGTATTGGTTGATTATTAAGGGTTTGCTAAACAGTTCACAATTGGCTGATTCCACACATCATACAAAACCATAAACCGAGTAATGCCATCTAGTAACTTAGTTTGACACAAGAGCCCAGGCAGTTTGTGGTGGTGCTAATCTAAGGCCCCTTAAAATTAATTTTAAACATAGTAAACTATAAGAAATACCTAATGTTAAAACTTAATAAGGTATTACATACCCAAACACGCATGAGTGCAGGTAATCCTTCACTTACAACCACAATTGAGCCCAAAACTTCCATTGACAGTTAAGTGAGTTTTGCCTCCGTTTACGACCTTTTTTGACAGTTGTTAAGTGAGTCATGTGGTCGTTAAGTGAATCTGGTTTACCACATTGACTTTGCTTATCGGAAACCGGCTAGAAGATTACAAATGGTGATCACATGACTGCAGAACAGCGAAACTGTCATAAATACATGCCAGCGGTCAAGTGCCCAAATTTTGACCACGTGACCATGGGGTTGCTGCAACAGTTGTTAAGTGTGGCAACCATTTTTTTCACTGCCCTTGTAACTTCAAACGATCATTAAACGAATGGTCATAAGTCAAGGACTACCTGTAATGAATCTTGGCTCACAACCAGAAAATATAGCAGCAAATGCAGAAGCAGCAGGTTAAAATATCAGATTTATACATACATACATACATACATACATACATACATACATACATACTATAATGTTTAAAACTAATGTGTTAATGTTCAAGTCAACACCATATAATAACTTCAGCATTAATATTTATCTTACTGTTTAAAACAAGTACATGCACAAACTGAAAAATATTCTCACGTGAGAATAGCACATCACTACTCCATTGTGAAAAATTGCTTATTTATCTAATATAGAACCCTAGAATTAAGGAAATGGAAAGATTTATGTAACTAGGCCACCAAGTCCCTTGCTCACTGCTAAAATCTTTAAGTTCAAGAGTTTACTTTAACTTGAAATTCACATTCTACTATTTTCCAGATTTTCACAGCATGAGTAATTATTCCATGAAACCTAAACTTACTGTTAATGATGCACATACTTATTTTTCATTATTTGTGGAACACCTCGCCTTCAAAATATGTGGGTGCTCCATCACTGGAGGCTTTTAAGAAGAAACTGGACAGCCATTTGTCTGAAATGGTATAGGGCCGTGATGGCGAACCTATGGCACGCGTGCCACCTGTGGCCATATCGGTGGGCATGCAAGCTCAGCTCTGGTGCATATGTGCACGCCGCCCAGCTGATTTTTGGACCTTCTGGGCCCACCAGAAGTAGGGAAACAGGTTGTTTCCTGCCTCCGGAGGGCCTGGAGGGGTGGGGAAGGCCCATTTTTTGCTCTCCCCAGGCTCCACAGCCTCTCTAAGAGCTTGGGGAGGGCAGAAACGGCCTTCCCTACCCACCCCCCTGGAGGCCACAAATGGCCTCCGGAGGGCCTCCAGCAGGGTGGAAAAAGCTATTTTCGCCCTCCCCAGGCTCCTAGAAAGGCTCTGGAGCTTGGAGAGAGCAAAAAACGGGCCTACTGGGCCCACCATGCCAAAAGCGGGGGTTGTATGCGGGGTCACGTGCACATGCACCGGGGATGGGGCGCATAGAAATATGGGTATGGGGATGTGCACGTGCAACACCCCCCGCTTTCTCCACTTTTGGCACGCAATGGCAAAAAGGTTAGCCATCGCTGGTATAGGGTCTCCTTCCAACTCTGATATTCTATGTTCCAAAAATTCATATAGATTATCTACATCATAGTTGAAGGATTGCCATGGTGGCGCAGTGGTAATGAACCACAGTGGCACAGTGTTTAGAGTGCAGTACTGTAGACTACTTCTGCTGATCACCCTTCCGAGGTTGGTAAAATGAGGACCCAGATTGTTGGGGGCAAATATCCTGACTCTGTAAACTGCTTAGAGAGGGCTGTAAAGCACTATGAAGCCGTATATAAGTCTAAGTGCTATTGTTACTGCTTTAATTTCTATTCATGGTAATTGGTATACATAGTCTTGTGTTCTTTGTGTTTAAGGTTTTATAGATTAAGGTAATTTAAGGTAACTTAATTTAAGGTAATTCTGTTCATTCCCAGCCCATGATGAGTCACAAATACCATGTTTCCCCGAAAATAAGACCCTGTCTTATATTTTTTTGAACCCCAAAATAAGCACCTGGCCTTATTTTCGGGGAGGTCTTATTATTTTGGGGTGCATGGAAGAAACCAGAGGAAATGGCGGGGACCGGCTGCTCATGCATTTAAATATTTTCGGGGAGGGCTTATTTTAGTGCATGTGCTCAAAAGCCTGATTGGGCTTATTATCAGGGGATGTCTTATTTTTGGGGAAACAGTGTAGTTGTAAAGAGTCTGACATAAGTCTGCCACAGTCCTTCAGGATAAGGCTGATAAGCACGCACCTTTATCTCCCTTCACACACTGTCAAAGACCTAATTGGCAATTAGCTTTGCAAGGCCACACAGAACACAGAGACAAAACGGAGCTTTAGAATTTAAACCAACCAGCACGAACAAAGTTCCTTCCTGCAAAGGCTCACGTGCCTTTCTCCTCCTTTATGTCTTATGGGAGGGGCCAATCATCTCCAAGCCTTACTCCCGAGTCGCCCCTTTTGTCTTAACTGTTCTTGCCTTCTGGCAGCTCTGCACATGCGCACACTGGGAACAGGCTCCCCCTGTTCTTCTGCCTTGCTGACGGCAGACTCTAGAGGCTCTGGAGTCAGCACATAACTCCCAGATGGCCCTGGCCCCATATTTGCCTCTGATGCAGAGCTCTCGTCCGATCCTTCCCCAGACTCCAGGACTGGCCCATGTTCCTCCCCAGCCTCCTCACTGTCTGACTCTGCTGCCAGCTCCGCAGGCTGCCGGCGGACCACAACAGAACTGTTGTAAGTCAAGAACTATCTGCACTGGATTTTGTTCTAAGCATGGCAAATGCTTTTACAATTATATTAACATTTGTCTTCTAGACCAGGGGTCCCCAACCCCTAGGCCAGGGACCAATACCGATCAATGGCCTGTCAGGAACGGGCCTGTACAGCTGGAGATGAGTGGCAGGCGAGCAAGTAAAGCTTCATCTGTATTTGCAGTCGCTCCCCAGTTCTAACATAACCACCTCAGCTTTACCTGACATCATCAGGCATTAGACTCTCATAGGAACATGAACCCTACTGTAAACTGTGCATGCGAGGGATCTAGATTGCACACTCCTCCTTCCCACCCACACCAGTCCAAGAAATAATTGTCTTCCATAAAACCGATCCCTGGTGCCAAAATGGTTGGGACCACTGTTTTAGACCTCATCATTTTAACTCCCTCCATGATGTGCTTCTCTGTTCTTTATAATCTTCCAATATAAATTTAATAAATAAAAAATGATACAGCAGCTCCGCTTAAAAAAATTACTGATTTATAAATAAAAGCAATTAATCATGTGCGTATTTTTATTATATTTTTTCAGCCTAGGTATAGATTTCCTTAATTTTATTATATTTCTTCAGCTATTAGAGAAACACCAATTTTTAATTCTCTCACCTATCCATTCTTTTGGTTATACTTTGATTTCATACAGTATGCAAGTTCATTAGGAAATAGAAAATTCAGTACATTCTATTTAAAAGACTAGTTCAGATGTCATCCTCCTCCTAAATTAGTTCATTGCAAGATGAAGGCTGTGAAACAATGAACCAGGCAGCTATGGCACTGGTCAGATGTTTTGGGTTGTTTTTTTTTTTAACTTCCCAGAGTCAGCTGCAGAACCTCACTGGGTGGCTTTAGGCTAATCTTTCTCTCAGATTTACCCACTTTACAAGATTGTTGTGGGGAAATGCAGAGCCATAGTACTGTATATGCCACCCTGAACTCCTGGTAGATAGGAAGGGTATATACCTAATAAATCTCTTTCATTTGTCTATTTCCTACTTTGAAGTGGCCCGCGCACACACACAATTAATCTCTAGTTAATAAAACTGTCAAAGAGAAAAAAAGCTATACTCTAAGTATAGCTCAGCACAAGCTTCCATGCAGTTTTCAACATGTCGCTATACAACTGTTAACTTCAGGAAGTTCTTTCATGAGCTAAGCGTTCTGACAGCATTTTAATTAAAGGAAAGGGGGAAAAGCTTGGGTATTAATGTGGGTGGCTGAATAGTAATTTCCAGATGGGGCTGCCAATGCTACAAAATGTTAATTAAGCCTCCTGCTAGAGAAGAGATTAAAAGTGTAGGTAGTTGGGCTTGCAAACGATTCCTGACTTTTGCCTTAATATTGGGAATGTGGGTAGAGAAATGTAATCATAGAGGTAAGCTACCATATATTTACTACTTTTGACCTTGAAATATGCAAGGTTGCCTAAGATTTTTCCAGAGTTCAAAAATTATTTCAGTGTGTCATCCTAACCAGCTTTTAAATGTTTAGTTGTACTTATTCTACCCATAATGATTAATTTCTGAGTTAATCCTGTGGAAAGTTTATGTGGTTTATTTCCATACACGGCCACACAAACTTTGAAATGAAATCTGGGAAATATGTTTGCTTGCCTAGACAGAATTTCTGTATGCAGTACTTCTTGATTGTTTTACAAATGCAATTACATCAATAATGTCACATTTGAAATGCTCTCTGGAATGCAGCTTCATCTTGATTCTCAGAAAGCAGCAAGGTTGTCTGTTAAAGGAAGAAGGCTTGGACATTTTAAATTAAAACAATATGTAACAGCGTAACAGTCCTGTTGTTTCTGCAAAAGTGGAAACTCCATCTTGATTAGAAGCTGTAATTGTATATGCATAGTGTTTGGACTTAAATACTTGTCAACTTTCCATAATCGAAAAAGGGAAATATTTACTGTGTATCTCAATTTATTTTACTTCAGAAGGTGGCAGCACCTTTCTGACCTCGGCTAATTTCAAAACAACAGAACACAGATAAAACTTGTTATTTTGATGGGACACTGCTAGGAAAAAAACTAAAGGTATATATTTTAACTGAGGAGTTAAAAGAAAGCAAGAGCAAACCACTTCTGAAATATCCTGAGAATCATATTATATAGATGTGTCCTTGCAGTCCAACATATCAGAAGGGTAAGAGGAAATAAGATTGTTTCAGATGATGCTAGACTGGCAAGATAGAGATGGCAGGTGCCACGGAAGACTTTTTTTGTGTTTTTAATTTTTTGTTTGTGTGTTCAAGGGAACCATCACACATTAAAGTTTGTCTTTCTTTTTGGATAAATATAATAAATCCTGTGTCAATAAAATTGAGATTAAGTGACCAAACCCAGAAAAGGTATCTTGGAGAGGGGATGAATAAAACAAAATCTGGATGGAATGTCATGTTCAAAATAAGTTTGCTGATTTCAAATATTTGAGATCTAGGATTTATGTAGGACAAGGTTTTATTGCAAGACCATACTTTGAGAAACATGGCGGTTCTGGGAAATTTGTGACAGTTGGTATGTAAGCACATAATGTTCTTCACACATTTGTATGCCCAGTTATTGCTAGGATGCATCCTGTGAGAGAAGATTTTAGATTTGTGAAGTGGCACTGTGCCCAAATTCTTTAAGAATCTTTTTTTTACAAGTTGTCTTTAAACTCTCATCCTTCACTGAGCATTTGCATAAGTCTGAAAAGCATGCTAAATAAAAGATAAGGGGCTGTTCAACTACAAACTACTGTACCTTTCACAAAATACCTTGCCAAACTTAAGCTTCCCTTCATCTTAGTTGGGAATGAGATCTTCTTTTCCCATCAGCTGAACTCTTTGGACCCAGAAGCTTTTTGTTCATGGACTATAAAGATGCATATAGTTTATCACTAAAATAGCAACGAATAGTCCTCTCTTCTGAAAGTAGGAGTCTTCCCAATCGGACAGTCCTTAACTTACAAACACAATCAGAACAAGAATATTCCTTAAGCAATGTAGCTGTTAAGTGATTTGCACCCAAATTTATGAGCTTTTTTGCTGTGGTGGTGAAGTGAACTTGGCATTCCCCAGACTTTGCTTGTTTGAAGGTAGCTGGGAAGGTCAGAATGGCGTGACCCTGGGACACTGTAACCCAGGACTCTGTAACTATCATAGATGGATGCCAGTTGACAAATACCCAAATGTTGATCATATAACCATGGATATGCTGCAAGGATAGCAAGTGAAAGGGCTGGTCTTAAGTCACTTTTTCAGTGCCATTTTAATGGTCATTAAATGAATAGCTATAAGTCAAGGTCTGTCTTTAATATGTACAAAGATTTGTATACGAGCTGGGTTCAAGAGTCTCTGGAAGATTTGTATATTCACAGGGTCATCTGCAGAGGAGGTGACAAAGAGTCAACCATAGGCCCACTAGAACCAACTTGACTTTTATGATTACTACCCTCCACAATTGTCCAAGCAAGGCTTTTCTGTTCCAGGCAACTGTTGGCTCTTCTTTGCCATACCAATATGACTTTAAGTATTTTAATACTTCAGTGGAATTAAGAGTCTGACCCTGAAGTCACTGCCATTCCAGAACTTTAAAGGTCAACTGAACAAGGTACCAGGATGTTCCCATATGACACAGTTTAAAACTAATTATTGATAGGAAAGACTATAGTATTGTATTTAAGAAAGTTTTAAGTACGATATAGATTTGGAGGAGATCTCACTGTAAAAACATCTGCTTTCCAGGTATTATTAGAGTTCAGATTTACTGGAAGCAGAGGCTTTTCTCATTCATTTCCTGCAACTTGACATCAATTTGTCACATTATAAATACTTAAAATCTCATTCGCAGAATCTATCAGCGCCAAGAAATAGCTCTGTTGCAGTCTATGACAGCCAGCCCATTGATTAACTCAAACCAGGCTTACAAATGCCATATGCAGCAGTATCTCATATAGTCAAATACTAGTTAAGTAGTGAAGCCTACAGACATCGCAAATGCCTCACACTAAAAGTGTGAAGCAATGAAGAGTTCACAACTATTGATGTCAATGAGCCTGTAGGGCACCCGATGCCCAGCCCTTTTCAAGCCAATGACACCCAAACTTAATACAACCAGGACAAGCAAGGTAATGAGGCTAGGATAAAAACTAAATTGGATTAAGTTGAAATTAAGTATAATTAATTTAATGAAATGCGTAAGATTAATCACTATGTACTAATATTTTTTTCCTAACACGCTAAAATCATAATTCAGTGACATTTATTGAGAGAGGCCAACTGGCCTCATAAAGCTCTGGTCTATGTCTATGAATGGCAATTAAGCAGGTCCATCATAGTCTCAGACAGTAAGTCTCTGAATAAGGGCGTTGTCTTACCTGAACGCCCGTTCTGGGGACCGATGTGACAGCGGTCAGGAGAGGGTTAACCACCCTAATCTGGCACAGATCGAGTCAGGAAGTTAACTCCTCCTCCTGCTGCTCCTCCAGCTTTCAGACGAGGAATGTGAAGTGATGTCCTGACGACGCATTAGCCACCTGAAAGAGAACAAATACACAACAGGAGTGCTCCCAGCCGAGACGGACCGGCGGAAGGAAGGGTGGGGCTGACCGCTGTCACATCGGTCCCCAGAACGGGCGTTCAGGTAAGACAACGCCCTTTCTAGGGAAGCGATTGTGACAGCGGTCAGGAGAGGGACGTGCCAAAGCCCGTGACCTACTGGGAGGGATCCGCCCGGGACGTGGAGGCCTGGTCCGCACAGACCTGTTGAAGAACCCGGCGCCCAAAGGCAGCCTCCGCCGACGCAAAACTATCTATCCGATAATGGCGGATGAAAGGCGTGGGAGACGCCCAAGTTGCGGCCCGGCATACCTCCAGCAGAGAGGCCTGGGTGGCCCACGCTGCCGAGGTAGCCGCACTG
Source organism: Pantherophis guttatus (assembly GCF_059756535.1). Classification (NCBI taxonomy): domain Eukaryota; kingdom Metazoa; phylum Chordata; class Lepidosauria; order Squamata; family Colubridae; genus Pantherophis; species Pantherophis guttatus. The sequence goes on along the minus strand of NC_142063.1, from coordinate 262,081,816 downwards.
CGTGTGGAATGAGCAGTGATGCGACGAGGAATAGGAAGAGACAGAGTCTCGTAGGAAGAAGCAATAGTGGCGCGAAGCCAACGACCTACAGTGTGAGAGGATACCTTTAGACCCAGGGTGGAAGGTTGAAAGGAGACAAAAAGAGCCTCCGACCTGCGGAACGAGGACGTTCGGCGGATATAAATGCGTAGGGCTCGACGAACATCCAGTAAGTGCCAAACCCGTTCCCGTGGATGAGACGGGTGAGGACAAAAGTCTGGGAGAACCAGTTCCTGGGACCGATGGAATAGAGAGTTAACCTTAGGGAGAAAGGTGGGGTCCAAACGAAGGACCACCCTGTCGGGGTGGAAAACGCAAAGGTCAGCTCTAGTGGAAAGGGCTGCCAGTTCCGAGATCCGCCTAGCGGACGTAATGGCAACCAAGAAGGACACCTTATAGGATAGGAACCGCAGCCCCACGGTACGGAGAGGCTCAAAGGGGGCCCGGGTGAGAGCGTCTAACACCTTAGGGAGGTCCCAGGTGGGGTAACGATGTACGGGTGGAGGACGGGAATTGGAAGCACCCCTGAGGAACAGCCTTATCAAAGGACGATGAGCCAGGGAGTGTCGGGCACCCAAACAGAGTATAGAGGATAAAGCAGCTACTTGCCTGCGTAAAGTGTTGGGGGAGAGACCCGCGTCCAGCCCTCTTTGAAGAAAAACGAGTACCTGTTCCGTAGAGGCCAGTTTCGGATCCAGCCCTTTCGAGGTACACCACCCAGCGAAGGAACGCCAAGTAGCCCCGTAGATACGGATCGTGGCCGGGCGACGAGCCGTCAGAATGGTGTCGACCACGTCGGCGGGAAGATGACGGTCCCTCAGGAGCTGGCGCTCAACCGCCAAGCGGTTAGCTGAAACCAGGCCGCGTCCGGATGGTGAAGTGCGCCCTGCCGGAGGATGACGTCGGCCGGGGGAAGACGCCAAGGAGGAAGGACCGACAGAGCCTGGAGGTCGGCAAACCAGGGCCGGCGGGGCCAATGTGGAGCGACGAGGATCAGGTCCGCCTGCTCTTCCAGGAGTTTCCGGATAACCCTGGATAGAAGGGGAAGGGGAGGAAAGGCATAGAGAAGGCCTTTGGGCCACCTGCTCAGGAGAGCGTCCGTGGAGTCCGCCATCGGGTCCGGAAACCTGGAGAAGAAGCGGTCCGTCTGACGGTTGGTCCTCGTCGCAAACAAGTCCACCACAGGAACGCCGAACCGTTGTGTGATTCTCCGGAACAGGGCCGGGTCGAGCTGCCATTCGCCGTGGTCCACCGTCGATCGGCTCAGCCAGTCTGCCTGAGTGTTGCTCAGGCCCGATATGTGGGAAGCCCGGAGTGACCTCAGGTTGGCCTCTGCCCAGGCTCCCAGGCGCTCCGCCTCCTCCATCAGGGAGTGAGACCGTGTTCCCCCCAGGCGGTTGACGTGGGCCTTGGCGGCCACGTTGTCCGTTCGGACAATGACATGTCTGTCCCTTACCATTTCCTTGAATACCCGGAGGGCCAGGTGGATGGCCCGGAGCTCTAGCCAGTTTATGTTGTGGCTTTTGTCCCTTGGAGACCAAAGCCCTTGTGCTAGGTGGCCCTGGATATGGGCCCCCCAGCCAGAGAGGCTGGCATCCGTAGTCAGAATGACTGGGTTGGGCTCCCTGAACTCCCTCCCCTTGGACAGGGCCCCTGAAGACCACCAGCGGAGGGACTGAATGACAGGAGAGTTAAGGTGAACAATCATATTGGAAGCCGAATTCCGGGACTTCTGGTACGGGAGAAGAAACCACTGCAGGGCCCTGCAGTGGAGACGGGCCCACGGAACGATGCCAATGCATGAAACCATCTTTCCCAGGAGTTGAGAGAGGGTTGCCAGGGAGACCGGCGTCCCCTGGGCAACCGAGCTGACCAGAGACCGCAAGCTGGACAGCCGCTCCTCGGAAAGGTAGACCCTGCTCTCGACCGTATCGATGATAGTCCCAAGGTGTTGTATGCGGGTCGTAGGTACCAGGTGACTCTTGGCCCGATTAATAGAGAAACCATGAGTCTCCAGGACCTGGAGGGTGGCGTCCAGATCCTGACGTGCCAGCGCCTCCGAGTTCGAGAGGATGAGAAGATCGTCTAGGTAACACTGGATCCGAATTGGTCGAGCTCGAAGGTGCGCCGCAAGAGCGGCCATTATTTTAGTAAAGACCCGTGGGGCCGATGAAAGGCCGAATGGAAGGGCACGGTACTGGTAATGCCGACCCGCATGACAAAACCGGAGAAATTTGACGTACGCCGGATGAATGGGGACATGAAGATAGGCCTCCGTCAGATCGACTGACGTGAGGAAGTCCCCAACTCTAATGCCTTCCAGGATGGAAGAGAGAGACTGCATCTTGAACCGCCGGTAGACGACCCAGCGGTTCAAGGACTTGAGGTCCAGAATGGCTCTCCAGCCTCCCGAGGATTTCTGAACGACGAACAGGCGAGAGTAAAAACCTTGTCCGTGCTGCTCCTGTGGCACCGGCTCGATGGCCTGGATATCAAGAAGGTGTTTGACGGCCGATGCCAGAAGGAGCCGTTTCCGCCGATCCCGGGAAGAGGGGCATCGGAGAAACCTGTCGGGGGGAGTGGAGAGAAATTCGAGGGAGAGGCCCCACCTAACCGTCTCCCGGACCCAAGCGTCCGCAGACGAAACCTCCCATTGGCTGGCAAAGAGAGCCAGGCGGCCCCCAATGGGAAGATTGGACATGCAGCTAACGGGACCTGCGGAAGGGCCGTCCGCGGCCCCCGCGGGAGTGGCGTCTGGAGAATCCCCTCTGGGGCTGGAATCCTTGGCGATCAGGAGGCCGGGATCGTGGTGGGAATGCCCTAGGAGACCGCCCCCCTGGGAAGGGATTGTCAAATGGGCGAAAGGAACGCCGGTACTCTGATCTTCTAGAAACACTAGGAAGGATACGTTTCTTGTCCCTTGTTTCTATCAAGAGGGGTTCCAACGGGGCCCCGAAGAGGGAGGGGCCCTCAAAGGGGGACGAGGCGAGTCGCCACTTCGATCTGGCGTCCGCTTGCCAATTGCGGAGCCAGAAAAGGCGCCGGCCAGTAACCGAGGCACCAATAGATTTAGCCGCAAAGCGAGACGCGTTGAGCGTCGCGTCCGCGGAGAATTCCAAAGCGGCCAAGATTTTGTTCAGATCTTGATGGGTCCTGGTATCCGACACTGGAAGCCTATCCTGTAATTGTCGGATCCATAGAATAGATGCCCTATTAAAAAAGGATGAAGCCATGGCAGATTTAGCTGCCCAGGCTGAGGCTAGATGGGATTTCACCAGAGACTGCTCTAGTCGTTTATCCTCCGGACGGAGGTTGTCCTCAGGGGGACCAGTAACATTAGCTTGGGCCGTAAGAGCCGCTACTGGAGGGTCAACTGTGGGGACCTGCAGAAGTGATGATAATTCAGGGGCCAGGTTGTAGAAGCGCCGGTCTAGTTGATTAGGGTTAGGCCCCGATGAAGGAGCCGACCATTGCTTCTTCAGTACGTCTTTAAATAATCTGGGCCCTGGAATTTCTTCAGTTTCAATTTCTGGAACCTCAAATAGTGGCAAGGGGGTCCCTGTGTCGCCCCCTGAAGAGGAAGGGGCAGGGGAATTCCCCAGGCGGGTGGTCAATTTAGCCTTATGCAATAATGACCTAAAAAGTTGGGGCTTAAATAGTCCAATGAAGGACGGTTGATCAGGTGCTAAGTCCTCATCTTCTGACAGATCCCTGTCTCTACCATCCTCCTCAGTAACGGACGGGTGCTCGGACGAAGCCATAGATGGAGCATGTCCCCCCCCTGCAGTTTGGCCCTCCTCCAAAAGAGAACCTTCTAGGTCAGCCCTGGAGCAGTCTGAGCCTGCCACCCAGGAAGAGGTTCCGCGTCGTAATTCGGCCTGTACCCCCTTTTGTATAGCAGCCTGCATGAAACTAAGGAATTCTGGAGCCATGGTGAAGTTTGCTGGAACGTTCCCACCCCCGGGTTTTGAATCGTTCCTAGGAGTAGAAGAGGCAGCAGCCTGTTCTTGAGCGGGGGTGACGTCAGATTGGGGCCCAAAGAGGGCCTCACAAATATCCCCTTGCAACGGAGGAAGGGAGTGGTTGCCATCAGGTGATAAGGGCTGCGAGGCCTGAAGATGTTCCCCAGGGGGCGCAGGGGGGGAGGGTTGGGGAGCCAAGGGAGATTGAACGGGTATAGGCCCAGGCAGGGCCGGGGCATCTCTGATTGAGGCCTCCCTCATGGCCTTCTGGATAGAACGCTCGATTGCCTGGTGCAAACGCAGTTCTTCCTTGGCTTTGTCTGCAGCCTTCTTATCCTCTCTAGAGGAACGAGTCTTTTTGGGCTTCTTGGAAGGCCCAGCCGAAGAAGGCCCGGCCTCAGGATCATCGGAGGCCTGGCGTTTGGAGGCTTTAGGAGCGCGAGAGGCCATGTTCGAATTTAGGCCTCAATGGCCACGAGGCTATGACAAAATGGCGCTGGAGGGCGCTCAAATGGCGGCTGCAAAGTCACACCAATAGCCTTCTAATAATGGCTTCAGAGGGCGCTCAAATGGCGGCTGCAAAAGTCTCACCAAATAGCCTTCAAACAACCGGAGGGAAAAACCCCTCCCACGTTCGGTTCCGAGTAAGCCACTCAGCCCAGGTACAATCCGGCGCCCAAGTACTATACCGTAATCTTCGCTCCAGGGATCAGTCCAACCTGGAACTGACAGTCGCCCCGCGGCAAGCGCGAATGGGTCTCCAAGAGCGGCGAGGCTTCAACAAGGAACGAAGCAGCTAATTGAATGAGCGGCTGAGAAAAGCGGCAGAGGAATTACGGTGCCGCGAGGTGCCTTCGGAAAAGCGGGGAAAAGCCCCGCTCGTCGGAATCAAGCTGCCGATAGATCTGCTGCCGCCAAGCAGTTAGGGACCTGCAACTCAGAGAGGAGGTTCCCCTCGGCGGATTTGGGCGTGAGCCGTGCTCGCCGGCAATGGGAGAGGCGCAACGAAAAAACCTCAATCCCACATGACCGCAAGCGGTCCCAGTGGAGAGAGCTGAATTTCTCTCCGCTGTCTGCACCTCAAATTCTTATTTCCAATCACAAACAAAGACCAACGGTCAGGAGAAGTGGCTAAGGCGTCCGATCCTGCACAGATCGAGTCAGAAAGCTGGAGGAGCAGCAGGAGGAGGAGTTAACTTCCTGACTCGATCTGTGCCAGATTAGGGTGGTTAACCCTCTCCTGACCGCTGTCACAATCGCTTCCCTAGAATGAACCAAGTCACTGCATTTAGAGACAAATGAGTGCAGGAAGATCAGCTGCTGGGAGCAGGAGGAAGGAGAGAACCTGCTGCCATCACGTCTCCATTTATGTGCTCACTAAAGGCATTTAGCCAGCTGCTGCTGGCAGCAGGCTACTAGAGTATATGGCTTTGTTAGTCTAATACAATAGAGGTCTTCTTAATCCACAACAAATTGTGTTTGTATTATTTGATATGCATACATGCTCTCAAGGCACAGTTACACATATCCTGATGCACACCAAGCAACTTAATAGATAGAGAATTGTTGGCAATTTGCAGTGGTGGGATGCTGCCGGTTTAACAACCGGTTCGGTGATCACGTGATTTGCGCGCATGCAGAGTTTTACAAATACTAACCTTTTGTGTTACCACTTGGAAGTAACACAGCTGAGGTGCTCTGCCATGCCAATCAGCTGAGAAAATAAAGGTAAGTAAAGCTCAGGGGCGGGCCAACCTGATCGTCGGAGTGAACCGCTTCGCTCCCAGCTGATCGTTGGAGCTACCGCTTCGCTCAAACCAGTAGAATCCCACCCCTGATAATTTGTTTATTTAGTACATTTGAATCTTGTCACATTCCCACTGAGCTCTCCCCAGTGTCCCAAATGTAGAACTAGTCTCTGCAGTACTCTTGGCAGGATTTTTGGAAATGGGTTGCCATTTTCTTCTTTCTAGGGCTGAGAAAGAGGGACTGGCCTAAGGTAAGACTGGAACTCAAGATATCATAATGCCTTTAATCAGTACATCAGATTGACTGTCAGAAACATGAAAAGATCAGAGTTAATAAAATTCAAGGGGAAAAAAACTCTTTCACCAACCAAAGTCAAAACAATCCAGAAACAATCCTCTAAAATATATGCTAAGCCCCAAACACTCTCTGAAAATGTTCCATCTTTAATTCATGAAAATGGAAGGTTGAAGTTTGGGTTAATCTAACTTCCAGTGGCAGGTCATTGAAGAGGACTGGTGCTGTTACAGCCAAGCAGCGCGTCTTTGCCTTTGTCTCCCTCACCTTCCAAAGTGGTGCATGTTAGATATAATAATATATCATGACACATAATTAAGTGCATAATAGTCGTTTTCATCCATGCCAGGGTTTTCAATCAAAAAGGTATTCATGTCAAGAAATACAAATTTAAATTATAAAATGAGTACTTAACCCTCAAATTTTAAATATTTATTTATAAAATTTATCTTGCTGTCTATTTGTACATGGCGACTCAACAGGACATAAAAGCACAATATAAAAGAAATAAAAATAATAAAAAGTAAAAAATAATAAAATAATAACCCACACCCACCCAGGGACAATACACATTCAAACCGGTCATTTAATGGGCTCCATCCTGCTCTGGGTTCCCTAAGTCTGCTGGCAGAACATCTTCAGGGCCTTCCGAAAGAGTGTTAGAGTGGGGCCAGTCCAGTTTCTGGAGGAATGATATTCCTAGCAGGAGGGAGCCATCACAAAGAAGGCCGTTCTTCTGAGTTCTGCCAGATATACCTCCTTAGGGGATGGGACCTGCAACATTCCTTGCCTCCCCGCTCTAGTGGGTCAGGTAGATGTGACTGGCAAGTGATGGTCTCTCAGATAACCTGGTCTCAAATCATGAAGGGCTTTAAAGGTGACAACCAACACCTTGAATTAGACCTGGAAGCAAATCGGCAACCAATGCAGCTCCTGTAGGAGAGGTGATACATATACATATTGAGGTTTGCACAAAACCATGCGGGCCACTGCATTTTGCTCCACCTGGAACTTCCGGATGCTTTTTAGGGGCAGTCCCATGTAGAGCAGGTTGTAAAACACATGCAAATACAACATTAATTGCCTCAAATATTCTTCCTTTTCATAATTATTGCTATACCAGCCTAAATAAAGTTAAGAAATTGTCAATATATTTTTAAAACAAAAGTAAAGCAGTGGCGAGCAAACATGCAAGGTTCAATTAAATATCTTCAAAAAGATATTTACTAGATATTAAAAAGTTTAGGATCCCCAATATCTGAAATACCTTTGCATTAGAAGGGAGGCACTGTGTGCACATACAGTAAGTGCTGTGGATCAAGAAAAACTCTCTTAGCCCAGCTGGTTCTACTTGATTTGATTCTTACATCATTCTTAAGTAATAATATTGTCTGTTTGGTTTTAGTTTTGCATGTTATGCGAATCCACCCATTGTGGTTTATAAGCCAGTATTTATTTACTATATTATACACACCCAACCAATTGTGGTTTATTTTATAAATCCTGGTGTAAAGTGATAGACACCAGGATTAAAATCCTAAAAGGGGGACAAATCTCAACTTTAACATATTTGAAGTTAATGCATCAGCTGAGAATACATCATTTTAGTAATTTCGCCTTTACTGATTTTAGATCAGATGTGGAAGAATACAATAAAATATATCAACCATTTCTATGGTAGCCTAATGTAGACCAAGTACATTTTTTCAGTGAAATGGCAAGCAACTTTGCCTCTCAATCATTAGCACAAACTAGTCCATATGCTTATTCAGCCATTTTGTAATTGTATATGAAGCCTGTCTGATTTCTTACTGATTCTGCCCACTCAATAACAGATTCCAATTTGTATTACCTTTATGTAAGATGTTCTTCAGGACCAAAATTGGATTTAATGTGTAAATCCAGGGGTGAAATCCAGCAGGTTCCGACAGGTTCTGGAGAACCGGTAGCAGAAATTTTGAGTAGTTCGGACAACCAGTAGCGGAAATTTTGAGTAGTTCGGACAACCGGCAAATACCACCTCTGGCTGGCCCCAGAGTGGAGTGGAAATGGAGATTTTGCAATATCCTTCTCCTGGAGTGGGGTGGGAATGGAGATTTTGCAGTATCATTCCCCTGCCACACCCACTAAGCCATGCCCACAGAACCAGAGGAAGTACAGTATAATAACCATCTGCCCCAAATTTCAATTTGCTAATTTGAAAATTGAAAATGATATATTAAAACGGATAAGGTTGTGGTGCGATTTCAAAATCAAGAATGCTTTTTGATTACAAACAAGTAGGATCTCACCAAAGATAAGAACTGATGAACAATCCTTTGCTGACAAACACTCTCACTAGAAAGCCACGGGTGTTAAACTAAATATAATTTTTATTATGTATCACATTTCAACTTCTGGCAAACAGCTGTTTCATCGAATGCTTCAAGTGTAGAACTAACAATGGAGAATTATGAAATAAAAGGATGGAGAATACTCCACACAAGCCTTCTCAGTTATATACTTTATCCAATGTGTTTATAAAAAATAATCACACTGAAAAGTAAACGCTGGAAACTATAAAGAAGTTCAGCTATATTTTAAAAGCTTAAAAACTCAGAAATATTACGTTCCTGACCAGTCAGTCTGAATAATGACCCCTCTGTTGACATTATAAACTGTAATTGCATGTATCAGGTAACAGGAAAGACTTAATTTATGGAGTTTTAAAGTCATAATTTTATATGATTTAGATTATAATCATTCATGGATTGCAGCCAAGCAACTCTGTAAATGGCCTTCTTTCCCTCACTCCTCTCCCTCCCAGCCAGCCGTCACAAACTGTCAGAAGGAATAGCAATTCATGAAGTGTCAAGTACACAATTTTTAGCTCAAAAATACCACTTCTCTGTTTAAACAGCGAAAGTACATCACTGACATTGCCACCACCTACCTAAAATACACAGATGATAAAGCACATCATCATTTCTTAGCAGTCTCTATAAATAAGAACAAATTCATAGAATAAATGTTTAGGTAGCAAGAAAGAATTATATGCCATACGCAGCACAAAACATCATTTATTTACTGTAATTAAGCCTTGTCTACAGTCTACAAGAACAAAGAATTTACTTTGGTATACTAATATTAGAAAACTTAATCTGGGTTCAGCACTCTTAAATATGTCAGCATACTGTATATACCTCCTATTTAGGGTATAGGCAAGATTGTATTAGTTTGCACAGAAAAGTATGTGCATAGTTGGAATAAAGCTGGGCTCCAATTGCACTTGTGGCACACTTGCTAAAATGTGCTGACTGTTCCTCACCTTACCAACAACAAGGAACACTCTTTCTTGGCACTATGAAATATTTGGGATTATTTAAACTGAAAAATCTTAAAAAATCCTGGCAGAACCCAATAAGCAGTGTTACCCTTCTAATAAGATAAGAATCACAGCCCCGAATATCTCTCCCCTAATTTTCAGGCCCCACTCCCGAACACTGTTAATTTCAGGACTGATTTTATTCATGAAAATATATATGTATATCTTTTTGATTTTAGCTCTCCAACTCCAGAATGACTTTGGGTGGCTCATGATATAAAACAGAACACAAATACAGTAAGAAAACAGCAGTGGCAGTCTAGATATCAACACACCAACGCACCACATACACACTAAATTTTTTTACTACTGGTTCTGTGGGTGTGGCTTATTTTGTGGGTGTGGCTTGATGGTCATGTGACAATTATTTAGGATTTAGCAGAGGTACTGATCTACTAAGCTTTTAACTGCTTACAGAGCTGTACCGATCTACCTATTTATTTTTGCAGGCACTGATCTACTCATGTATTTTTGCAGACACTGGTCTACCCATTTATTTTTGCAGGCACTGGTCTACTCATTTGTTTTCTTTTAACATTGATCAACTGTAGGGCGGCCCTTTGAAGCCCCGCGGCAAGAGTTTAAGCAGGTTTTTGCCCTCTAGCCATCAACTGGGACTCAGGAGGCAGCAATAGATTGGTGGGGCCAAATAAAAGGTGGGGCCAAATAAAAGGTAAAAATAACATGGGGGGGGGGGCAGAACCGGTTCAGTGACATCAGATCGTCACCGCTACCGGCTCGGCGGAACTGGGCCGAACTGGGAGGAACCCACCACTGCAACACACACACACACAAACACACAGACACAGAGACCTCTCTAATGGGGGTGGGGGCTGGGGTTCTATCCACCCTATCAAAGGCCTGGAAGAACAGCCAGCTCTTTTAAGGTTATCTGAATATCATCAGACTTGGAGCTGTCCAGATTGGGGGAAGGGAGGAGGGGAAGTAGGGGAGAGAATCTCATTCCAGAGGGCAGGGACCATGGCAAAGGAGGACCATTTTATAAATTCCAAAAGATAACCCAGTTTAATGTGATTGTTACTTAGTTTGGTAATGAAACGTCTGCAAGAAAACAACCAAGCTCAGAATTCACCAAGGGCCCCACTGTTTAATCAAGGGAACCCAGAGTACGTCCACTCTGTCAGCTCTATTTAGCCAGGTAGAAACTACAGGATATCGGTGGTTCCTCAACTAATTGGCCCCAAGGCGATTTTTCAACTCCTCTTTCACAATAATAATAGCAATAGCACTTAGACTTATATACCACTTTACAGTGCTTTACAGCCCCCTCAAAGAAAATATTTTCTGTTATAAGTCTTAGGAATGCAATTTTGTTCATGATAAGCTCTAATACAGAACAATTAAAACTATGATTGGTTTAATTTGCGGATTAATACTTTGTAGGGTTGGTTGATTTCATTGAGAGCCACTTTTGATCTATGTAGGCTGAGACAGACAGTCCTAAGTCAATGTTGATACTGTACTTTTGCATTTCACTGTAATAAGAAATGAAAGAGAAAAAATATTGAATTAAAATATCAAAACTAAATCCTGTTTTAATGTGCAATATAAATTCATCCAGCAGAATGATTCTTTGCAAGCTATTTGAGAACCATAGGAAAATAAGATGTGGAAGGAATATTAAGTAGATTTACCACCTTGAGATACTTATAAATGTAATAAAGGTGGGGTAAACATCTAATAAATACCATGTTTCCCCAAAAATAGGACATGTCCCAAAAATAAGGCCAAGCCTGATTTTTGGGGTGGGTGTATAGACGCCCTCCCCCCAAAATAAGCACCAGTGAAGGGTTGGGCGTGGCCAGCACAAGAGACAGCCCTTCCCTTCCCCGTCAGCTAATGGCAGCTGGGCCCCTTAATTGTGACCCGCAGATCAGCTGAGCTGATCGGGAGCTGCCTCTCATTCTCTTTCCCCCTAGTGTTCTTGGCGCTCACCCACCTCCCATCCATTCATCCCCCTCACCTGTAAACTCCTGCCCCACTCGCAAGAGAGCAGCCACCTGGCTCTTCTTGCCACATTGTGCCCATCCAGCATTGAGGATGGCTTCCCCTACGGCTGGAAACGGAGAAGACACTGGTCGGGCCAGCTGCCTGCTGCCAAGTCTTCTGGCAGCCGGAGCGGAGAGTCTTCCAGCAGTCAGGGCAGAGAGGCGGCGAAGGGAGCTGCAGCCCCACATGGGGAGACCGCGCCACCGCCATCCGAACACTGAGGATGGCTTCCAAAACCAGCCGCCTGCTGTCAAGTCTTTCGGGAGCCGGGGCAGTCACATGGAGTTGGAACCATAGAGCAGGCCGCTTCCCACTCTATGGTTCCAACTCCATGCGGCTGCCCGGAAGACTTAACAACAGGTAGCTGGCCCAACCGGCCTCTTCTTGGATTCCAGCCAGGTTTTGGAAGCCGCAGAGGAAGCCATCCTCAGTGCTCAGATGGCGGCAGCAGCAGCGGCACGGTCTCCCCATGTGGGGCTGCAGCTCCCTTCGCCGCGTCTCTGCCCCGGCTGCCGGAAGACTCTCTGCCCTGGCTGCTGGAAGACTTGGCAGCAGGCAGCTGGCCTGACCAGTGTCTTCTCCGTTTCCAGCGGCTTCCAGTTGGGTACTCACTGACTTCACCCACATTAACATGGTGAGGCCTGGGAGGCGTGCAAGCGGGGAGGGAAGAGGCGCTCACGCGGCTTGGCACCTTCGGGCTGCTTGCATTCCCTCCCATAGGAGGGACAGGGTTTGATGGCGCACGGAGGGAGCCTCTCTCTGCTGGACCCCCCGATAATAAGGTCAAGGCCATATTTTGGCGGTCAAAAGAAAATAAGACCCTGTCTTATTTTCGGGGAAACACAGTAAATAAATGTTCTGCTACACAGACTTGATTTACTCCTCTCTGGGTTATTCTGATAGGATTATAGTCCACAATGATGAAGTGACTGGGAGTAAATTATGCCATCTACTTTCAACTCCAGAAACCTCTACCAAGCATCATAAGCTGAAGTTATGACTATTGCCTGAACTGCAGGGAGAACAAAAAGACTACTTGAATAAAACATGCAAAGATCACTCTATACTGTATTTGCTTTCCAGAGCTCTTTAGGAGGCCAGTTTCTCTTTGAAATTCCTCCCTATTATCTTTGAACATATATTGTTTAATATGATTTACAATATAAAATTAAAATAACAAACTCTCAAATTACAGCCATGTGTTCTCTTTCACCAAAGCATGTATTATTACAGAAACAAATGGTGCAAGAAATGGTTATTTTTATACAACCCAGATTTAAGTTCCTTCCATTAAAATGAATGCCTTTCTAAAGCATTTAAAAGGAGTGGTTGGTGACATTTTTTAACTTGTAAAGGCCTAACAAAGGCTTAGTCACCAGTATTTTGCACAATGTAATTTCTCAAATTCTGTTCCTGTTCCTGCCCACAATCAACCGTTTCTGCATTTAAGCTTTTAATTTTGTTTTCTTTTATTATATTATGTAGGGGATTGCTAGTATATACTTTCTCATTTAGAACATGAAAAATATGGAAAACAAAGATTAGAACAAAAGAAGACCTTTTTCATTTATATTTAGAAATTTAACTATAAAGCCATATTTAATACTTGAAGAGTTTTAAAACCAAAGCACTTTATATCCTTCTTTGAAAATCCATAAAATTTAATGGATGATTTAAACATAATATTTTAACATCAGCAAATACTCATAATGGCTAAAAGGCAGGTGGAATAATTTGGTTAGCTAGGAATAAGATACGGTAGTAGGCACTTCCAGAAGAAAGAAAGAGAGAGAAAAGAAAAGAAAAGAAAAGAAAAGAAAAGAAAAGAAAAGAAAAGAAAAGAAAAGAAAAGAAAAGAAAAAAAAAGAAAAAGAAAAAAATACCAGAAAGCCACATCATTTATGAGGCTGCTTCCTACTAGGGCAGTGATGGCTAACCTTTTTGCCGTTGTGTGCCAAAAGCAGGGGGGGAGCACAGGGGGGTCACGCATGCCCCCCCACGCATGTTCACACCCTCCTCCCGTTTTTGGCACACAATGGCAAGGTGGGCCCGGTAGGCCCGTTTTTCGCTCTCCGCAGGCTCCAGAGGCTTTCTTGGAGCTTGGGGAGAGCAAAAACGGCCTTCCCCACCACCACCCCCGGAGGCCAGAAACAGCCCGTTTCTCAACTTCCAGTGAGCCCGGAAGACCCAAAAATCAGCTGGCTGGCATGCACATGCATGCTGGAGCTGAGCTAGGGAAACACTCGCATACCCACAGATATGGCTCAGCGTGCCACCTGTGGCACTCATGCCATAGGTTCGCCATCACGGTACTAAGGTATGTGTGCGCCTTCAAGTCAGTACTGGCTCCTGGCAATTGCCTGGACAAATCCCTGCAGTTTTTTCATAAGAGCTTGGAAATGTTTTGCCATTACCTGGTTCCTAGAGCTGAGAGAGAATGACTGACTTACCCAGCAGGCTTCACTCCCAAAATGGGACTAGAACTCACGCTCTCCCGATTTCTATCCTGGTGCCTTAACCACTATAACAAATTGACTCTCTATCTTTTCTAGACCAACCAGGATACTGTCTACCTTCATTATTTAACTGTCTCAGCTTTACAGGTATGCAGATCAAATTTTCAAACAAAGCATTAAAATGCAGCTTTAAAAAAATTCTAAGAATGTCTCCTGATCCCAAACATTGGCATTAAACACTAAGCTGAAGACTTGTACTTAAAAACTGGGGCTTAATTTTGCATAAACTTAAAAAAATTAACACTTAGGTAGGTCAGGAAGCCAAATGGATAGCCAGGAAATTGCCTGCATGTATACTAATTTTCCTTAATGCCAAATTGCTCACTGTTAGATTGGGGGAAAGGAGGTTGAAGAAATTCATCTGTACTACAAAAACAGAACGCCCACAGAACATCTTATTGTATACTGGAGATAACACATAACACGAGAAATCGAATAGTACAAAAAAACCTTTAAGCTTTCCAATGGAAATACTGCTAGAGCCTACTTATTAAAGACTGTCCTACTGCTAATGTCCATAAGCCATATGGAGTTTGCCAAGCAAATCGTAACAACAAAGTCATGCCATATAGCAATAGCACTTAGACTTATATATCGCTTTACAGTGCTTTACAGCCCTCTCTAAGCAGTTTATACAGTCAGCGTACTCCGCCCAACAATCTGGGTCCTCATTTTACTGACCTTGGAAAGATAGAAGGCTGAGTCAACCCTGAGCTGGTGAGAACTGAACTGCTGGCAGTCGGTAGTCAGCAGAAGTAGCCTGCAGTACTGCATTCTAACCACTGTGCCGCCACGGCTCTTATATCCGTTGGGCATACAGCAGAGGGTAGGAAAGATGCCAGTCTGGCTTCAAACACCCTACTTTCATGCTGTGGTGGCATGAAGAAGGCAATGTGGTACATAGCAACAGCAGCCAGAATTAGACAATTCTGTAACTGACAAGTGTTACATCATGACAACGTGGCCTGACCACTTTCCCATAACTCTGGGAAGGACATTTCTATGTTGTAAATAGTCCTACGTAAGTCCCCTGGCATTAGGAACCAGAGAATATCCCAAAACCTCCAATCCAGGATTCCCAGTACCCCAGCAAGCCATGACTCTTCTCCAAGATTATCATTACATTCATATTCTGGCTTCCTCCTGGGAGCTTAGTGAGGCTGGAATAAGAGACAGCTATATTCACACAAATGCTTAACCAAGTTAGTTGAAGAACACTACTAGCAATAGAGATACTTCATCAAGTTGAAGATCTTGTGGCTATCTTTGAGGAACATAGCAAGTTTCCTTTTAATGTTGTATACATGTTTGTGTATGTGACCATGCACCCATATTCACTCGCAGGGAGTGATATGTTGTGCTGACTCCATCCATTTGGATATTTTATGATTGAGGAAAAAACAAAGCAAGTTGATTCAGAAAGCAACTTAGCAGCAACAAAGAACAATGTACATAATCGAAAAAACTATATGGCTATATGGTATCGACAGCATGGATCTTTCCATTCTCATGGTACATTCTCATGTATACATGGCCTGACCTAACCATACTGCAATGAGCATGCTCCCGTGATCTCCGCGCAGAACTTAAAAGACATCAAGACCAAGGAGAGACTGACTTATACACCGACTACTGTGCTGACTATATCAAAAGTAAGTCACGCAACCCACATCCTAACATCCAACCTCCCCATCATCCAAAACTAGACATGCACGCCCCTAACTTCCTCAATACCAACCACTACTGACCTTAAATGCAAGGTACTTAACGCAAATAAGTAAATAAGCCTCCTCCGCTCGCAACAGAATACCTTATGCCACCAGACTTGAAATTTTGGGTTTAGACAACTTAGAACTACGCCACCTTCGGTCTGACCTAAGCATAGTAGATAAAATTATCCATTACAATGTCCTACCTGTCAATGACTACTTCAGCTTCAACCACAATACAATAGATACAAACTTATGGTAAACTGCACCAAACTCAATTGCAGGAAATACGACTTCAGCAACAGAGTGGTCAATGCTTGGAATGCACTACCTGACTCTGTGGTTTCTTCCCCAAACCCCCATAACTTTAACCTTAGACTATCTACTGTTGACCTCACCCCATTCCTAAGAGGCCTGCATAAGCGCACCAGCATGCCTACCGTGTCTATCCTAATGTCCCCTTTTATTTGTATCCATTTCATGTATTAACAACCATGTCTACACCTATGTCTGTTATCTAATACATGCTTGACAAAAATAAATAAATAAAAATAAAATAAAAATATTATTCTGGTCTCCAATGTGATGCCAAACATCCTGACATGCATAGCGCCTTGTTCATAATCATCATTTCATAGTGCAACAGATAAAGGGAAATGCCCATGCAACACAGATCTTGGGAAGGCAGTCTACAGAGATGACACAACTACAAAAGAGAAATTTCTCTTTAGTCAGTCAGAGGTATGTAAGATCAGAGGACTCAAGCGGTTCTCTGTATAGGGTTGAGAAACAGGACAGGCAAAAAAATTTTTTTAAAAGCCTTCCTTTTTTTCTTTTGCCAGAAACAGTCATGTTACCAGCAAAAGCAAAACAAATGATTTTCCTGTGTTTTCTGCTTCAGTGAAATTCACTGCTTCATTCTTCTTCCATATTAGCCACTTTGCCAGGAAAAAATATATTCTGAAGTGGTGATCTGATAGCATAGAAAGATTCACAATCTATCTTATATCCTTCCCTCTTAATATTTAATAAGCTCTGAAGTCCACAGGATGATTGTTGTTGAAGAAATATTTTAAACCTAATCCAAAAAGAATGTTAATTCTTTTTAATAGATTAAGTTTAAAACCTTTCTTAACAACGATCTCAACAAGTTAATAAGTTTCTTAATGGGTGCAGAACAGGTACTTGCGGCTCTTTTTCTTTTTATTCACTGCATCACATCTCCCAATAGAACATTAATAGAAAAGACAATACAGAAAAAGGAAGACTAAGTTGCTGCTTCTCTAAATATTTTCAAAATTCCTATTGATGAATCATAACTGATATAATGAAAGAATTAAATTTATTGTTAACCTCCCAGGCTGCTGGAATGGATCATTTGGCAAAAACTATGTACTTCTGTTTGCTTTCCCCCTCCTCATAATTCTATTTTCTTTCTTAAAATAAAGAATATATGTTAATAGAAGCAGAATTCTGAGAACTCCAGTTGCTATAGAAGACTATTATATTGTACACTATTTTTGAATGCCCTTAAAATAGATTTCACTGTATACTTAAGTATAAAAATATTTTTGCAGTGCGTATATTGTACTGAATTCCAAAACTAATACATTTAAACTAAACAATGTTATTGATGCTGCCTCTAAAAATATTCTGAGCTTCTGAATCAAACACAGAAGGAGTCAGTCAGCAGACCTTTGAGAGCCCGGGATTTCAGCTGCTGGATACTGAAAGCCAGGTCAGTCTGTAACAAGATTATTCCTCATTTTGTGACTTGATCGTGGATGAGGGGGTCAACCTTGGATGTATTATTGAAATCTTGGAGAGGGGTGTTTCACTTTCAGAGTTTTGGTTGCCACTCTTGGATATCATACAAACAAGATAAAAATTGATACAATTCCAATTTATAAATGATGCTATGTATTTCCTATAGACAGCCCTGATATCTAAAGACTTCGTCTCCTGTTCCTTCCCTGCTAGAACCCAGGGTTCTAAAACTTTAGATTACAACATAGTTCAGCAGAAGTCCCCTATAGTTTTCCTACAGAGCTCTGATGGCGCAATGGTTAGAATGCAGTACTGCAGGCTACTTCTGCTGACTGCCGGCTGCCTACAATTTGGCAGTTCAAATCTCTCCAGGCTCAAGGTTGACTCAGCTTTCTATTCTGCCAAGGTCGGTAAAATGAGGACCCAGATTGTTGGGGGCAATATGCTGACTCTGTAAACTGCTTAGAGAGGGCTGTAAAGTACTGTGAAGCGATATATAAATCTAAGTGCTATTCCTATAGTTTTCAAATTTTCAGTGGAATCCCCAGAATTATAATGGAGGAATATCAAAATCCAATCTACCATTTGCTTAATGATTCAGCAACTATTTGAAGTTACGCTGGCACTGAACAAATGACACATCCAGTCTTTGAAGTTACAGCCGCTGTAGCATCCCCAGTCACATGATCAAAATTCAGATGTTTGGCAGTCTACCTGCATTTACAACTGCAGGGTGCACTTCAACTTCCACCCATCTGTCTATCTCCCTCCTCTCTTTGCCCTTTGGCATGTCCTGCACTCTACTGCTCTGTTGTCCTGTACTCTGCCTTCCCCGCCATGTTGCACTTCACCACCCTCTGCTGGGCACGCACCTCACCAGCAGGAAGAAGACAACAGTGAAGGTCCCTGGGAGCAGTAAGATGGCAGAACCCAAGGCAGCTCGCTCACCTTTTCATCCCAGGCCTGGCTGTGTTTGTGCTAGGCCAAAGCAGCCACTTACGCATCCACCAGCAGGCTTTCAAACCACCCGGGATTCACATTTTCTTGCCAGCTTCCCCACTGACTGCTTCCTGGAAGCCAGGAAGAAATCACAAGGATGGCCTAGCCAAGGCCTTCAAACTGGCAGCCTCCGGGCCGGATGAGTCACGTGCAGGCCATGCCTACCCCGTTTCTGCAAAGGCAAAAAACATCGCAATACATCATGATACGTCACGTGACATGATCAGGTTTGACACCCGTGGCCTAGCCTAATGATTTGCTATTCTCATTGAACAAGAACAGTGGGACCTGCTGGATTTTTGTCACCAACTGATGTTGTTATACAGGGTGGATTAAAATCGATGTTTTGTTTTTTTTAAAAAAAGTTAAAAAACGGATTTTTTTTATTTAAATCAGATTTTTTTTTATTTTTATCAAATTTATTTGAATAAAATGGAGTAAAAAATCTATCTAAAGATATTTAAGGTACACTAATAATTTAGTTTAATAGGCATGAAATGGAGCTTAGTTATGTAGCATGAGGCTGTATATTCTGCAATATTGGGACTGTCGGTGATTCAACAGCAAGTTAGAGGAGGAGCTGCTGCGGGACAGAGATAACAGTTGCTCTTTAAAAATTATGATTTAATTCGACTTGATTTAAATCAAGTCTTTTTACTAGTGATTTAAATCGTGATTTAAATCAAATCTACCCTGTGGTTATATGATGTCACATTTTACAACTGCATGTCTTAGCAATGGAAATTCTAGCCCCAATTACTATCATTAACTGAGGACTAACTGTATAAATAATCAGGGATGGGTAATATGTAACTAAATAGAAGTGGGTGACAAAGTGTTCTATTCAATCCTTTTTGCACCCACTCTTTTTTGCATGACCTGTCAACTAGCTTCAAATCAGATGCTGTAAACCTGCATTGAAGAACCCAAATGCTTTTAAAAATAACCTGAGGACAGGCAACTCTGTTCCTCGGTCTTGGCTGCTTGTTTTCCCCTGCAAGTCAATTGCACAGTGACAGTCATTTCACTGTCAAAAACCAACAGTTGGGATTCCTGTCTGCCAACTAGTGCACAGTTGCATCAGTTATTCTGCCTGCAATATTAGAAAGACCGAACATAGTAGTAGAGAGCATTGCTTAAGGAAAACGTCAGGGGGCCTCTCACATCCCCAGCGCGTGCTATGTGCATTTCTCTATGCAGAAAACAATGACAAATACTTCCACCAGAGCAATACTCTGCTAAAAGCAGAACAAACCAGAACAAAGTTGTTTGTATCCATTTCAAAGGGAGATACATATTTTTAAATTTTTTAACTCCTATGAGTATTTGGGAAAAGCCAGTGGTGAAATCCAATTTTTTTACTACCAGTTCTGTGGGCGTGGCTTGATGGGCGTGGCAGGGGAAGGATACTGCAAAATCTCCATTCCTACCCCACTCCAAGGGGAAGGATATTGCAAAATCTCCATTCCTACCCCACTCCAAGGGGAAGGATATTGCAAAATCTCCATTCCTACCAGAGGTGGCATTTGCTGGTTCTCCGAACTGCTCAAAATTTCCGCTACCGGTTCTCCAGTACTTGTCAGAACCTGCTGGATTTCACCCCTGGGAAAAGCTCACATTCAGAAAGCTTGCGTCTCTTAAATGTCAGGTACAATAATACTATACATTTTAACACACACGCAAGCGAAAACTCAAAAGAAAAGCAGAAATATTGTGTAAAATGTTGTTTGTAAATATTCATTGTACAAGTAGTCCTCAACTTGCAACCACATTCATTTAGCAACCGTTCAAAGGTACATCAGCAGTGAAAAAAAGTGATTTGCAACTGGTCTTCTTCACACTTACAACTGACGCAGCATCCTCACAGTCACGTGATCAAAATTCTGGCACTTGGCAACTGGCATGTATTTGTGACGGTTGCAGCGTCCTGGGGTCATGTGATCGCCATTTGCGACTTCCCCAGTTGGCTAGCAAAGTCAATGGCTGAAGCCAGATTCACTTACCGTATTTTTCGGAGTATAAGACGCACCTTTTTCCCTCCTAAATGGGGGTGAAAATTTAGGTGCATCTTATACACCGAATGTAGCCCTGCCCACCCACTGGCCCCCACCCTTTGGCCTCTGCCTCGCAGCAGTTACCTCCTTGCAAGCAAACAGCAAGAAAAAACAGCTCCTTTCAGCTTCAGCACAGCCTAATTAGCACAAGTTGATTGGATCGGCCTCCCGACTCTCAGCTGATTTGCTCTCAGCTGATTTGCGCAGGGTTCTACTAATTGGTCCAAAGAGGTAAATTGCTGGAGCAGATTTTTTTTCCCTTTGTGCTAATCAAGCTATGCTGAAAACGAAAATGAAAGTAAAGCAGGCTGTTTGCTATAACAAGGCAAAATTGCTCAGAGGCAGAGGAAGATTTGTTTTTCTTCTTTTCCTCACCAAAAAAGGTAGGTGCGTCTTATACTCCGCTACATCTTATACTCCGAAAAATACGGTAATCACCATGTGATTCTTTCAATGCAGTGATCTGCTTAACAAAAGTGACAAAAAAGATTGTAAAACTGGTCACTACTCACTTAACAACCAACATGCTTAGCCACAGAAATTCTGGTCCCTATTGTAAGTTGAGGACTACCTACATTATCGTGCTTATATAGGTAGTCCTCGACTTACAACCACAATGGAGCCCAACATTTATGTTGTTAAGTGAGACATTTGTGAAGTGAGTTTTGTCCTATTTTATGACCTTTACTTGCCACAGTTGTTAAGTGAATCACCACAGTTGACAAGTTAGTAACATGGTTGTTAAGTGAATCTGGCTTCCCCATTGATTTTGCTAGTCGAAAGGTTGCAAAAGATGATCACATGTCTTTGGGACCCAGCAAGGGTCGTATGTATGAGTCAGTTGCCAAACATCTGAATTTTGATCACATGATCATGGGGATGCTACAAAGGTCGTAAGTGTGAAAAATTGTCATAAATCACTTTTTTCAGTGCCTTTGTAACTTTTAACAGTCCCTAAGTGAACTATTATAAATCGAGGATTACCTCTATACTGTTATCAGAATACTAATACAAGATCATAATAATAATTATTCTCAGCAGACATGCTTTGCATATAGTAAGAGTATATTTACCATGTTTCCCCAAAAATAAGACCGGGTCTTATTTTCTTTTAGGCTTGAAAATAAGCACTCGGGCTTATTTTGGGGGAGGTCTTATTTTCGGGGAAACACGGTGATATAAAATTATAGGTTGATACATTCTGTGGATTTAATTGGACAATTCTTCCTTTCTTTCTAATTTTAAAATACTTCTTAAAAAAATACAAAAAATCTATGGAAAAGAACGGATTTTCACAGAAATCTTCACTCTTTCATAAAACAGATATCTTCACTTTAGCGCAACAGATGCCTACATTATCTAAAAAAAGAAGGGCAAAAAGATGGCATTGTATGCTACCTAGAAATGCACAGAAATTACTACTAAGGTTGATCCAACTTAGAACATTTCCAAAGGAGATTTAATAAATTGATAGAGAATAAGTTTATTCAAGTTTGCATGCTTGTAAATGCTACTGAGAATACAAAAACACCATTTGCTCTCGTGACATGTTTCTATTATACTGTTCTACTGGCACTTTGAAACTGAATGCTGGAGTACTGAAACTGAACGCTGGAGTAGAAAACATTAGCAATCATCTATCAGGATTTTCTGTATGTCCTTCATAGCTAAATCCTGATCAGTATTACGCAAGTCACTGTAGTGGTATCATTACTGTACTAGAGGAAGAACTAAATGGGTCTTGTTTAATATAAACATGAATTACTTTGAGTATTTTCACAACCTCACACAGCAGTAATATGAGGGTCAATTTCATTACCTCACACAATCATTTATCTTATCTAAAATGTTCTGTTCGTATTTTGAATTTACATTTACTCAACTAATATCTACCCACTTAATCTGACAATATTTTGTCAACAATCAGCTTGAATATTTGAAAATAGCAGTAACTCCTGGCTGCATTTAGGAAATTCTGTGCATATATTTGAAAGATATAGATGAACTTTTAAGGTCAGTACATAGTGAAAATTATATATACAACACTAAATAATAATAATGCACATATCTGTTTCAAATCAAAGCACTTTGAATTTTCAGAAATCTTGATTTTAATTATAAAATAACATATTTAGAAATGTCCCTTATATTTCTTATTTTTAACGTATTATATTTTGCTTATGTTGGTTACTGTTATTGTGTTATATATCTGATTGTTGGGTTTTTTTAAATTGCACCATATTTTAACTATAATTTATTCCATCTAAGTCAGCAAGTGCCTGTTTTGAATTGTAACAGGGTTGAAGTATATTTAATTTGGCTCACTCAGTTGGAAATTTTTGGTCTTCCCAGAAATTCTCAGGATCTGAACAGATACACATATACAGAATGGCAGGTATTTTGAAAGCCTTTTAAAAGGAGACCCTGAAAATGAACTTAAACCCAATAAATATAGCAAAGTTTTGGTACAAAAAATGCCATTGAATTAGCTCCCTCAAGTATTTATATTCTGCACTGACTAGAATGGCTGGATTTTTGCAAAAGGAGCACTGTGTACCATGCATCAAACAGGAGGGTTTCACAGCCTGGTTATCTGAAAACTATTTCTGTCTCAGGAGGCCAAATACAGGTGCTCCAAGTCAGAGGGACAATTTGTGTCGCCAATCATTAAGTGCCCTATAGTGGTTGGAAAGATGAAAACCACTTCTGAAGAGGGCGAACATAACATAGTTAAACTACCTATCACAGAAACTTTATCTAAGTTTCACCTTATCGTTTTTCTGTTATTTTACAGTAGTCCTCAATTTACAACAGTTCATTTAGTGACCATTCAAAGTTACAAAGGCACTGAAAAAAGTGACTTATGACCATTTTTCACACTTACTACCATTGCAGCATCCCCATAGTCATGTGATCAACATTCAGATGCTTGGCAACTGACTCATATTTATGACGGTTGCAGTGTCCTGAGGTCACGTGACCATATTTTGCAACCTTCTGACAAACAAAGTCAATGGAGAGGCCAGATTCACTTAACAACCATATCACTAATTTAACAACTGCAGTGATTCACTTAACAACTGTGGCAAGAAAGATCGTAAAATGGGGAGAAATTCACTTAACAAATGTCTCACTTAGCAATAGAAATTTTGGGCTCAATTGTGGTCGTAAATTGAGGACTACCTGTACTTCAATATAAACTCATGTTAAGATTGAAGATTCCTCTGAAGAGCTACTCGTCTTGCTTCACAAATCTGCTCTTGCAGTTTTGCTTTACTGTGCAAATACTCTTGTTCCTTTCCCTCCATTAGAGGTATTTCTCAACTTACAACCATTCGTTTTGTGACCAAAGTTACAACAGCATTAAAAACATTGACTTATGACCAGTTTTCACATTTACCACCAAAAGTAGCACCCTTATGGTCACCTGATCAAAATTTGTCAACTGATTCTGTTTGATTTTCATGGAGGAAACTGACCAAACTCTTGCCAATTTCACACCTGTTCCATGTCTGGGCAACTGAGGAGCTACAAAACCATCAAGCCAGCATTTCTCTTACAAGACCTGAGGCAAAGCCAAGTCACTATAGAAAGACTGAAGTTCTTTCCATGGAGAAGTGGAATCGCTGCACCTCAAAAAACCGATCAATCACAAAATTACTATCACACTGCAGATGAACAGGAAATAAGAATTTTCCAACTTTGCTGACACTGTGGAAATACAGAGGTATGCAGCTGTTTTCAAACTGATGCAGAATCCTCATGGAGGAGCTCTGAGAGGCCCAAGGAAACCAGTAGGGGGATAGCCACCTCATGATTCTTTATCAGAAAGTTTCCATTCCAAAATGAAAACTGAGTTTCAACTACGTAGAGAAAGAGAAATGGCTTTTTTCAGACACATTCCTTTTCATGCAAGGAATTTTTCTCTGCATTAGAACAACTGTTGCATAGAATATGGAGAAATTCAGATTTGTCAGTCTAAATAATTATCAGGGGGCCATTTCTCATTAGCATTTTTGTATGGTTTTTTAAAAATATGATTTCAAAAATTATTTCTTGAAACAGAAAAAAAACCTTAGTTTTTGCAGCTTATGTACAAGTAATAGATGGTGACAGCATAAGATCAACTTGGTCAGTTTAAGATCAATTTCCTCTGTAGCCACATAGGAAAAATGCTCTTCCTACATTCATAAACAGGAAGTCCCTAAACCCAGGAGACTGAAAAGCAAACTAGTTCAAACGCACATTAATGTTTGACCTAAGACAATGCCTTTGTAGACTGCCAAACACAACAAACAGCAGGATTCTATGGAGTAAAACTCTTTGGCCACAGGAAAGAGGAAACAAGATAGTTAGGGCCATCTTCTCATCATAAGAAAACACTCTGACAAATAAAATACTTTGATTACAAAATGGCCAATAATAGAGAATCCAACAATTATTTGGCTTTTTGGGGGGGGGATGACGGTAGAGGACTTTGGGTGTAAGTAAAATGTAATTTTTTAAAGATCAACTCCTTTTTTTACTGATAAATAGCACTGGAATATCCAGATATACTATCAAATGTTAGCTTTAAGGGGAAAGCTCTGGTTTGCTTTCAACAACCCAAAGAATCCATGAAATATATAGGAAGGGCACTTACTTAATAGATATGGAATTTTTCAATGAAAGCTCTGGTTCTTCTCCAATCAGTCACCAGTGGCTAATAGGAATAGCAGTCAAAATTGTTAGACTTTAGAGACAATGGATGGAAGACTCAACTGTCCATTAATATTCTGTTGTATCACACTTCAAGAATACAAAATATGTCAGATGTAATGTGGCATTATTATCATGTGTCTTTCTATATTAATACAGAGTACCCCTTCCAACTTCTAAACTTTAACTTTACAATCAAACCTCATAATCAATCCATGGAAATTTATTATTATAAAGCATTCACATTTTATTATCTAATCCCCATTATTTAAAAACCATACACGTCAATCAGCTAATTTGAAAACTCTCTTAAACAGCCTTTTCAAGAAACAAATACAAACAAGGCTGTTTCTCTGAAAATACAATTTTAGAGCCCAGCAGTCAATGCCAAAAAACACCTTATTTTTGAATACGGCCATCTGCTTTGCTTCAGAACAGCAGAATACTCTACACAACTCTACTCTGATATTTGCAAAGAAAGTACAAACATAGACAGAGGAAAGCATCCTAAAAGCATGCAAACTATCCAGTGATCAATGGAAAAGCAATCATGCAGAGAAATAAACAACTAAAACAGTAAATTGTAGGAACCCAATAACTTACTGTATATTGTTGCCTTGGTGAAACTTAAATTCACTTTTTAAAAATATGTTCTTTAAAGTAGCTCCTAATCAATCATAATTTTTTTGAAGTGTGCTGCTGAATATATAACCTCTAATAAATTTTGTTAGTAAAACAGTTCTAAACCTGTATGAATGATTACTCTTGTGACTCTCCATCCAAACACAGAGATTATTTTTATAAAAGGATTATGCTACAATTACTGACATCTATAGAAAAAGAACAGACACTAAGCAAATTGTGGATCTCTTCATACAGCAGAAACTGCTTGGCTGTTTTCAAATATCTGAATGCTTTCTTTATAGGTTTAATAATGCATACTAAGCACAGATCTCTAAGTAACAAATAAAGGTTTTCTTCAGCCATTTTGACTCTAGAAATTCTCAGAAGTATTAATAATGTTTGACTAAATGGACTATCACATTAAACTTAGGTTTTGGAGCATCATCCCATCAAGCTGTAAGACGTTAGCATCTACCCCTCTCCTAGAAAAATGAAATATTCTAGGAAATATTAAAAGGCAGAATACTTCCCTAAAAGAGAAATAGAAATTTTAAGACAAACTCAGCCCCAGCTCCCTGCCCCCAGCAGATACTTTGATTATTTACAAGACAAAAGGCTGAGCCAATTTATCTACAACTCAAAAGACATAGCCCTCAGGGCATGATAGGATTAGCCCTCATTCAAGATCCAAACCAGGACAAAGCCATTAAGCCATAATAGAAATTGCCCAAAGCCCCTTCATTACATCATCACCCAGCAAGATTCAACCAGGCCTGCGACACAGACAGCCTACAAAGTTAGCTAAGACCCCGCCCCCTGGGAGTCTGACAGCTAATGGAATACATTTCTTGTACAGGAACAGGAAACTCTAAGGCAGGGCCCAAGAAAGTATATAAATATATCCCCCTCTCCACTCCACGTACACTTTTCTGCCCAGGACCCCAAAACCCCAATGATGGTCCTATCCACCATTAAACTATCTTTTCAAGTAGTCTCCATGTTTCCAGTGTTTTTCTTCCCACTTGGAACTGAACCCAGATGGACATTTCTTCCAACAAAGCATTATACACGAACAACTAACAGATCCTGGTTTGTTGTAAATGTGTTTGTTAGCATATATTCTGCCCTTTTTGTCCAGAAGATCAAGGTAGGTAAATGGTTACCCTTTCTTCCATATTCCCCACATTAACAGCTTTGTGAAGTAAGCTGAGCTGAGAGACAGTGACTGGTTGAACATCATCCTATAAGCTTCTGTAACTGAGGGTGGAATTGAACCAGGATCCTACAACACATTAGCCATTATACAATACCTACTGCTGCCAGAATGGCCAAGTAACACTTCATCCAGACTGGAGAAAGCAAACCCAGGAGTTCACATATCCAAAAATTTACTTTAAAAGAAAACGAGTTAATTCAAGATCTACCTTGAGTTTTGTGTCTTAATATTATTTCTTGAAAGCATTTTTAACATGTTTAAATTCTTAAAATTCTTAAAATTTATTTATTTATTATTGCGATTTATATGCCGCCTTCTCCCGAGGGACTCAGGGCGGCTTACAAAAACAATATCCAATACAAATCACAATAAAA
This sequence comes from Pantherophis guttatus, assembly GCF_059756535.1. Lineage (NCBI taxonomy): Eukaryota > Metazoa > Chordata > Lepidosauria > Squamata > Colubridae > Pantherophis > Pantherophis guttatus. Next base: position 262,054,441 of record NC_142063.1, on the reverse strand, counting down.
TTAAAATCAACAACCCAATTAAAACAATTTAAAATTATAACAATGTACACCCATATCGGATCAGTTAAGTTGACGAAAGAGAAGGAAAGGAGGTCGGGGGCTGTCCTGAGCTCAGTGGGCAAATGAGGGACTATCACAGAAAAGGGTGGGTTAATCTATTCTCCAAAGTATCTGAGGGTAAACAAGAAGTAATGGATGGAAACCTATCAAGAAGAGATCTAACCTAGAACTAAGGAGAAATTTCCTGAGAGTGAGAACAATTAGTCAGTGGAACAGTTTGCATTCAGAAATTGTGGGTGCTCCATCACTGAAGATTTTTAAAGAAAAAATTGGACAGTCCTTTTGTCCAACGGTAGAGTTTCCTGCTTGAGCAGGGGAGTTGAACTAGAAGACCTCCAACTTTGTTATCTTTGTTATTCTGCATTACTTGCATATCCTACAAATCTTTAATAACATGGATAAAACTAGATTACTGGTTTACACAATTCCAGGAAGGCTGCAGAAGGCTGATTTTGAGGTGAAACTGGCCATCAAGCAAATGGAAGTTTAACAAATTCCATGTGTTATACAAAAACACCATACCACAATATCACCACTAACAGAAAACATGTTTGTTTTATGCTTTCTTAGCACCTAAGTACATAACAGACAGATGTTCCTTTTGAAGTTTTCAACTGCCATTGGGCAATTCTTATAAATGGCAGCTACTTGTTCCCTAAAGCTTTCCAGGTGGGTATTTTTGTCAAAGATTTGCTATGCAGCTCAAGAAATTTACTGCTCTAAGGAGAACAATTAAGATTTACACTAGTTGATCTTAACACCTTGCTGAACCAGTGATGTTGAAAAAGAACAGGAAGGAATGAGTTATACTTCCTATTCTACTGCATCTGTTAAATATCTGAAATACCTCAACAGAGGAATAATTTGTGAAACAACTGTAAAGCCCTAATACCCTAAGCTGCTAAACCCTTATTCTATGAATATAACAAAGACGTACTAATGTTCACATTTTGTGTGTCTTTTGAAGAAAAAAAAACAGCCCCTAATTGTAAAGTATTCAACTGCTCTGACTCATAATTACTAGGAGTGTCACTGCATCTCTATTCTACAAAAAATGAAGACATGAATTAATATCCCACAGCAAAACAACTACATGCTTTTTCCTAAACAATGTTCTGTATAATGTGAATTGTGTTTTATACACTTTCATAGATTCATTTACACTATGGACACTTTTCTGAACAGAACAGGCATTTACATTGTCTGATGGAACATATGTCTTTAAGCTGAGATTTCAAAATATACCATATTAATCAGCAATTGGAATCATACTATTGGGTAAAATGTTCCAAAAATGGTTACATGTTTTATGTAGTATTTAAGGAACTCTTAACATATATCTTACATAAAGATTCTACGTAGTTCTTTAGCTTTTACAATTTTCATTTCAGAAGATCCAAAAAGTGTTATATTAAAATATTTTATGTATTGCCCCTGTGGTATGTTATCTATCTCATCAACGATCCATTTGTTTTTATAAAACACATTAGGAAGAAAACAACAGTTGAACACTTAAAGTACACCTAAATATTTACGTGGTTCAAAAGTGAAAGACGAATGTGTACAAGAGGATTAGAGCTAACTAAACTTACACAAACAATACAAATACATGATAGGAAACCACACTTCGTAGTAACAAAATAATAATGTGTAAAAGGAGAAGTTGGGCGTGGACTGTACGGATTTACGTGCTACAAATCTCGGTAATAAAAATATTTTGGGTTTTTGTTTTGTTTTTTGCACCTCGCAGTTCCGATTCGAAAAATACAAGAAAGAGGGCCTTTCTCTAAGAATTAAGTCGCATATAAACTTCGGGGAGAGGAGAACACAAAAATCAAAAGCCACTATTTTCGAGGAGAACTTCGTGGAAAGAAAGGGCTGTTCCTTTAAGAGAAACTTTTGTCGAGATCGCAAGAGGCAGCCTGCTCTTCTTTTGGAAGAACCCAGCGTATAATGAGGGTGGTCTGCCTATTAGAGGTTGGCACCTCGACCATGTTGTTTCCATAAACGCCGGATTCTCTTCTAGCCACAAAAGCGCTCGCACGCTCTAGCTCCCGCTTGGGGGAAGGGAGAATCCGCCAAAAAGATCGCCTTCTCTTCCAGATTTCCAGCTCCACTTACCACTAGCCTCTGCCGAAAGAGTGGAGATTGACGTCTGGCCCATCTCGCGTCCTGGAGGAGGGCCGGGATCCAGCAATCAGGCGGCTCTCTTGGTCCTCTGATCAGGCTTCCTCTCGCACAGAAACTTCGGAGAACTCATTGCAGCTTCTCCCAGCTCTTAATCTTAGCAGCCTCCTCCGTGCAACTTCTGCCTCCTCTTGCCGAGCTAGTTGTAAATCCTCCTCCTCCTCCTCCTCCTGCTTGCTGCTGCCGCAGCCCAACTCAAACTGTTCCTGTTCAACCAAATGCCTGTCATTCCTCTATGCAGATTACGGGGAGGGGGGGGGAAGCAAAGGTCGTGGGGAGGGAGTCCCTAATCCGGGGCAGCCACGCCGCGCCGACTGGCGGGAAGCGCCCCCCCCGCACAGCAGCAATTCGCTGCAATCTGTAACTCCTCGCAACTCCAGCACAAAGGAGGCAGCTGCAAGCTAATGCTGGGGTAAATAGAAGGAAAGAGAAGGGGACGACTAGCAGCAAGGTGGATGGACTCAGTTACAACGGTGATGGGTGCACCCTTGGAAGACCTGAAATTCTAGGTTAGGAGTAAGAAAGCATGAATGAGGCTTCGTTTGATCCGAGTCCCTTGTTCTTTAAAAAGTGCTTGCTCCCACTTCCTTTCCCAGGTTCAAAGGGCTGGGTTTTTGCTTTTTTTGATGGGCAGATAGATTAGAAGGGTCTAATCTGTGCAGTTCTTGGGCCCGTCTTTTTTTCTGTCCTCACTCTTTATTTACTGTTGCAAAGCTCCCCCCCTCATTTTGTAGGATTTGTTTTTGTTTACTTACAGTTATGTTACAGCCCATACACAGCTATTGTCTTGAGTCAAAACAACAACATTCAATATTTATCACGTTTGACAACATTTCCTGGAAGAGCTAAACATCAGGTTTCCCAAAGAAGTCGGTATTCTACTGTAGGAAGTTGAAATCTAGAAAAATGAAATATTTCATTTTTCCTCTCCTAGAAAAATGAAATATTTTAGGAAATATTAAAAGGGCAGAATATTTCCCCTAAAACAAAATTTTGCACATTTAGAATTTATTTTAGCACTGAAGAGATCTGAGAAAAGCAACATCTAAAATTCATTTCATAAACTAGTCTCTTGAAATTGGTAACTTCTTTAGGAAGCAGTTGTTACAAATTGGATTTTCTAAGCTACATCTAGTGCAAATAATTTAGGGGTCAAGGAATTGTTGGCCAGAGATACTTGGCACTCCGACAATTCGAGCCCAAGGCACCGGGTGGCAGAATAAGATCCCATCATTTGCGCTTAGTTTCTGCCCACCTAGCAGTTGGAAAGCAAGCATATAAACTGCAAGTAGATAAATAGGTTCCATTCCACTGGGAAAAGCTAGCAGCGTTCCGTACAGAAGTGGGAGCTGACGCCGGACTTGCACAGATGCATGGCGAGGTCAGTGGAAGAAAGCTCAGCTGACCTGACACCCCCACCCTCCCCGAATGCTGCTGGCCAGCTGGTGCCAAGCTAGTTCGCCCCCTCTGGTATATTATGAATAGCACGCATATGCGTGAACAAAATGAACTAGCCATCTTAGGCTGCCAGAACTACTCTGTGGTAAAAAGCATTGTAGACTATCCTGGCTATGTATACTGTGTGCTAAAAAATGTGCAAATAATTTATCAATAGAAGAGAATATATGTAGCTCAGGGTTGAACTCGGGAGTCCTGGGTGCTCTCTGACCTTGGTTGTTTGCTTGCAGACATTTCATAGTTACCAGTCTAGATAATATCATCAGTGTGGCGATGTCTAATGAAATAACTGCAAGCAAATAGCCAAGCTCAGAGAGTACCACTTTCATTATTACAGGTAGTCCTCAATTTACAACAGTTCATTTAGTGACCATTCAAAGTTACAATGGCACTGAAAATAGTAATTTATGATCATTTTCACGGTTACTCCCTTTGTAGCATCTCCATGATCATGTGATCAAAATTCAGATACTTGGCAACTGGTTCATACTTACAACCATTGCTGTGTCCCAAGGTCATGTGATCAACTTTTGCAACCTTTTGACAAGCCAAGTCAATGGGAAGCCAGATTCACTTAACAACTGGGTTACTAACTTATCAACTGCAGTAATTCACTTAACAACTGCAGCATGAAATGGGGGAAAACTCACTTAAATAGCTCACTTAACAACAAAAAAATTGGGCTCAATTGTGAACGTAAGTCGAGGACTACCTGTATTTAAATGTATGTGAGATGAAAAATAGTAATTCCAATTTTTCTGCTAGTACCAACAGAATACAGAAAATCGCCTCTTTCCAACAACTTGTTTCTGATAAGGTAGGTTTTATTATTTTTAACCCTTCACTGAAAATATTTAAAAGGAAATGTTGCCTAAATAAATGCCTAAAACCTCCACAGTAAAGATAAAGACACCTTTGAACTGAGTTCAACTCCTAATGATTACATCAACATGTGATATCAGTTTCTAAGCAAAGGTAAAGATGCCCTTGAGTTCAACTCCTGTTAATTATAGGGAAACATCCAGATAATGTTTCTCAGATACAAGGCAAATATAGCTTCCCAACCTAACCTAATATTTCCTGTTGGTTTCCCATCCTAACCAGCCTGACATTACTAACTTTCCAAGTGTGGGTAAAGTTGGCTAGATGCTGCCACCTGTTGAGATGTAAAACATGGAAAAGCCTATGTTCAAAGAATCTCTCTTAGCACTCATAAGAATTAAAGATCTGTAAGTATTTAAAACATTTGTCAGAACTTATTAAAAAAGCAAACTCATTGAAATACTAAGTGATTTGTATTTCCATTATCTGACAAAGAAGCACAGCAAAGTGGAAAGATTATTAATTGTTCACAAGTTAAACCAGTGGTCCCCAACCTTTTGAGCACCATGGACCGGTTTCGTGGAGAGAGGTTTTTCCGCGGATGGGAGGCGGTATGGTTTTGAGTGCTGCCTGCATCCTGCGGATGGAGCTTTGCTTGTTTGCACGGGCTGGTTTCTGGCATGCCGTAGCCCAGTGCCGGTCCACAGACCGGTGTTCTTACTGGGCTCCCAAACATGACAAGCACGCTGTTTTTAACTAAACGTTCCCTTCATTGGAAGTGCCAGCAACCCCCCTCTCTCTCACAACAGGCTAAGGAAATCTCTTAAGTACCTGTGGAAAGCGAATCTCGCTCCCTTTCCCCCTGCAATGGCTCCAACACATCAGGAGTCTCTCTCTCTCACCACACTCATAACACAAGTCCTGGAAGGTGTGCTTGCTCTTTTCTCAGCAGTGGGGAGATACACACACACACAAACATGCTCCGAAGGTGCGCCCAGCTCTCAGCACCGCAGATTCCAAGAAAGGATTCCGACACAGTTCCCGACAGGATTCAGAAATTCAGACTTTCAGTGGCTGACCGATAGGGAGACAAATAGTTGTCTGTCACACCTATTCGTCTCTGCCCCCTACCTTTTATCCCCAGAGCTAGGATGGGGCTTAGATAGCCTGAGTGGCTCTTCCGTCCCATAGCTTCCCGCTGCTCTCCTCTCCTCTGCCTTCTGCGCATCCATGCATCAGGCATGAGACCCAGCTGTTCCTCCTCTTCCTCATCAGCCACCTCCAGACTGGGCTGATGGATAGCCCAGGCTCCGCCTCTGTCTCTATCTCTGACAGTTCCATTCCATCTTCCCCCTCAGAGCTCTCCGATTGCCTTGATGCTGGCCCTGACTCCCACTCCGCCTCCTCATCGGATTCGGCTGCTGGAGAGGCCGGTGGCCGACAGCTCCACAACAACCAAAAGTTGGGGGCCCTGATCTAAAGTAATGTTTCGTCTCCATGAATTGCCTTCTCTTTTATAAAAAAACAACTTTTCTAAGCAAACGTGGTAAGTGCTTATTTTAAACTTTTCAAAAAGTATATGCAAATGTGCATGTGTACATACAGAAGCAAATATATACAGATACACACCCATACTTTTCATATACTAAAACTGAACTTTCCAGTTTAAATTCAATTATTTTATCTAATATTTAAATATTCTTTATTTATTTATTTATTTATTTATTTATTTATTTATTTATTTATTTATTTATTTATTTATTGGTTCGATTTATATGCCGCCCTTCTCCGGAGACTCAGGGCGGCTTACAATGCGTTAAGCAATAGTCTTCATACTTTTGTATATACCTGCTTAATAGGGCTTTCGGGCCCCCCAAGTGGTGTTCTTTTTATACAAAGTCAGCTTATTGCCCCCACAATCCGGGTCCTCATTTTACCTACCTCAAAAGGATGGAAGGCTGAGTCAACCTTGAACCTGGTGAGATTTGAACTTGCAGTCATTGCAGGCAGCTGGTGCTACTTAACAGCACTTTAGTCTGCTGCGCCACCAAGGCTCTTTTCAACTTTTAAAGCCATAGCACTGTGAAAACGGTATTCTACTAGGAATTCTTTTTTTAAAAAGTGTTAAGTTTGCTTTTAGCAAGCTGCAGATGGGCATTAATGTGAACCATCTGTAAAACAATTTATATGTATTTTCAAAAGCTGTATCTATCTCTCTTGGAGAGAGAAAGATTTAATCATTTTTCTTATCTGCCCCATTAGGATTACAATTGATCAATAACTTTTGAGGTTCCTGAAAACAACACTAAGATTTTGAGGGATCTGTGAGAACTGAGATCTAGGTTTTGACCGAGGAGAAAAATTATTAAATACATAATTATATTAAATATTTAGTATCATAAATAAAATCTAAACAATGAAACCCTAGCATGTCACTTTAAGGTTAAGAGCAACTTGCAATGTAGAAATGTAGATTTGGTTACCCTCAATTTAAATGAACTTTTATCTCCTGGTAAGTGCTGGGAGAACTGACCTTGTGCTGGTAGATAAAAAATAAATAAAATAAGCAGAGCTAGATCTGATTAATACTTGGATAAAGTCCACCGTGGAGAACCAGTGAGTTGGGCCAGATTGCAAAATTGAAAAACATTTCTTAAATACACTAAAAACAATATAGAAGTTAAATATGTGTTTTCCCAGGAAATTACAGTGAGTTGTCCATGAGGTCACCAAGCTTGATTCAGAGGAAACTCCCCACACATATGTGCTTTCATACATACACATATAGATTGACATTACAGCATTAACATTATTAACACTTCTTGTTCCTTATACGATTTTTAATGTCATAGGAATTTTTTTTTTTTACAATTTAGTTGGACTTTTGCTATTTGTCATTAGTTCCAAGCAGATCAACTTAATTCTCCATTCATTGATAGCAACTCTTCTCTTTGCTAGTTAGGGAAGATAGATTAAGCCAGCTCTGCATTTATAAAACAATAATTTCTATTAACATCCCTCTATGTTACTACGTAGCTAGCATATATCCTCTGATAACTCCTAAGGTTTCTTATTCTAATGCTAATTAGAATTTTTAAAATTGGGCTATCTTGACCAGACTTTATACCATAACAACATGCTATTTAATTAGAGAAAAATAAGTAAGAACTCTTAGGGCTTTGCTGCATTGATTAGTTAAAGTTCTCTCCATCTGTCATTCAGCCAGAAAAAAATCAAAATCAGATTAAAATAAGGAGATATAATGGTAGACAGGGAGTGGGCCACTCTCAGGAAAGGTGCCACAGGGATGAGCCTTTATTAGGGATTATCTTGTGGGGATGTGAGGTGAAATGTGCTTATTCCTATTGCCTCCACAGATAGCTGATTGGAAGTTCTTTTTTTTGTGGCGATGGATTATGTGGCTCCTTTTCCAGTCTGGATTCAGGCCCAAGTTAGACCATTGAAAGCTACTAGATGATCAGGGAGGACAAAAATCAGACATTTACTCTGTCACAGAGGTCATCCATGGATATGGGCATGTATAGCATCAATCCATAATGACTAATAGATGATCAATTCATCTTGCTTTCTACAGGTTCACTTGAATGTACCTCAATCACCACAGACTGGGAAGAATGGCAGTTTATTTTCTGCTAATGTTAAGCTCTTTGACCACAGCTTAAACTGAAGTGACTTTTATGGATGACCTCTGGCAGACCAGAAAAGGAAACAAAGCAGAAAAGTACCACTTTTTAAAACACTATTAATCTGTCCATAGCAATAGCACTTGTAGAGTGTCCTAGAATATGGAACTCAGTGTGCCTAATAATAGTACGAAAATATCTGATTGTTTTTAATGCAAAAGATTCTTCAAAAGAACAATTTATTATAAGGATTAAAATTGGAGAAACTGATGGATTCAGAATACAAAAGGAAGTGAGACAAAAGTGCATATAGTCCCCAGTTCTGTTCAGCATACACAGCAAATCTATTACAAGAAAGGAGAGATTGGAAGAAATCATAGTCAGGATGCAAATTGGTGGTCAAGCTTCTAATGATTTGAGATAAGTAGACCGCACCATTTCTTAGACAAAAAGAAAGTAAAAAACAGCAAAAAATAAAGTTGAATGATAAATACTAAGAAAACAAAGGTAATGGTAATTTACATGCTTACTGAACTTACGATTAATGAAGACAAAAATAAAGAAGATGGTCATTTTTGAATTTTTGATTTGGAGATGATTATGCAGGGTCCCAAAGATTGCAGAAGAACCAATCACTCAGCCTGAACCAAATAAAACCCAATTGCTGGTTTCCTTGAGGTGATAATCAGCAAGCAGAGATTGAGGACATGTGATAGAAGATATTGAAGATGTGATAAATACAGATGACGGACCAAAAAAGAATAAGGTAGATGGGCACAAGAAAATAAATTGCTGGAATGTTCCTGAAAGCGATACAAATTATTACTAAAAACAGATCACAATGCTAGGCATTTATGCTGTTACCAGGAATCAAAGCCAACTCAATGGAATCTAACTAATTGGAACATGCATTTAGAATTTTAAATGTAAAATAACACTCAAAGTGTGCAATGCTCATTGAAAGCTAGTTTAGGTTTCTTTTTGTGGTATTTAAACATTAATTGAGCAAAAATGGGCAAGAATATAATGCTTTCCCCCCAAAAAAACATCTTTTTCTTTTATGAAATGACTCTGTACTCAATATTTTTGGTTCATTTCATTGCATTTTTACCTAGATTTAAAAATTATTGCTCTTTGCATGCATGCCGCTAAGCACTACAAGAAAAAATGGTAATGATCTTAACAGAAGCACTATTCTGCTCATTATTTTGTGAAAAGCAACAGATTTGTAAAGCTGAAATGCCTAGGACATTATATATCCATACACTGTTAACAATTTAGAAATACAGGGGTCCTAGAAGAAAACATTGTTGGCCACTCCAGGATTGCCTAAGAAAATGGGGCATGTAACTGTTATGCAGTTGGTAAATTATTTCCCAGACGTCCCTTTGAGTTTATGCTGCAGAAAGAAATATTAAAGCCTCCTGTTTCATCAGTACTTTTATATTTTTGATATACAAAGTCTCTGAAAATTACACTTGTCATTTCACAAAATGTGTGGCAACTGGAAAGCTTTCTCTCTCTGATCGTAAATTGTGACACTTCCTATCTTGAGTGGTTTCCTTAGTATAACTGTCTGCAACATTAAAGCAGATATTTTCCTGACCTTTTTATTTCTCAAAAACAGTGTTAACCAATGGTTTCTACTGGGTTTTTTTTAAAACCATAGCCCTCTCTCTTTTAGCATTTGATAAACTGTATGTTGAAAGACAGCATACAAATCAATATGCTATATATAAAATTCCAATTGAAAAAATGTGTGTGAAAAACAAAGATATCATCATATAAATCTTTTATAACACTATTGCATAAGCACAACTTCACTGTAAATGAATAGTTGGGAGCTAGTGATTGATTACAAACACTTATGGAATTTGGCTTTATATGGAGTTAAAGAAAATCTGAATAGCAATAGCACTTGGACTTTTATACTACTTTACAGTGCTTTATAGTCCTCTCTAAACCGTTTACAGAGTCAGCATATTGCCCCCAACAGTCCAGGTCCTCATTTTACCGACCTCGGAAGGATGGGGGGCTGAGTCAACCATGAGCTGGTCAGGACTGAACTGTTGGCAATTGGCAGAGTTAGCCTGCAATACTGCACTCTAACCACTGGGTCACCATGGCTCATTTGTGATTTTAATCCTAATCCCATTTCCAAAATGATATATGAATTTTGCCATTTTAAATAATTGTTCAATTCTGTAATAAAATTATGCACATCTACTAGAAGTAGGTTTATCTTAAAGGTCTCAAACAATGATTTTTTTTTTTACATATCCCTCTTCTTGGCCTTGACCAGCTGTTAGTTCTCAAACCTGATCAGCTAAATAACCACTGCTTTTATCAGGACAATATTAAAGGCTCCTCAGCAAGCCCACAAATCTTGCAACTGGAAGAAAAAAGGAGAGGAAAACAATGACAGCAGGCCAATGGAATAGAACAGATTTTTCCTTTATCTGTGAGGAATATTAAATTTTTCTTTCCAAAAGAAAGATAGGTTGTAATTTAATTTAAGGAATTTTAGTTGGATAAAATATCTTAGATCCAGATATTAGGGCTGTGTAGTGTTTAGGATGCAATCTCCAAAATGCTCTTGAGTATGTGGGAATCTGAATGTGGCATCTGTCTGCAACATTTTAGAAGAGTTACAGCTTTTCGTAGGCTCACACAGCAATTTAAATGGCAAGGCTGCATGCCTTAATCATCTCCTGATTGGATTGATACAGCACACTTTACTTGGGGCGGTCCTTAAGGAGTATTTTAAAGCTCAGCTAGTGAAAGATAACAGTGACGAAAGTTTTGGTTGCCACATGTGTTGCCTCTGCTCCATAAACTGCACCGGTATGCTTCTGGATGCAATTCAAGATGTTGGTGGATACCTTTAAAACCTTCCATGGCACAGGGCCAGGTTAATTATGGGACTGTCTCCCCAGTATTATGTACCCATCCTGTTAGATCTGGCAGGTGAGGCATGTTCCAGGTCTTATCGGTTAGAGAGTTCCATATGATGGGACCCAGGAAGAGAGTATTTTCTGCCATAGCATTGGCCCTCTGGAATATCATCTCCCCTTCCGATTAGGTTTGCTTCAGCCCTGTTGACCATTCACAACGTATTAAAAATCTGGCTTTGCCATGTAGCTGGAGGCTCTGCCAGTAAAGTTAAACCCATTTTATGGTTAATCTGAAGATGGGTTGTTATGAATGGTTCTTGGCAGCAATTTGTTTTTTAAATGTTGGTTGTTTTATCCTGAGTTTGTTTTAATTGATAGCTATCCAGAATAAATGAGATGTGGCCATATACTTTTATTAAATAATTTTTTTATATTTCTGCCTCTATTTTGTATTCTCATAACAACTTTGGGAAGTAAGTTAAACTGAGAAATAATTACTGATTCTAAATCACTCTTGGTTTAGAAATGCTGACATTGTTATAATGCACTTGAACTGCTAATTAATTATGTTCTTGTGATATTCCATAAACAAGATAATACTACTGAAAAAAAAATATTGACTCTTGCCCAACGTACTTTCAATAATGAAAGTGGCAACAAGAACTTTAGATGTCTATAAAACACAGGCAGGATGGGATAGGAAAACATCTCAGTCCCAGGTTGTTTAGAGCTTTGGGACTGATACCAAAATCATTATTTGGCTCTGCAAGTAATAAGCATCCCATGCCCATCACTAACAGGACTAGTTCCTTGTTTTAGCAAAGAGGAAGGTTTTAATTTAGAGTAAATTAATTGAATAAAAATGAGCACTGTGGGCAAAGAGTTCCTGCACTCTTTAAAAATTATTTGAAATAAAAATCAGAAAACATTAAATAATTTTTCAGTAAACAAAGCATGTTGCTTTGAAGATGCTGCCCCAAATGTTCCTTACAATTGGCAAGGATAATTGGAGCTGCTTGCAGTAATCATTCAACAATATCTGGATGCCCGTTGGCTCCCTAGCAGGCAAGCATTATAAGATACATGATATATCCTCCTTCAGAGGATAACCTGCTTAAAAGAATTGTCTTAAGTTTATCTGTTTCCATTCAATGAAATATTTCCAAATACATATTCATTGTTTGGTGCAAGTAAATTCATAATATTTCATTCCAGCAATGGCTTTGAAGGCAACATATTAAACTCAATGCACAAAATAGCTTCTCTAACTCCAAGAGAAAGTAGGCAGTTTCCTTTGTAACCATGACATAAGCAAGAAGGAAATCAGATGTAGTTCAACATATGGGTGGGCCTGAACAAGTTAAAAAAAATATTGATAAAGCAAAATTTGGGATGCTTGAAAAATCATTTCTTTGCAGCTGGAGTTCATCCATGTCTCCTGAGACACTTCTCAATGGCTTACTAGATATCAGTATGGAAGACACAGCTTCATAAAAGGGGTACTAGGATCAGGAATTCCAATTCAAACATGAAACTGGATGGAGGTGTTTCTTACACAAAAGAAGGGATCTATCCCTTTGTTATTAATTTGGAGGTCACAATGATTAAAATAAATTTTATCTTCAACGGTCCCTCTCCTAAACAATTATCCTTCATCTGATTCATAGTCTATCAAAAGGGTAAATGACAACAAAAGGTTGAGTCATTAATGTTTGTGTACCTAAATTACTGTCTCGAGGACTCAGTAGAGCTAGCAGCTGTGTGCCAGATCACCTAGTCTTTTGTCAGAAATAATAGCTGCCCAGGAAATGATGTCAGGTAGATGACCAGTCTTTGAGGAGAATACGTAAAAGAAAAAGAAAAAAAAACAATCTTTCTCACTAGTTTATAATTTAGCTGGAGGGGGAAAAAGAGTCCATGTTAATCTTACAGCCCAAGGCAGAGTTTTTCCAAATATTTTATGGGAGTTATGCTTACCATGTAATACTAAAGGAATTCATTTATTGTAGAAGTTGTTACAGGGCTTTTCCCCCTTATCTGCAGAAACATATTTGTTTGACCATTAGAACAATACACTTAAAGGGGCAACACAAACTGATTATGCTATAAAGCAAAGGAAGTTATGAAGCCAGCCAGGAAGTAAGGACAAAGTAGATAGATTTCTCAAGGATAATGTATGGATTAACAACTGGATAGATGTTAAAAACGGCCTTCCTGTGTCTCATTTTCAGTATTAAACTTGTAAGGTTCAGATTCACTTATCCATAGGGTGGTTACATTGAGCATTTTCTTTCCTCTCCTTTTAGCAGTAAATTATGTGAAGTAATGATTGTGGCATGCCAGTGAGTAAAACCACACTCTTATAGGGGCAGATGTACACATTTCAACAGAAGAGAATATCTGTAACTCAGGAATGAACTATAGAGTCAGTGCCCTTTGAGCTTGGATGTTTGCATGTAAACAACAGTTCAGAGTTCAACTGTAGAGTCTTCTGAGCTTGGTTGTTTGCTTGTAAAACTGGGTGGGCAAGCCACGATATATAAACAGGAGCAAATCTCACACTCACTCACACTGATATTACCTAGTTGGGTAATTAAATGTCCACAAGCAAACAAGCTCAAATAGTACCAAGGACTTGGCAGATGTATGAATGTGATGCAAAAGTATTACTTAGAGCAGCCATCAAATGTTTGCCATTATGCATATTCCTTGGAGTTCATGCATCTTCTCTTGATTAGCATTTCTGTCTTTGGCTATCTTTTACCATTTCATGTTCCTCACTAAAAATATGGATAGAACACATAGATTTTCATGGGCAATATTTTATTTAAATAAACACAGAGAAGATTATCACCCACATTATCACTGATTGTTAGTTATAATTGCTGTTAGCAGAAGAAATATGTTTTGTTCTCCAAAAGGAGTAATAGTGAAGCTAGCAAGTTAAAAGTTAAAACGTGGGCAAGGTCACCTTTAAAAAATATCTGAACATTGCACCATAATATTTCCACTGTTATTTTTGCTTTCACATGTATTTCCTTGGCTGATGAAAAACACTTCTGCTATAGATTTATCAAGACAGCCCATCTACTCCAAACATCTGTGTCATACAGTAACCAACTGGATGCATTTGGGAAGCTCAAAGCATAAATAATGTAGATGAGGGGATAGAAGGGGAACTCATCAAATTTGCAGACAGCACCAGGCTGGGAGAAATAACCAACACTTTAGAAGATAGACTCAAGATATAGAAGGATCTTGAGAGACTTGAACACTGGGCCCTGTATAACAAAATGCAATTCAGTGACGCAAAAAGTGTTTTACACTTAGGCAAGGAAAACCAAATGAACAGGTATAGAATTGGTGGTACCTGACTCAACAGCAGTTAACTGTGACAAGGATCTAGGCGTCCTAGTGGACAACCACTTAAATATGAGCGCGCAGTGTGCTGCAGCAGTTAAAAAGTACTACACTCCTAAGCTGCATCAATACAGAGCTAGTGTCAAGAACACATGAAGTACTAGTACCACTTTATGCTGCACTGGTAAGACTTCACTATGAATACTGTGTCCAGCTTTGGTTATCACAATACCAAAAGTATGTTGCGATTCTAGAAAGAGTATAGAGAAGAGCAACAAAGATGATTGGGACTGGTGGCTAAAGCATACAATGGACTGTTGCAGAAACTGGATATATCTAGTCTAATGAAAAGGATTAAGACTGACATAGCTGTCTTCCAATATTTGAGGGGCTGACATAGAGAATAGAGAATCAACCTATTCTCCAAAGCACCTGAGGGCAGGACAAAAAGTAACAGATGGAAGATTATCAAAGAGAGATCCAACCTAGAATTACGGAGAAATTTCCTGACAGTGAAAACAATTAATCAGTGGAATGACTTGCTTCCAGAAGTTGTGGTGCTCCATCACTGGAGGTTTTTAAGAAGAAATTGGACAGCCATTTGTCTGAAATGGTATAGCATCTCCTGCTTGAGCAGGGAATTGGACTAGAAGATCTCCAAGGTCCCTTCTAATCCTGTTATTCTGATAGCTCATTTACCAGCAACCAATGTTTGAGGCATGGTGGCTATGAGTATCAGGAGATGGTAAACTATTGTCAGAATCATTAGCCATTGATATCTTAGTCATCTGTGAACCTATCTAATCCTCTTTCAAATCATCCAGAGTGGCTGGTATTACAGTAACACAACTGCTGGGTCTTACTTCCTAATTTCCATACCCAGCTAAACCTCTAGGGGTATTGTATATGGAGATGCTTCACAGGAGTAGGCAGCAAGCCAACAGAGTATCTGTTCATGTGCAGGTATATTTTAGATCTGTCCATTGATTGGCTTCTTGCTTGCTTTATTTTTAAAAAAATCTGATACAACCATAATACTGTAATTTAAATTGGAGAGCACTGTACTGAAATGAGACTAATATCATTAAGTAAAGTAGATACCCTCCAGAGTGAGTCTTCTCCAACCTGGGAGACATCTAGGTTTATGGACTTCAACTCCCAAAAGTCTCAGTAATGGTTATTCTGGCTGGGGACTACTGAGAGATGAAGTCTATTCAACTAAGGAAGATTAAATTAGAGCATGCAGGCAAAACCTTAATTAAGAAGTGGATAATAACTCTAAAAATGCTTTTGCTAGCCTGGAACCACAACCTAGATACTTGCTCATTCATTTGTATAGAGGAACAATAATCTACTTGAAGCTTCAGAATCCTTGTGAAAGTATTATATACTGTATCAGAATAACAGGAATTGTACCAATAAATTTCTCTTAAAGTCTGTGGGTATTTCCAGATCAGGCTTTTATGGAGCAAGTGCACAGCTTTATTCATGAAATTCACAGAGAAACCAATGAACAATGCTTTCTTGGAAAATCCTATACTGTATTTGAGAGATACTATTTGATAACTGAAATCTTAATTACCTGAATATGGTTGTTCATAATGACAAAAAAAGCAAGCAGTAGTTGTTGCTCCTTTCAGCTATACAGGTAGTCGTCGACCTATAACAGTTCATTTAATGACCATTCAAATTACAATGGAACTGAAAAAAGTGACTTATGACCGTTGTTCACATTTGCAACCATTGCAACATCCCCATGGTCACATGAGCAAAATTCAGGGCAATTGACTCATATTTATGATAGTTGCAATGTCCCAGGGTCATGTGATACCTTTTTGTGACCTTCTGACAAGCAAAGTGAATGGGGAAGCCAGATTCACTTAACAACTGTGTTACTAACTTAACAACTGCCATAATTCACTTAACAACCGTGGCAAGAAAAGTTGTAAAATGGGGCAAAGCTACCTTTAAAAATGTCTCATTTAGCAACAGAAATTTTGGGTTCAATTGTAGCCATACGTACCTGTGTAAGGCTGCTCAATGCTAGTTAATGGAAGTAATCCAAATGGCAGTTTCTTAGTACAAATTTAAAACATTTATTTATCTTTAACCAAATAAGAATCATCTAAGACCTAAAGCTTCAATAAAATAAAAAGAACAAAACCTATATATAAAATTATTTTCCATTCATTTTCAAATAGTACTACAACTACTGTTCAAAAAACAATAGTGTTCTTTTACTTCTATTTTCATAACATGTCTTATAACTGGATTATATTGACATTTTTATTATATAGTTTAGGATTAAACTGGCCTGAAAGGCCACTATAATAGTTTACAGCATGATAATTAAAACTAGGATAAATCAGAAGTTCTTTGTATGAAATTGTATTTACTGCTAAAGGAAGCTGGATGAGTAAAGAAAATTTTGTCCAGTCATGGCTCATTATTATGTCATTCTGTTATAATCCAGAACCAGTATATACAGAATAAACAAAAGTATTCTGAAACCTTAATGGACTTCAGTTTGGTCTGGCTGTCTTGTTTCAACAACCTATATTTATTGTAAAGTTAGAAATGTCCTGATTTTGTTTATAAATATAAATT
The DNA here is from genome assembly GCF_059756535.1 of Pantherophis guttatus. Taxonomy (NCBI): domain Eukaryota; kingdom Metazoa; phylum Chordata; class Lepidosauria; order Squamata; family Colubridae; genus Pantherophis; species Pantherophis guttatus. Next base: position 262,037,409 of record NC_142063.1, on the reverse strand, counting down.
GAACCAACATTACATCCTCTTTCTGCATTTTGCTTTTATGTTTGTTGAGTGCTGTGAGAATTGAATTTAAGACTAAAATGTTAAAACACGTTTTTAAAAATGTAATCACTACTGAATAAAAAGGCAATTTCTTCTGAATAAAGGTTAATAATTACTGTGCCATGTAAGTTAAAAAAACAAAAGATTTGCTTAGCTCGAATTGGCAATTTTCTTTTTAAAAAAAGGTACAATGGGCTCTTCTAAACATTTTTGTATTGTGTGATCCAAGGAAATGTTGCATCACTAAGGTAAAATAATGCAATTATATATCATTAGATGCATCACAGTGAAAATATGAAAGAACTATTCTCGTTTAAGTACTAATCAGATATTTAATTTAAAAGTTCACTTTTTTCCTTATTGTGTAACTCTCCTTTTCATACTTTAGAAGTGTTATCTTAGGAAAAGATCACATTTTTAAAAATAATATCAGAAAGAAATGAAACTGCACACCTATAAATAGCCTTAAAATGCGTATGTACATAAAAACATTTTAGGTGAGTTGATAGTAATGATTCTTCAAATTAGTATGACAGTTGAAAAGTATTTGAGAGTTTACATGTATGCTTTCTCCTCACCCATCTGAAGGCAGAAAAGGATGCAAGTTAGCCCATCCCTTAAGCAGCTTCTGAGCTACAATTTATATCACAGTTTACATGATCTTTGCTCTTTAGAGATGGAAAATACCCCTAAAGGGTTACAAAAGTGAATGCTAAAAAGATAATGTAATGTAATGATGGCCAATAATACAAACAGAAAAAGCAAACCTTCAGTGTGTATATACACACACACACACACACACACACACACCCCAAATGAATTTTGTAGTTCAGCCAAGCATTAATGTTTATTTCACTTACCGGCAGTATCCATTTCCTCTTTTATCCCAGAGCCAGCAGGCTGCTATTACTCCTTTTCTGTTTTCCTCTTCTGTGCTTGCTTGCTTCCTTGCTTGCTCTCTTCACTTCCCCCCTCCCCACTTATAAAGCTCCTGCCAGTTTATTAGACCTTGCCTCGGTTAGTGCACACCCCGACTATAGCAAACATTGCCAAGGAAATTTATCTCTCTCTGCGGATGACAAATAACCATTAGCTCCATTATCAGCAGACTGTGCAAGCCTATCATAGATATCATAAGATAGTTGAAATCCCCATGATATTCCCTGAGGTGATGCAACGGAAGAGGAGGGAGAATTCAAATCAGCAGAAGCCACTTCCCAAACTCTTGCACCTAAAACTTCCTTAAAGTAGATGCAAAAAAAGTCCAGAAATAAACCTCTTGAATAGGGATAGGTATGTCCTTGAATCAGGAAACGTGAAACAGCTATTTTTACTTTGACTTCTGAAAGCCTTTCACGATTATGAGATTCTCCTAAGAAAGAAAATGATGGACTGAATTTGGGGTGGACAACAAGCTTAGGAAAGCTGGCCTAGTCAAAGATTGAGTTCAGCCACAATATTAAACCAAACCTGAACAAATAAAGTTGAATCAAATTCGGATTTATTTAAGGACAACAATCGGCAAGTTAAAAACACAAAAGCAAAGACCAAATACAACTAAAGCAATGCATTGGTTATAAAAAAAACCCCTAAAAGCGAAGACCTAAAAAAATAAAAACTTGAGCAAGACACAACAAAACAACATACTGTAAATCATAAGATACTATAGAATAGTATCAAGATACAATAAAATATAATAGAAATTATCATAATGCTAAAATTAGAACATTTTATGCTTTCTTCTGCAAATCTCTGCAGATACAAACATAGCAACTCCATCAGCAATGATGGGGGTTTAATGGTGGGATTTTAAACTACCTTTACCTCATAACAATAAAATGCATATAAAAAGGATGCCTGCTTATGAATTAGCATTAAAAAGTCAGTGGACTTCATACCTGCAATAGAGTTTCATGTTCATTCTGATGACAAGGACAGAATCTTCTTTTTTAAATAATTTTATCTATAAACTGTCCAGAGTTATTCTGAGGGTGAGATGGATGGTATTTAAATTCGATAAACAAACATAAATATCTCTCCATGACTGGGGTCCAACTGTATGTCCTGCATACATGTATTGCATAGGGTAAGGCACTGAAATAAGACTCTACAATGAACTGGGGGGGAAACCCAAATGAAACAAATGGCATTATAGATTTTGAGATACTGTAACCCAGGCAAAATAAAAAGAAATTGACATTAGAAGTATAGGAAAAATGAATGAAAAACATCCGCTGTGGTGAAGTCTTCTACAGGGAGTCCTCAAATTATGACCACAATTGAGCCCAAATTTTTTGTTGCTAAGTGAGACATTTGTTAAGTGAGCTTTGCCCCATTTTACGACCTTTCTTCCCACAGCTGTTAAGTGAACCACTGCAGTTCTTAAGTTAGCAATATGGTTGTTAAGTGAATCCGGATTCCCCATTGACTTTGCTTGTCAGAAGGTTGCAAAAGCGGATGACATGACCACAGGACACTGCAACTGTCATAAATATGAGCCAGTTGCCAAATGTCTGAATTTTGATCATATAACCATGGAGATGGTGCAATGGTCATAAGTGTAAAAACCGGTTATAAGCCGCTTTTTTCCTTGCTGTTGTAACTTTGAACAGTCACTAAATTGATTGTTGTAAATCAAGGACTACCAGTAGGTCAATCTATAAATTTATAGTTACCTATATTAAAGAAGATATTTCAGATGGCAAAGGAAAGTATGAAGAAAAAAAGGAGAGTGAGGAGATCAAGTTATTCCAAATCTAATTACTAAGGTCAATGCCCAGTGTGACTCAAAATGATTGAGGGCCTTGAGATACACTTCATGTTACTAAACAGTATATCGAATGAATGCATGCAACCGATAATGCATGTATTATCATACCAAATATCCTATTGTTTTTAGAACTTGAAAATATACAATATCTGTCCATTACAAGATATCACAGAAAGCAAGCATTTGTTTGTTTGTTTATTTATTTATTTCTCGAATTTGGGTAAGACTCATCTCAATCAGAGAGCAACTCCAGGTACTGTACAATTAAAACATTAAAGCTAAAGAAAATATAAAAATACAAAACCTCAAAAAAAGAACCAGATGAAAACAAAAATAAAATACATTAAGGTAGCACTTCTGGGGAAATCAAAAGATAACATAAAACTTGATAAAATTAAAATTAATAAATGTATTTATTAAATGTATTTATAAATGTATTTATTAAAAACGTACCGTATTTTTCGCACTGTAAGATGCACCTAGGTTTAGAGGAGGAAAACAAGAAAAAAAATATTCTGAACCATGTAGTAAGGGCAAGAGGTGGAGCCTGAGAGGACCACAGATAGGTGTCCTCTCATGTGCCAGCTCTGCCTATTGACTCCTGCACTGCGGAAAAGAGACAGAAAAGGCAGGCAATGACAAAGATAGAAGAGGCGGGGTTCAGCACTATAAAAGGACCCTGCTGCCACGGCCCAGCTGCTATTCACCAAAGGACTGGCAATATTCGCTCCATAAGACGCACAGACATTTCCACCCTCTTTTGGGGGGGGGGAAGTGCGTCTTATGGAGCGAAAAATATGGTATATAATATATAGCCATCCACCTATCAATAGGAACTCTTCTACTTTCTAATCCTATCAGTTAATTTTCTAATCAGGAAATTGTACAATAGATCGTAAAAATGAATACCATTATATTCACCTGTATGTGTAAAACAATTAAAATCTACTGTATGGTGTTTGTTCTGTAGTATATTATCCAGGGGTGGGATTCTACCGGTTCGGACCGGTTCGGGAGAACCAGTAGCTCCAACAATCAGCTGGGAATGAACCGGTTCGCTTCGACAATCAGGTCGTCCCCCCAACCTGCCCCTGAGCTTTACTTACCTTTATCTTCTCAGCTGATTGGCATGGCAGAGCGGATTGCTGCGCCTCAGCTGTGTTACTCCCAAGTAGTAACACAGAAGGTTAGTATTTTTAAAACTGCGAAGCACGCAATCACCGAAGCAGTTGTTAAACCGGCAGCATCCCACCACTGATATTATCTGACTTTGAAAACGTTTCTCTCCATTGCGGTACAGATAGAGAACGCTAAAAATTAGTCTATCTTTTGACATGAGAATGTCACATAGTGACATTTGGAGTTGTCAATATTAGCAGAAGAAGAAGAATGTCACAGTTTTACTCCCTTCATTGTCAGACTGCAGTAAACACTAAAATAGTATTTCTATTTGCAGAATCCTTTTCATTATAATGTTGCAGCAGATGGTAATACCTAGCTGATAGGCTCAGAAGCTGAACAGTGTCAAGACTGCTCAGAGCCCTCTTAGTCAGTATGCAAACTTCAAAGCATATTTACTGTATTTTTCAGAGTATAAAATGCACTGGATTATAAGACGCATCTTAGTTTTGGGGGAGGAAAATAGGAAAAAAAAAATCTGCCTACCAGGTATTCATCTGGCTAGTGTCCTTAGTCTGGTCAGCTTCAGCACATTAGTTTGCTGGTTTTGAGCGTGCGCGCGCCTTTTATCCCCTGCTTGAGAAATGAGAAAAGCAGGCAAAGCTCGGAAAATCACTTTACTCGCTAGTGCCTCATTAGGGCTGAAAAAAAGCTTCTAAAGCACAGCTGAGAGTCGAAGGAAGCAGGCAAAGCTCAGAAGAGGAAAATTGCTTCGCTCGTTAGTGCCTCATTAGGGCTGAAAAAAAGCTTCGAAAAAGCTACATTCAGAATATAAGATACACCCAAATTTTCAGCCTCTTTTGGGGGGGAGAAAGTGCATCTTATACTCCAAAAAATACGGTACTCATTTTATCAAAATCTGGAAGGTTGTTCTAGCGAGGTGGTTATAATCACAATATTATATACTACTGCTGTTTGATGATGAGTTTTTAAAAGAAAATAATATAAAATATTGATTTTATTACCAAAAATATGGGAACAAATATATTCTCAAAGTCCAACTAAGTCACCATCTATCACAGTGATGGTGAACCTTTTCAGTACCAAGTGCCGAAAGGGGAGTGTACACGCTTGTCTGGGCCGCAAACTGGAAGAGGAGCTGCCCAGGGCGCATGTGCCTGGCCAAAAATTAACTTCCAGTCTCTGGCATGTGCATGTGCACCAGCCAGATACTCTTCTGGGTTTCTGGCATGCATGCGTGTGCGATGATCAGCTGGCCTTTTTGCATGCGGCAGTGCCGGAAACTGAAAGAGCTGGTCTTCCATTTTCCTGCGTGAGCATGCGCTCTGGCCAGCCAATAGTCACACGCACATGCACACCAGAAACCCAGATGCGGAATGGGTGACGCCATGCGTGCCAGGCAACATGGCTCTGCGTGCCACTTTGGGCACACGTGCCATAGGTTCGCCATCACGGATCTATAAGTTCTATGGAGAATTTTACCAACTTCTGATACTCTCACTATTAGCCGTACCATCTAAGTAAAATGCATAACAATTGGGAATGACTGCGGGCTTGACAGAATCGGGAGAGAACCAAAAGAGTGTTTTCTGTTATTCCTTTTCTCTTTATATAGCAACAGAGCAGTACTCCTTGATCCCGCAGTCACAAACCATAGATATCAGCTTTTTAAAAAGCCGAGAGCCAAGGTGGCGCAGTGGTTAGAGTGCTGTACTGCAGCTACTTCAGCTGACTGCTAGTTCAGCGGATCAGCGGATCAAATCTCACCGGCTCAAGGTTGACTCAGTCTTCCATCCTTCCGAGGTGGGTAAAATGAGGACCCAGATTGTTGGGCGCAATATGCTATTTAGTATACTGTGGATTGTTGTAAACCACCCAGAGTCCTCGGAGAGTGGGCAGCATAGAAATATGATTAATAATAATATAAAAGGGCAGACTTGGATAGAGACACTTCCTGACCTCCCCCCCCAAAATAACCCCACCTTCTCAGGATTTTTGTTTAATTGTGTTTCTAAAAAAAACCAACCAAATGATAGGATTTGCCCCAAATATTTTTCAGGAAATAAGTAGTGAAGGAGGGATAATTAATATCCAAGCTACCTCTTTTGGAATATGGGACAAGAATGAAAAGCAATATTAAAAAACCCAGAAATTTTAGGGATGCTCTTCTTTAGAAATGGGAATGGTTATGTGCTATTTTAGGGATAGAATTTGATTAGCAGGTATGTCTGGGCTTGTGCCAAGACTTTTGCACTATCATTTACACACACACAAGAGAGAGACATGATGCGGAGTTTTTGGTAGCCTCAGAACTTGATTGTTTGCAGATGTTTCATTATCCAACTAGTTAACATCATCACACTGATTATGATTTGTTGCATCTGCAACAAAAATTACAGCAAAAAGTTGTACTCAAGCCTACATGTATATGAAATTACTTTTTCAGCATTATTGTGGTTTTATAACCACAATATTTTTCCAACAAGTCTTTATTTTCAAGATCATACATTAGCAATAATATAGGCTCAATGACAATGCACTTTTCAAATTTCACCATGGAATTGTATCAGTGGTGGAATTCAATTTTTTTTTACTACCGGTTCTGTGGGCATGGCTTGGTGGGCGTGGTGTGGCTTGGTGGGCGTAGCAGGGGAAGGATACTGCAAAATCTCCATTCCCACCCCACTCCAGAGGAAGGATACTGCAAAATTGCCACTCAGGGTGCCGTTGGCTAGACAATGGCGGCTGGCAGCCCCCAGGGGTAGAGCCTTCTCGGTCGGTGCGCCCACCCTCTGGAATCAACTCCCCTTGGAGCTCCGATTAGCTCCTGACCTTCGCACCTTCTGCCGGGAATTAAAAACTTGGCTTTTCAAATCCCTTGACCTGGACTGATGATGGGGTTTTAATTGGTTTTAAGGGTTAATTTTAAATTTTTTAGATTTTGGTTTTTATTTTATATTGTGGCTTGTGTTTTATTGTTGTGATTCGCCCTGAGTCCATTGTGAGATAGGGCAGCATATAAGCTGAATAAAATAAAATAAATAAATAAAATTTCCACCCCAGTCTGGGTCCAGCCAGAGGTGGTATTTGCCGATTCTCCGAACTACTCAAAATTTCCGCTACCAGTTCTCCAGAACCTGTCAGAACCTGCTGAATTTCACCCCTGAACTGTATGTATACTGTAATTTACAGATTAGAGTGACCATGGATTTGAAAGGCTAGACTGAATAATGTAAATCTAGAGCAGGGGTGTCAAACTCGCGGCCTGTGGGCTAGATGCTGGCCACGTCCACCCTCAGTTTAGAGAAGGGAAAAAAATTACCATATGTGACGATAATGTGCCGTGAGTTTGACACCCCTGATCTTGACTGTTGAGTCTGTCAATAGGCAAAAGAAACAACAACAACAACAACAACCAGACAATGTACAAAGTCACAATGCAGTAGACCAAAGTTTGAATGACTAGTGTTGTTAAAAGAGTGCAATTAAAAAAAAAATCCAACCAGACTCTCAAAAAGCTTGGAAATATTTGATTTCAAGGCTATGCCTGTTGGATGGAATACATGAAGACAAAGGAGGACATGACCTCATTTGCTGGACATCTAGTAACCTTAATGTTGAAGATATAACAAAAGAAGAGGAATCTATCCCAACTTCCTTGACTTTTGCAATCCCATGTCAGATGGAAGCTCAATAGATATAAAAAGGAGAGGAAAAGGACCAAATATTTATGCATCTTTGCAGCTGGAAAAATTGACAATACTGCAAGTCATGACATAATAAGACTAATTAATTCATGCTAAAATAAATTACCCCTGCTATACGTGAAAGCCAATAAATATTTCCAATGTATGAAACCCTAGTTTCTTTTCTTGTCTTTTTGGCAGATAGGTAAGGGCATATCTCTATTAATAAGAAGGGCTTTCTTAAATGAATTATGAATTCCAAAGCATTAGCATCTTTAGCACTTAGAAGATTGCCAAAAAATGCTTAACAGGAAACTTGGGATCTCTTTAAGATTTTCTTCTGCACATCCATTAACTCAGTGCTAAATGTCCTAACCTTGGATCTCTTCTGATGGAAGTCACCCTGTGAACATTACTGATTTCCTAAGTCCCAGAACTATGCTTGTACTGCCTTTAAACTTTAACTTAAGTAGCAGAAGAATGCAGCCATACAGTTGCATTATGTATATTCTTGTAATTAAATCCTATGTAATTTAGTAGAGCTTATTCACATGTGAAGAGATTTCTATTTCAAGCATTTAAAGATTTAAATCTGCTTCTTATACAGTCTCTGGAAAGCTCTTATAACACTATTGCCTTTCTAGTTTAATCTTTTTTTTTCTTTTGTATCTTTGTTTAACTGCAAAGCTAAATTATTTACTAACGATATTGCAAAAATATCGACCAATGTGGCTTCCTTATCCTGTTTGTAAACAGGATACTTATGTATTTGTAATGAATAAATAAATCCTTATATATAATAAATCCTTAAAATATTATTTGTAATTTATTGTACGTCCATCATTGCAAAATCGAAATGTGAGTAAATAGCAACATAAAGGGATGACGTAGTCATAATTGTAGATTTTTCTGCATATATGAAACAAAAATAGCAAGCATGCTATAGTAAATATAAGCTACAATTCAGATCCTTTTAGAAATATAGACAATAAAATGCAAGAATTAAAAATTTATTGCCTTTTTGGAAATTATGGTAAGCAGAGGGAATTTTTTTCAACGAAGAATGTTGTCATCTATTGGTTGCATTTTTTAAATCATTTTTCATCTTTTTGTTTTATTCCATGGATGTTTTAATGTAATTTGATAAGACCGTAAGCTGCCAAGTCTTTTTTTACTACATTAGGAGGAACTCAAGTAAATTAATGCATATATCAGTGTTGGCGAACCTTTTCAGCACCGAATGCCGAAACAGGACCGCACACACATGTGCCGGAAACCGGAAGAGCTGCACGCCAGGCAGCTACTCTTTTGGTTTCCGGCATGTGCATGCACACTGGCCACCTGGTCTTCTGCTTTCTGGCGCGCATGCGTGTGTGAAGACCAGCTGGCCAGTGCGCATGCGTGTGCCAGAAACCGGGAGAGCAGCCACCCGGTGCGCATGCATGCGCCATGAAGATGATCTTCATCACCTGATCTTCTGGTTTCCGGTGCTCCCACATGTGTGAAGACCAGCTGGCCAGCAACGTGGAATCCAGAAGAGTAACAGGCAATGGCTCGCGTGTCCGGAGAGATGGGTCTGTATTCCACTTCTGGCATGGGTGCCATAGGTTCGCCATCACAGGCATATATCCTTTTTTTGCATGATGCATGAAATTGTATAAAATTTTGCTATATATATTGGAGGGCAAACGCATTATAACATTGTACCAGACCAGATCTTTTTATGTACTTTGAGCATTTAAACATTATGTGTGGAAAAGGGAGAAATATTTTTTTTTTCCAAAATAGGAAAGATAGGCACAGAAGATTGTAATTGATATTGCCAGGGCCAGGTGTTGCTAAAAAAAAAACAACTCTTTTGCTCTAGAACAGTGATGGTGAACCTTTTCGGCACCAAGTGTCGAAAAGAGAGCACTTCGTGTATGCGCTTATCTGGGCTGAGACCAGGAATAGGAGTTGCCCGGGACATGCGCACGCTGGCGAATGTACTTGTGGTGTCTTCAGGTTTCTTCTTTACTGCAGTTTCTTCTTCTTTACTGCCAGCAAGTCTTCAGATTACTGCCGAGCATGCACATGCGGCAATCAACTGGCCAGCGTGCACCAGAAAATGTACTTGTGGTTTCTGGCATGCACATGTGCGCCAGCCGGCAAGTCTTCATGCACACGTGTCGATCAGCTGGCCAGTGCACATGGTCATGCCAGAAAATGGAAGACTAGCTGATCATCGCTCGTGCATGCGCACCAGAAACCCAGAAGAGGAACGGGTGCTGCCGCATGTGCCAGGTGACATGGCTCTGTGTGCCTGAAGTGGCACACTTGCCATAGGTTCACCATCACAGCTCTAGGAACAAATATCAGCCATATTGTACTTGGCATCAAGGTCTCTGAGTCAATTCCACTTTTCATTGTTTTTTTATACCATTAGGGAGTAATCTAACTTTAGGGCCTGCTAAGTGAATATTGGTGCTTCTGTTAAGTATTCTGAAATTGTGATTAACTCACTAGCAAGCTGCAATGCAGGTACTATTATTGTTTTGAAGTCTTTGGCAATGATGCAAAACACACTACATTATAGAGGGTGGGAGACAAAAAAACATATTGTTTATTATACAGTTGTTTTTTCCACCTGGCTGCTCACCATTCACAGCGTGCCACAGGATTCTCTCTATTTCTGAAGGGATCACAAGTCAATGTTGTTTGGATGACGTGTTCCTAGGGTAGTAATCAGGCTAATAATCCACTGTATTCCTTGCTTTTTCCTTCACAATAGCATCCATTAGCACTTGTACTTTAACTACTTGTTTGAAGTGAAGCTGAAGATACTGTAATTAGCACTGTAACATCCAAGGTTATATTAAGACCCTGAATGTGATGGGGGAAGTAATATAATTTCTTTACTTTACCCCCAAGGTACAATTTTCAGCAGGAGCACCTGCTTCAGGAGAAAACCGAGGCATCCCAGGACAAAGGAATTCCCAGTGATGCCAAGTTAAATAATACACCGGAAATTTATTTAAGACATTTTAAATAAATAAATAAATAAAATCGCTATTGAGAACATGTCTTCATTTTCCTGAAGTTTTTTTTTTTGACACTTTTCCATTTTGTTTCATTTTTCAGAACTTTTTGACACTTCAACATTTTTTCTTGCTTTCTCTTGATCCAGATAACCAGTGACTGATCCTTTGATTTCATCACTGAATAACGTTTTTACAATTGTTCCATTGGCAGTTTCCCTTCTCAAGAAATGTTTGAATATTGTTTTACTTCTAATCATAATCCAGTCTGAATATCTGGCTGATTGTGCGACAGACCACAATAATAATAATTCCTAACAATAATAACCATCAAACATCCACATCTGCCTATCCCAGGTCCTTGGAAAGGACTTGATAAGTAGATAAAAATACCAAATTGGGTCTGAATATCTGGCTGACTATGTGATGAACCATATAATAATATAGCAACAATGGTGCAATAAATACCATTTGCCTGCAAGCAAGAACTGGTGGGAGGTTCTTGCAAAATAGACAAAGTCATAAAAAATGAATAAACTAAAATATCTGGGATATAACACTGAAGAGTCCACGATTGTTCAGAACAGAAGAGGAAGAACTGGAAAAATGACAAAATATAGATGACAAATAAAATAAATGACTGTGGCAAAAGAAAGCAAAGATAATAGTAATAGGCATCTTGGTGCAATCCCATCTGGACCACCACTTGAACATCATCAGCATTGACAAAATCACCATTGGTCAATTGCAAAAGGCAGCTTTACTTGGAACTGCTTACATCAGGGGTGAAATGCTCCCAGTTCGGACCAGCTCAGGTGAGTATCTAACGATGGCGGTGGGCAGTTTGGAGAACCAGTAGCAAAAATCCCTGCCCCCGCCCCCCCATGCCCAGCTGAGCCGCGTGATCATCAGAGCCTTTTTTTCCTTTTAAAAAGGAAAGCTCTGACGATCCCAGCTGAGTTGCCTGCTAATCAGGCAACTCAGCTTGGATCGCCAGAGCCATGTAAAAGAAAAAAAAGTTTCTTTTTTTCTCCCCTCCCCCCAAGCCTCCAGCTTGCTTACCTTAGCTGCTGGTCGCAAGGCAATCCATTGCATCAGCAAGCAACTGAATCTCCCTGCCTGCAATCAAGCTCATCGGTGAGCAGCTCTATCTGCAACTTTAAGACTTGTGGACTTTAACTCCCAGCAAAGCTGGCTGACGAATTTTGGGAGTTGAAGTTCACAAGTCTTAAAGTTGCCAAGGTTGGAGACCCCTGTTCTATTGGGTAAGTTTTTTTCCCCTTTGGGAGCTTTAAAAAAAATAGTTAATTGGGGTTTTTTTTAGTTGTTCTTTTTTTAGACCTAGCCATTTAAAGTTTAGGAAGTTTTAAATTTAGCTGCTTTTATATAAAAATAAAAATAAATAAAAATAAAATAATATTTGTGCAGCTTTCTGAGATTTACTGTGTTTCTGTAGTGTTTCACTCTAACTACACAAACACACAAAATCTCACAAAGCTGTATGTGGAATTTTGTGTGTGTAAAGTGTGAAAGTTGGTTTTTTGGGCTTTTTGTGGCTGTGTGAGGTTCCTGCTTGTTGCAGGGGCCATTTTGGGTCTAGCACAGCTGCTTTTACATTGTGGGTGAGCCAGTTGTGTTGTGTTGTGTTTTGTAGGTTAAAAAAGGGCAAAGAAGTGACATTGACTTGGCCACGCCCACCCAGTCACCTTGCCACCAAGCCACGCCCACTAATTAAGCCACGCCCACAGAACCGGTAGCAAAAAAAATTAGATTTCACCCCTGGCTTACATCCTATGACAATAGCTTTAACACCATAAAATAACATCTATCTATCCCAGGTCTTGAGAAAGACTCAGTAGGTAGATAAAAATGACCAGTCCATTTTAAACTTCTCATTGACTATGTAACAAACCATTATAATAATAATCCCCCAGGGAGACACTACCTTGATGTGGTTGTGGGACTTGCATGCTCTGAGGAAGATGAGAGCTATGCCAGAGCAGGGGTGAAATGCTCCCGGTTCGGACCAGATCGCCTGATCTGGTAGCGATGGAGGCAGGTGGTTCGGAGAATCGGTAGCAAAAATCCCTGCCCCCCCATTGTCCAGCTGAGCCGCGCAATCATCAGAGGCTTTTTTTTTAATTTTTAAAAGCATTTTTTCTGCAACCTCTTTGGCCAAAAAAATGCTTTTAAAAGTAAAAAAAAAGCGCCTCTGATGATCGCGCGGCTCAGCTGGGATCATCAGAAGCTTTAAAAAAAAAAGAAAGAAAGCCTCTGCCGATCATGCAAGTCAGCTGGGATCGTCAGAGGCTTTAAAAGCATTTTTTTTACAACCTCTTCAGCTGAACAGGTTGTAGAAAAAATGGTTTTAAAAGTTAAAAAAAAAAAGTTGGCCACACCCACTCAATCATATTACCACCACCCCCAAGCCACACACACAGAACCGGTAGTAACAAATTTTACATTTCACCACTGTGCCAGAGGTTCAACTGTATGGACAGAATTCATCAGGAAAGCCAGATGAAGAATGTCTCCCCAATAACCAATATGGCAAGATGTAATTTACTGAAATCCATGCCAGATTGGTCCTTACCCAAATCAACAAGGGCTGTGCTACGTACATGTTGGAGTTCCTGAATATCTGATGACAAGTGACCTATAGAACTTAGGACATTTGGATGAGCATCCTGGGACAGCAGCTTCAAGACTACTGGAAGAAAAGGTGTTTACATGTTGCAAAGATATAAATATTGAAAACAAAGAGGTAATGTTCTGCTATTACAAATTAAGCCCAATAAGAAGATATCTGACAAGAATGCACCAGTTCTGGAAGGGACAACATCCAGAATCCAAAATTACAGAACAAAGGCTAGTAGATCAACATTGATTTATAATGTGAAATAAAGTATTCACAGAAGCAGACTTGGAAGAACTGCAAAGGTCTACCTAGGGCAAAGAAATCAAAGCCTTGCCAGTAGTAGCTCAGACTGTAGAGGTAAAGCTGGAGGAGTTGGAAGTAGAGGAATCTAGCAGAGATATAGAATTGTTTTCATTTGGAAACCTGTCACCCTCTCCTCTGCCTCAGAAAGAACAAAGCCTTCCAAATAAAGAAGTAGAAGAATTGAAACAAAGAATAACAGTACAAGAAGCCAACATAGCTATTTAAATTGTTTTCATTCTCAAATCAGACATCATCCCTTCTGCCTTCTCCTCAGAAACAACATTAAATAAAAAAGAATTGAAACAAAGAATACCTGAGCATCCAAAACAGTGTAAAAAGAACAGAATAAGGTTCCCTGGGTTGAAGTTTGTTCCAAAGAAACAATCAGCAGAAGTAATTAAACATGCCATTACTATAATATCAAATATAAGCACCAGCTCATTGCAAGAAACAAACCAACTAATGTAAAGCATGACTGCAGTTATAATTGAATAAGTGGGATCAGCCCCCCCCCCAAAAAATCCAAGCAGTGCAGTAAAGAATATTTCTTTTATTAAAACCATAATAATATAATGATCTGCAAAGAAGCTGAAGAAGCAGTGAATCATCTAGTTAACTGTTGCAAAAAGATTGCACAGACTGACTGCAAGCAACGGCATGGAAAAGTAGTAACTATGGTGCATTGGAAGATCTGTAAGAAATATCATTTGCCTGCAAGCAAGAACGGATGAGACCACAAAATAGAGAAAGTCACAGAAAATGAAGAAGCTAAAGTGTTCTGGGACATAACACCCGAGACTTAACATTTGTTGATAAGAAAAACAAAAAAAGATTCTGGATAGTGGAGATGGCAATACCTGGAGACAGCAAAAGAGAAGAGGATGAACTGATGAAACAAAGACCTGCAAATAGAAGTAGAATGCCTGTAACAAAAGAAAGCAAAGATAGTACTAATACTAAGAGGCACCTTGGGTGCAATCTCAAAAAATCTGGAACATCACTTGAACATCACTTGATACCTTCAGAAATCGTGGGCACTCCATCACTGGAAGTTTTTAAGAAGAGACTGGACAGTCACTTGTCTGAGATAGTATAGGTTCTCCTGCTTGATTCTATTCTATTCTATTCTATTCTATTCTATTCTATTCTATTCTATTCTATTCTATTCTATTCTATTCTATTCTATTCTATTCTATTCTATTCTGGCTGCTGATCACCAACGGCACTTACAAAAATCACCAGTCAATTGTAAAAGGAGCCTTACTTGGAACAATTTACATCCCGTGGTGATACTTTTAACATCATCAAACAACATCAGCCTAGTCCAGATCCTTGGGAAAGATTAAGTAGGTAGGTGGATGAAAATGCCAAATACAGTTTAAACACCTGGCTGACTGGGCCATGAACATAATAACAATAATGCAGCACTTTGGCCATTTTAAAAGATGGGAGAACAATTTTTGGCAACAAATATTCTTGGCAAATATTTGTTCAATCTGAACCTTGATGGATACACTTTCAAAGGGACTCATGCTTAGATCTGGCTAGCAGAATATATATTGGTATCACAGGCAGACAATAATGGCCAAGCTTACTGAAGAACATGAAGTTAACAAACCTTTTGCCAGCCTTAGGATATAAGGTGGAGCTATAAGGGTATCCACAGCAGGTGGTTAAAAGAAAAAATGTTGAGCTTTGATTACACTGTCATGTCATCTTTCACTTTTTTTAACCATATCTTTCAGATATCCCAGGGTGGCAATGTAATCATGCAAATTTGCTTGTAGGGAAGTTTTAAGTGCAAAATTCTTTTAAACCTTTGAAGCTACATATCTAAATATAGAAAGGAACATTAGAAAAAGGGAAATACCAGGAAAAAAAGGAGGGGAAACAACAGTCATGCATACCGAATCCAAGACAAAATCAGCTTAAAGAAGTTATTCTTATCTGCTGGAATAAAATCTTGGATTTTAGAATATGGCCAGAGTTCGTTACAGGGTGGGTAGTTGGAGAAGGATTATTCAAAACTGAACATGGTGATCTGGGTTCAGATTCCTTGGCTGTGATGTATCCTCTGTACAGGTAGTCCTCAATTTACAACAGTTCATTTAGTGACCATTCAATGTTACAACAGCACTGAAAAATGTAACTTATGACCATTTTTCACAGTTATGACCTTTGCAGCATGATCATGTGATCAAAATTCAGATGCTTGGCAACTGGTTCATAATTATGGCCATTGCTGTGTTCCAAGTTCAAATGATCATCTTTTGCGACCTTCTCACAAGCAAAGTCAATGGGGAAGCCAGATTCACTTAATAACTGGGATACTAACTTATCAGTTGCAGTGATTCACTTAACAACTGTGGCAAAAAAGGTCGTAAAATGGGGCAAAACTAACTTAACAAATGTTTCACTTAACAACAAAAATTTGGGGCTCAATTGTGGTTGTAAGTTGAGGACTACCTGTATTGCCACCCTGCTGGATAACTTGTCCTGGGAAGATTGCAGAAAATCATTGTAGAGCAAGATGGGGCTATATAGCATGAGCAACAATCACAATGTGTCCAGTTCCTCAGTCAGTCACTGTCCATAGGTATACCAAATATGCAAAATAGACTTTTTCACAGATTAACTTGCATCAGTAATGTTGCAAACTTGAAGTATATGTCCAATTCAAATACTGTAATAACTTATGAATGAATCCAAAGAGCTAAAATATAAATGGAAGGAGAAGAAGGAGAAGAAGAAGAAGATGATGATGCTTGACACCTAGGACACTGGCAGCAACCCGTATCAGCCATTGGCACCAGTCAATCGTATTTGTGACACATTTTTAAATGTTCAGTTGACTGAGTTTCATGTTTAATGAATAAAAGAGATAATAATAATAGTAGTAGTAGTTGGCTTTGGATGGTAAACTAACTTTATGAATCTTTTAGACATATCAAAATGCACCATATCTTTTTTCTCAGAAAGTTCTGGACCTCCAGATGCTTATTTAAAAGGCATACTACTATTAAAATCTGCAAAATGTGTGCTAAAAAGTTTAATATGTTAACCTTAAAATGTTACAAGTTCCAATGAGTTTTTATATTTGGATATAACAACTGTCCGGCATTACATCTCTTCTTTAGGAATATGCATTTTAATTTAAAAAGCCTCTTTGAGAAATTAAAAATTCAAGCTGGCATTTGATATTACAGTAAAAACAGTTTACCTATCAGTGTGGCAAATGCTCCATCTAGTGAGCTAATTCTGCACAGCAATCTTTTTTCAAAACTATATTATAGTATAGTAATTTAGGTCTTTTTTCTACTAGCTTCTCTTCAGAGATTTGGTACCAGCAACAGCCACTATATCACTTTATCTGAAATATAGCTATCTTAAAAGCATTACTGAAAAATGTAAGGAAATATCAAATTCTCACAAGCAACAATAAAGTATGGAACAATGATTCTACTCATTCCACAATAAACCCAGATGTCTATTTGCCCCTACATTTATATCAGCACCGTCATAGACGCCAATAATTCCATACACAAGATTACAGGTAGCTTCACATGCTGTTCTTTCATCTTCCAGTAATGTCCCTCTAGATTCTACCGAGGGCAAAGGGGACAAACTTTGCACAGAAGAACTAATGGATACAAATTTAGTATCAGGACTCAAAGCAAGGACAAAGTATTATTAGAGACTTTTAACCTTCCAGGGAGGAGAACGGTGGCTCACGTAGTTAGGACACTGGATTGGAGGTTAGCAAGGCTGCATTCGAGACCCAAGTCCTGCTGCGTGGCAGGGTGAGCTCTTGTCACTTGCTCCAGCTCCTTGATGGGGACATGAAAATAGCCCCCAAGAGCATCCCCTGAGCTACGGTGAGGTCACCCGTTAATCCTTTCAACCCGGAAGTGCCTTAAACGGTGCCTCTGACATGAATGGGACAGGATAAATTCCAGAGCACTGTTTTTAAAATCAGATAGCAGTTTCAGAAGAACCAACTACACCAGCACTATAGACTTGAGAAACTGCACAACTCACATTAAAAGGTTTCAGGCCATCTCAGAAGATTATAACAACCACAATGTGTTTTAATCTGTTACTTGAGGAGATACTTATAATCTGAATCGTGTATAGTAACTGAATCTTCATAACCACTCTTTCTCCACCACCATCTATCCAGCTCAATGTAAAGCCTATATCAATTTAATCTTACCATGCATCTGTGATATGAGATACAATTCAGAAAACCCTATGCCTTTAAAGAAATTGTATTAGTATGAAAAGCTATTACTAGACTCCTCCTGATTTTTTGCAGCCATAATACAGCTCTCTTCCTACAATGTCTAGGATAAAATAGACAAAATGGAGATCAAAGGAGAATAAACCCTCAATTTTGAAAGCAGTACTTCCTGAGCCCAGTCATTTCTTGATTTCAGAAAGAAACAGGAAATTGCAAATATGCCCTGGGAGCAGTTAAGCCAGAATTTACATATAAAGTCAATAAAAAGTTCAGTGATACTTGTTCTGTCCCTCTTACTTGATGTTGTTCTGCAGATAGATTCAATTTTAGGTAGAAATTTACTATATGGTTGAACAAGAAGCCTTATGATATACAGTATCCAGAAAGATGAAAGCTATTGTCTTTAAAGAATATGGGCTACCATCTTTCAAAATGGTTAAAACATCTTCTAAATTGTAAAAGGTATTTTTGAGTCTATGTAAAGTCAAAAATATCAAGATTAAATACAATAGTGCAACTTGATATAATTGGTCTATCATTAGTTTACATTGTCCAATTACGGGGTACTGAATTTGTTTTCCTCAATTTGTTTTCTTATACAATACATATGCCATTCTGACTAGGAATTGGTGCTAATGTTAACTAATCATAGCAGTCCAACTTCTGATTTGAAGAAAGCACTACATATTTTAAAATAATTATTTTCAAATGCATTTTTGCCTTTTTCACTAGTTTATGTGTATATTAACAACAGAAAGAGATACTCCATTTTACTGTCCCCTATATTCCAAAGAGGGACGGGGTGGCTCAGTGGCTAAAATGCTGTGCTTGTTGATTGAAAGGTCGGCAGTTCAGCGGTTCGAATCCCTAGTGCCATGTAACAGGGTAAGCTCCTCTTACTTGTCCCAGCTTCTGCCAACCTAGCAGTTCGAAAGTACGTAAAAAATGCAAGTAGAAAAATAGGGACCACCTTTGGTGGGAAGGTAACAGCGTTCCGTGCACGTTTGGCATTTAGCATGCTGCCCACACAGGAACGACTAGCACATGTGCAAGGGGAACCTTTACCTTTACCTTATATTCCAAAGAAAATTTTCAATACAAATTCTAATAATAGGGCAGTTCTGAATTCCAAACAAATTATGTTATATTACTTGGCTGTTCCCCTGGGACTACTAGCAATAAAACGAGTTGTAGAACTTAAGACAGAAGTTGAAAAACAGCAGAATTAAAGCTTTTCTGCAAGATTTCATGATTCTGGGTGTCTGGATTCAGAATCCAGTCACAGAAGTTTAAATTTTTTTTCACCATTCAACAAATGGTGCACATGTGCACATGTTGATTTCAACTGTGTCATAAATGTCAGCTGGAATATCAAAAACTATTACAAATTTCCAATATGGAAGCTTTACAGTGGATTTATAAACAAGGTTAGATATAAGATTAATACATAAGCATCATAAATACTATGTTTTGACATCAATAGAAACCTTAAAGCTTCCACATCTGCATACCAAAATTGCAACTCACATATAAAATCTCAAGCGTCATCAAGTATTGCGATGGATTGGTAAAATTTCTGTCAATTGAAAAATCAAAAGACAATTTTCTTCCAGGTCTTTAATCTCCTTATGCTAAAATAAGATTGAAGTACCATGTTTCCCCAAAAATAAGACCCTGCCTTATATTTTTTTGAACCTCGAAATAAACGCTTGGCCTTATTTTCAGGGAGGTCTTATTATTTTAGGGCGCATGGTGCAAGAAGGGGTTCTTCTTGCCATCTTACCTGATTTCCCACTCTATCTCCCTAACCCTAACCAAGGGAAATGTCGGGGACCGGCTGTGCATGTGGTTAAATATTTTCAGGAAGGGCTTATTTTCGGAACGGAGGGCTTATTTCAGCTCATGTGCTCAAAAGCCTAATTGGACTTATTATCAGGGGATGTCTTATTTTGGGGGAAACAGGATAGTCACGTGAGTATAAACATTGAATGACATTTTGTTTTTTTTAAAATAAACAAAACCCTTGAGTTATAGAAAAGATTAATATTTGGGGTAAAAGTAAAATCTTCATAGCTTTCTATTTTCTACATGATAAATTATCCTACCAGGATCGAATTCAATCCATATATGGATCCTTATAAGTCCAAATTTACATGTGGACTTCTGACCTGTTTTTAAGTAAAAATTGGATAAGTACTCAAATAAATGGCATAGGAATTTGATAGAATATTTTCTTTGAGTTCTTGTTTTTATCCTGAACTTTTCAGTTTTGGATTTGTCAATAGGACTATCAGATCTTGATTTCCAGTCATATCCATCTCATTCCTGTACTCAGTGGAACCTATACTGTACCTAGAACAGCATTCATAGGATTATCATTGCCATTTTGTGCAGAAAACCATCTAGACAGTATCAATATAAAGCCAACCATTTAATTGGCTAGTCTACTTAATGAGGTCTACATCTTAGCAGAACTCTATAGACAGATGGCAGGATATTGTTTTCTATGCGGGAAATACCAATTATCTGTTTAGAGATGCGTAGATTATACAGAATGATAGACAGATGGATTCTGTGAATCATTGCCAGAATAGCTTTTAAGGCATATTGTATCGCTAACCAGAATTTTATCTTTAACAGTTTCTTGCAGCAATTGATGAGTTTCTTAGTTCTGTGCATAGTAGTGAAGATTACAGTCAATAGATTCCACCAATATTTTGATGTCATCATGGAAGAAAGGTCACATTTCTCTTACACAGCAGTTCCAGGTGCAAAAGTCTAATAAATATTGTACTGTATAATATTGGCTTACCATTAGAATCCAGCATGCCTATTTTTTGGAGGGATGGAAATCTACTGTTAATATCGTCATTACAACTATATAATGCAGTATAAAAATTTAATAAATAAACTATATATACAACTTGAGTGTTTTCAATTGAAAGTGAACTATAATTGTGATACTGCTCACAAGCAATGTTATGTCTCTATTTTAACCTCACAAATCTAACCCATATGAAAGAAGTCAACATTATTGAATTGAAATTGGTTATTTACTAATAGCTTTAGTAGCTGCATTCACACATAATTATAAGCCAGACCTTTATCCATACTTTGTTGAACACGGTTTAACAGTGCGGAATATTGCGTTCAACTGTAATGTGTGGGGTTTGCACATATCACACTAAGCAAGAAGCAAGTAAACCACATTGTGGTTTATGTATTGCACGAACCCAAATCAGTTTGGAATTGGGCAGTGTCTAAATTGAACTGAATAAAGGAAAACAATGTATAAGAAATAAATCCACCACTCTTTTATCCGAACTATCTGTCTCCTTTTTCATGTGCTTTAAAGAAGCCTTGTTAAAACTTATATTTTATGATTTCCTAATATTGTTTCTTACTTCAATTCCTTCTTTAAAAATATGACTTACCAAGTAGAAATTTCATCATGTTAAAAATTGTTTCTTATCTGCACTCTTGTATATTTTTACTGTGTACAATATACTAGCTTTAAAGTATCTTTTCTCCCCTCAAAATTAGTGTATGATTACACTTACCAGACTGTCTTTATCCACTTGGTCTACACCCTTTTCCAGTCCAAGATAATATCTACCAGTATCAGCTCTCCTTTACTTTTTTCTTTCCTAAACTTTTTCCTGCACTGCTGAACTCACTGGAGCAAAGCAATTAGGGCTTATGACATGTGCTGCTGCCAATTACTTATTTTAAACCCCACCCCCAAGCTTTCTGCTTCAGATATAAATAAAGATAGAAGGAGGTTTCCCAGATTGCAGGCTGGAGGGAGAAGCTGAGAGTCTAGGTCAAGGACTGCTGCTCCATCTGCAGGGAGAGAGTGACTATTGTTGGCCTTTTACATCCAGCCGCGGTGAGAGAACGGCTGTGGCCATCCGCCTGCACTGCAGCCATCTGATCTGGTCGCCCCATCACTGTGAGAGAGTGAAGGGGCCCCAGCTTCATCCTGGCCAGCCTCTTTTGCCATCTCTCACCTCAATGACTATCTTTAAATTTCGCTGACATCCAAGGTTCCCCTTTTCCATCTCATCATACTTGTATGGCTTATACCTCGGCAGATTTGCTTGCGCTGCGAGATGCCCCCCTCTCGCGGCGATGGCCTTCCACTCTATCGAAGGCCTACCTTAAGGACGGGCTTTGGAGCCCCGAGAGGTGGCATGTTTTAAAGCAGGGATTGAGGGGTTTTTTAATTAGGGTTTTTAATAATCTTTTAAGGGGAACTGGGAGGGTGACCAAAGGGGATGGGGGGGTAATCCACCTAGGTCAGGGCCCAGCCTGGCACAGGGTAACGGTCTGGAGGGCGCAGGATGAGGGATTGGGGATGTCATCAGCACGGTGGATGGGAGGGGCAGATATGGCAGGAGCAGAGGACCTTATCTTGTGCCGGGAGTGCGCACTCGCTACTTGAGAGCGATTGCACGCCCCGGTCCTCAAGGCTCCCCTCGGATACTAGGTGGCTCAGATACTCAGGACCTGGGCCTCCGGCTGATGCTGTGCAACGCCAGGTCCGTGGTAAATAAGGCCCCCCTCATTTACGATCTTATTCAAGAGGGGGGAGCGGACCTGGCGGGTATTACGGAGACCTGGTTGGGCCCGGAGGGAGGGGTCCCTCTGGTTGAGATGTGTCCACCAGGCTTCAGAGCACTCCATCAGCCGAGGGCCCAGGGGAGGGGAGGGGGGGTGGCGGTTATTATTAACGAAGGTCTGGGTCCAAGGGAGACCACTGTGCCACAGATTGCCGGATGTGAGTCCCTCTTTGTGAGATGGGGTCATGGGGTTCAGATGGGCTTGCTGCTTACGTACCTGGCTCCCTGCCGCGTGGCAACGGCCCTGCCCGAGCTACTCGACGTGATAGCCACGGTGGCAGTTGATACACCCAGGCTTATGGTCATGGGTGATTTCAATCTGCCGTCCGTTGGTGAAACGTCAGAGATGGCTCGGGAGTTCATGGCTTCCATGACGGCCATGGACCTGACCCAGTTAGTTCATGGCCCCACTCACAGGGGGGGACACACGCTGGACCTGATTTTTGTCTCTGGCCAGTGGTTGAGTGGTCTTATTATAGGGGATATAGACATGAAACCCTTGTCATGGTCAGATCACTCACTCCTTCGTCTGGACCTTCGAACCGCTACACCCCGCCGCAGGGAGGCGGACCCAATTAGATGGATCCGCCCCAGGCGCCTGATGGATCCTGATAGGTTCCAGATGGAGCTTGGGCCAATTCCTGAAGATCTGGCACACGACTCGGCTGAGGACCTGGTAGCTGCCTGGGATCGGGCGGCTGGTGGGGCCTTGGATCGAGTCGTGCCTTTGCGGCCTCTGACCCGGTGTCGATCCCTCGCGGCTCCTTGGTTCACCGAGGAGCTGAGGGAGATGAAACGCCGGAAAAGACGCCTAGAGAGCGGTTGGAGGGCCAGTCTCGCTGAATCTGACCGAACACTGGTAAGGTCGCATATTAAGACCTACCTAGTGGCAATAAAGACGGCAAAGTTTAACTACTTTTCCGCCTCTATTGCGTCATCAGGGAATCGTCCGGCCGCCCTGTTCAGGGTAACCCGCTCCCTGCTCCATCCGGGAGTGCGGGAGGATCCCTTGGAAGGCAGGGCGGAGGATTTCGGACAATACCTGTATGACAAAATCGCTCAGATCCGGGGGGATTTGGACTCTGACTGGGTAGATCAGGGCAGGGTGACGAGGAATAGTCTTGAGAATGTTACCTGGGAGGAGTTTGATGCTGTGACTCCGGATGATGTGGACAGGATTTTGGGGAGACCACATGTTTACTGGACCCGTGTCCCTCCTGGTTGGTACTGGCCTCCCGGGAGGTTACACGAGGCTGGCTCCAGGGTGTTATCAACGCTTCGTTGAGTGAGGGTCACTTCCCCGCCGCCTTGAAAGAAGCGGTGGTGAGGCCTCTCCTCAAGAAGCCGTCCCTGGATCCGGCAATATTGGCCAACTATCGTCCTGTCTCCAACCTTCACTTCCTGGCGAAGGTTGTTGAGAGTGTGGTCGCGCGAGAGTTTCCACAATTCTTGGAGGAAACATCCTATCTAGATCCGTTCCAGTCGGGTTTCAGGCCTGGACACAGCACGGAAACGGCATTGGTCGCGTTGGTTGATGATCTCTGGAGGGCTCGGGACAGGGGTTGTTCCTCTGTTCTGGTCCTGTTAGACCTCTCAGCGGCTTTTGATACCATCGACCATGGTATCATGCTGCACCGGTTGGAAGAGTTGGGGATGGGGGGCACCATATTACGATGGTTCTCCTCCTTTCTCTCCGACCGGTCGCAGTTCATGTTGGCAGGGGGGCAGAGGTCGACCTCAAGGCCTCTTATATGTGGAGTGCCTCAGGGGTCGGTCCTCTCGCCCCTCCTGTTCAACATTTATGTGAAGCCGCTGGGCGAGATCATCCGTGGCTTTGGGGTGAGATACCACCAGTACGCTGATGACACCCAGCTGTACATCTCCACCCCAGGCCACCCCAACGATGCCCTTGAAGTGATGTCCCAGTGCCTGGAGGCTGTGCGGATCTGGATGGGGAGGAACAGGCTCAGGCTCAACCCTTCCAAGACTGAGTGGCTGTGGCTCCCGGCATCCCGATATAGTCAGTTGACTCCATCACTGACTATTGGGGGCGAGTCGTTGGCCCCCACAGAGAGGGCTCGCAATCTGGGAGTCCTCCTGGATAGGCAGCTGTCCTTGGAGGAACATCTGACGGCTGTAACCAGGGGGACCTTTTGTCAGGTTCGCCTGATCCGCCAGTTGTGGCCCTTTCTTGATCGGGATTCCCTGTGCACAGTCACTCATGCCCTTGTCACCTCTCGCCTTGACTACTGCAATGCTCTCTACATGGGGCTCCCCTTGAGGAGCACCCGGAGGCTCCAACTGGTCCAGAATGCAGCAGCGCGGGTAGTGACGGGAGCAGCCTGGTGCTCCCATGTAACACCGCTCCTGCGCGAGCTGCACTGGCTCCCAGTGGTCTTCCGGGTGCGCTTCAAGGTGTTGGTTATCACCTTTAAAGTGCTCCATGGCATAGGGCCTAGCTATCTTCGAGACCGCCTGCTGCCACCGACGATCTCCCATCGACCCGTGCGCTCCCACAGAGAGGGCCTCCTCGGGGTGCCATCAGCCAAACAGTGCAGGCTGGTGACCCCCAGGGGGAGGGCCTTCTCTGTGGGGGCACCTACCCTCTGGAATCAATTGCCTCCAGAGATAAGGAGAATCCAAGACCTCGGTGCCTTCCGCCGTGCCCTTAAAACCTTCCTTTTCCAGCAAGCCGGGCTGGCCTAATTTTTTAAGTGTTTTTAAGTGTTTTGTTTATTGTTTTTAATTAATGGGGCCAAATATATAAATGTATATTTTAACTGTATTTTAATATTTGTATTTGATGTTTTTTACTTGGCTGTTCACCGCCCTGAGTCCTCAGGGAGAAGGGCGGTATACAAATTCAAAAATAAATAAATAAATAAATAAATTATCTTCTATAAAAAGTTACTCTCCCTCTGAGAATATCAGAGATCAGAAATTCAAGAAAACCCTATACCCAGACAGAAGCTTTGGAAAATTCATGAAATAACCTTTCTGGAGGTAGTAAGTAAGGGTTCTTTCTTAAGTACTGCTGCAATCTGAATTGAAATCAAAATGGAATAGGATGCTTAAAAAACAGGAAAAAAAAGATTAACAAAATTGTATGAAAGTGCTTCTCCAATCCTCTTCAGACAGCAGTTTCTTTCTCCAAACTGTAGGTCTCTGCAAATGTTTAATGATTAGGAGGACATCTAATTGCAAAGTTGTAATTTTTACACAACGAAGCATACAAGAAACTTAGCCTTGGAAGTTGACAAGATGATATTAGGGTCTGTCACTCTGTCCCTACCTATCTTACAGGGTTGTTGTTGCAGGGGAGGGGAGAAGGGAAATTAGCTCTTATATTAACTTCAGTAACAAATAAAAATAGTATCCTATAATGAAAATAAATGTACAAGCCTCGGATAACAGGTCTATTAACTGGTCATTAGATGGTAGCAAGAGACAATGAAAACACTAACACATGTCTCCCATCTAGTGGTTGTCTCCATTTTTACACCCCAGCCCTCATATGTGGGAGGCATGTTTGTTTGTTTGTTTGTTTGTTTATTGGAATTTGTCAAACAAAAACGAGAACAAAATTAAGAGAATAAAAATACAATAACAGGGACGATAGGCCGTTAGTGCACTTATGCACGCCCCCTCTACTGACCACTTAAGTATGAAATAAGGTCCACGGAAGTCAATTTGTGACTGAAACTGTGAAAATTTGTAACTGAGACAACTGAATCAGGTAGGGTATTCCAGACTTTGACAACTCTATTACAGAAATCATATTTTTTACAATCAAGTTTAGAACGATTTTCACTGAGTTTAAAGTGGTTGTTCGCGTGCGTATTATTGCGATTAAAACAGAAAAAGTCATTTACAGGTAAAACATTACTATGTATAATTACTATGTATAATTACTATACAATACTATGTATAATTTTGTATGCAATATCAAGTTCTGACCACAAGTGATGCAGTTCTAAGTTATCCAAACTGAGAATTTCTAGCCTAGTAACATTTGGTGAAGAATTAAGCATTATTACTTATTTAATGTATGCACATATCACACTAAGCAATGGGATTGCAAATTGTTTTTAAAAGCTAAGAGGGACAAATGGAAACAAATTATAACCTTGTACAAAGATTTTGGCCCTTTTAAAATTGCTCTGGTTCTTCTTGTGCCCCCTCCCAAAAGACGGTATAGACAGATATAGAAGTAGGATACAGCCATATATCTCTAGCCACGTTTCTGGAAACAGACACTGCACATTCAGTTTTTATAAATAAAGAGTAAGAATGTCCAACAGCCTATTTAGTGTAGGCTCTTGGTTCAAATCCTTTCCTTTACCGTTCCCACTGAAGTTAAACTATTGTTCACAATATAAAATTTGAAATTAGTTCTTACGTTCTCTCAGCATGTTAAAAATATTGTATAAAGCAATAATCATTCTATCTCTCCTAAGAATTCAAAATATTATGTTTAAATTTAAAAGGTCTCTTCCTGTACCACTATAAGTAGGTCAGTATCATTAAAACAATTAAATGGGATTTGGGCATGCCAGATTTTTTAACAGTTTGTCATGCCCATGGCCTATTGCAGAATCTATTAATTTAGAATATGCCTAAGACTTAAACCAAAGCAATTTTTTTAAAAAAATCACATCTTTTTTCTCCATTCAAGTTTGACCAGTAACTATGTCATTCTTCCCTTCACACTCACCCATATAATTATATCAATTCGCCATCTGATTTGCTAGAGATGTTCCAATTTTTAACAGAGTGCATTTAGTTGCTTTAAGAGACTAATTTGTATTTAAGGAAATCTGAGTCTACCAATTAGTTTTGCTATTTTTAATCTAACCTGTTAACCACTAAGTTCAACAGCCGTAAAACTTGCAAATGGTTCAACAAGCAGAGCTCTTTCCTGTCACTGCACACCACATGAAATATTGCTTTTTCAATGCAACCCGCCCAGAGTCACCTCAATAAGGGAGATGGATGGGATAAAAATTTAGTAAATAATAATTTAATAATAACAAATAGTGTCTCCATTCCATGTAAAAAGCTCTAAGGCATCTGCCAAGACCCTATAGGAGCCACTAATAAATGAGGAAGAAAAAGCCATCCATAACCTTCTGCTACACAAGTTTATTCATCCAAGGCCCTACACATTTTTTTCTTAAAAGAGAAAGTAACAATACAGCCAACAAGACTTCGAGCGAAAGTCCTTTGTACAGTGGTTCTCAACCTTCCTAATGCTGCGACCCTTTAATACAGTTCCTCATGTTGTGGTGACCCCCAACAATAAAATTATTCCTAAGACCATTGAAAATATGTGTTTTCCAATGGTCTTAGGCGACCCCTGTGAAAGGGTCATTCAACCCCCAAAGGGGTCCCGACCCACAGGTTGAGAACCACTGCCTTTGTAGATGCAATCCTGTGGCTAATAAAAGGATTCATCTGGAGACTAAAATCAGTGAACAACGAACCCATTCAGTACATGCCATTTTTTTCCAAGGTAACTGCAGGGTCCCCACCGAATTTCTGCCTGCCAAGTAGCTAGGAAAAGCTAAGAATTCTGAACCAATCAATCATAATAGAGCTAGAAGGGACCTTGGAGGTCTTCTAGTCCAGCCCCCTGCTCAAGTAGGAGACCCGATACCATCTCAGACAGGTGGCTGTCCGGTCTTTCCTTAAAACCATCCAGTGATGAAACAAGCCAAAAAACCCCAATCAATCAATCAATCAATCAATCAATCAGAATAGAGCTAGAAGGGACTTTGGAGGTCTTCTGGTCCAACCCCTACTCAAGCAGGAGACCCTATACTCTTTCCTTAAAAACCTCCAGAGATGAAGTCCCTTCAACTTCTGAAGGCAAAGTAGCCTTCTGAAACCCTTCCTGTCAAGAAAAAAGGTTTATGTGAAAGACAAGGGTTAGCAGGTGGGAGCTGCCAAATCCGGGACGCCAGTAATCTCTCTTTTTGCAACGGCCAGGATTTCCGCAGCCCACCTCTGGTCCCCCACAACAAAGAGCATCGTCCGATGACACACACACACACACGCACACACAAGCACCCGGCCCTACCTGACCCTGAGAGCGGCGCTCGGAGCAAGGGACTCTTCCTGAGGGTCCGGAAAGCGGAGATGTCGCTCTGGGTGCGGCCTCTGGGTGCGGCCTCGGTGGGAAGCGGCAACCGGCGAGGCGAAGGAGCAGCGGCTTCGGCTTGAGGGCTCCCTTCTTTCCCTTCCATCGCTCCCTCCGTCTGCTTTCCTCCTCTCGAGGTCCCGGAGCTGTCTGGGCGCGCTTGGCGCCTTCTTCCGCAGCAGGTGCAGCGCCTCCCTCGAGCAGCCGCCCGGAGGGGACCCGCGCGAGAAAAGTTTTGACAAGAAGGGACCGCCCCCACTCGCTCAGTTCCCTCGCCGTCAGCCCAGCCGCCGCCGCCTCCATTGCCCGGGGTTGTTGCCGCTCAGCCATTCTCAAGCGGGAGGTTCCTCGGGGGCAGGGAGTCCTCTTCCACCCCCCCAACTTACTCAGGACTCGGAGCCGAAAGCCAGAGCCCCACGCGGGGCGGGGAGTGGGGGTGGATGGGTGGTCAAGAGAGACTCCCGACCGTCCCAACTTAGCAAAGACGTCGCAGGGAATGGAAATGGGGACTTTTCCCCTTCCTCGCGCGCCGAGATGGGGGCTGCGTCCATTTATTTGACAAGAGGCGTGGTTGCCCTTCGGTGACCCTTTGAGGATTTTGCACTTGGAATCCCACATGTTTCAGGGGGATGTTTTTAGGCAAGGCATGAATTTTGAATGCGGTGATGTGCTTTTTAAGGGAAATTGCTTCCAGGAAAGTATCCATGAGCAACACATAACATAGATAGGTTTGTGTGTCTGTGTGTACGTCTGGGTGTGTTGGCCACCTAGCCAAGTCCCTGCAGTTTTCTGTACAAGATGTCAGAAGCGGCTTGTCCTTGCCCTCGTTTTAGGGCTGAGAAAGAGGGACTGGCTAGCCCAAGGCAGCTGGCTTTGTGCTAAGGCAGAACTAGAACTCGCAACCTCCTGGCTTCTAGCCTGATCAGAGGTGGGTTTCAGCAGGTTCTGACCAGTTCTGGACAACCGGTAGCGGAAATTTTGAGTAGTTCAAAGAACCGGTAGTAAAAATTCTGACTGGCTCCATCTCCATTGATTCTCTGCCTCCCAATTACCAGCTGATTGGGAGGAAATGGGGATTTTGCAGTAACTTTCCCCTACCACCCCCACCAAGCCATGCCACGCCCACCAAGCCACACCCACAGAACTGGTAGTAAAAAAATTTGAAACCCACCACTGAGCCTGATGCCTTGGCAGCTACCATACCTTGCCTGGAATTAAGTGTCTGGAAGAGATACAAGCAGCAATTTAATGGTTTGTGTGCTTTTTGAAGTCCTGTGGATCTACCCGGAGTCAGAAATATGGCAAGGATTTCCAGGATAGGTTCTTTCCGGGAGCAGAATGCTGTGCTTCTTTTATGGTCTGTTTGCTTTAGGTTTTATTTGTCCAAGCCTTTTAAATATGGCTTTTCTCTGTTTGACCCCAGCTTCATTCCATTTTAATATCTATTCTTCTTACGTTTATTTTACACAGTCTGCCTTATCTGTTTTTTTGGGTTGAATGTGATGCACTGTATTACTTTTTTAGGGTTGAAGAGGATAGAGAAAGATTGCTAATAAATAGATCAGGGGTATGAATGTGTGTGTTATACCACAATAGAATCCAGAATGGTTGACTGTACTCATCTATTGTTAGTTCATTAAGGAAAATGGATCTTATTGCACACTCACTATTTTGTCCAATAAAAGCAAACCTGCACTTCTTTGAAAAATTGTGACATACTATACTCACTGAACTGAAATGAAGGAGGGGTTAAGTTGAACTTCATTCATAAAAATCTGACTCCACCAGAATGTCTTTCCTCAAAAACTGATTATTTATTTAAGAAATATATTCTAGCAATTTAAGGTAGCTGACAATAATAAAACTTTTACATATGAAATAGCCATAAAATAATAAAAGGAATATTGAAATAGAAGCATGTTTTCTCTCTATTGTATATTTAAATATATTATAAATACTGCTATAAAGTTACTTTCTGTCCTAAACTTGTGAACAATAACAATAAAAGTTTCAAAATGAAAAATACATTGATTCTGTGATACAAAGCACTATGGTCCTGGCCATAATCAAATCATGAACTTTAGTACAAAGATGTGCAATATCTCCTGGAATTATAAGGCTGAAAGGGATCCTGTAGGTCTTCTAATCCAACCCTCTGCCCAAGGCAAGAATCCTTATATACCATCCCAGACAAATTAATGCCCAATCTTTTGTTAATGATGGAGCAGTCATGGCTTCAGGAGGCAAGCTGTTCCATTGGTTAATTGCTCTGCAGGAAATTTCTCCGTAATTCCAGGTAGGATCGCTCTTTAATAAGCTTCCACCTGTTACTTCTTGTCCTGTCCTCTGATGCTTTGGAGAATAAGACAACCACTGCATCTCTGTGACTACCCCTCAAGTACTAGAAGATAGCTATCATGTCACCCCTATTCCTTCTCTTTGTTAGGCTACACATATCTAGTTCCCTTAACCATTGTGGTTTACTTTGTCAAATGCCTTAGTGAAGTCCAACTATACTATATCCATAAAATTTCCTTGATCTTCCTTGATCTACAAATTTAGTCACTTTATCAAAGAAGGCAATACATTTGTTTGGCACAATCTGTTTTTAACAAACCAATACTGGCTTCTATTAATCACCTTGTTCATTTCTAGGTTCTCTGCTGCTTGATGATATTCTGCTGCTTGATGATATTTTCTAAGATTTTCCCAGGTATTAATGTCAAGCTGACTGCTTTGTAATTTCCTGATTCCACTTATTTCCTTTTTTGAAAATCTTCTGCAAGAGAATCGAAGATGGCTGATTCAACATTTTAGTTTTGCTAATGACTCTGAATATATAAGTAAACTTTCTAGTATCGACATATGATATTATAATGTCTCTCTTATGTATTGCTAATGTATCTGACACTACAATCTTTGGATAGTGAATATAAAATCAATGGTTTCATTAAAATTGCATGGAAAGTGCTTTAATGTCCATTTCCAGAATCAGCAGTTACAGTATAAAACACTTTTATTCTTTTATTTTCTTGTCTTCTTGTCTTGTATTTTGATAACATAGAATATTAGCACTCTATTCACAATCTATACTACTGGAACATAGTTCGCCTATATCTGTAAGTTTATAAATATTGGGCATCTAGAACTTATCCCAAAGGACAGGATATCTTTGCGTAATCTCATATTTCATTTAGTATTTTTAAAAATATATTTTGAAAGAAATCAAAGATCACAACTTGGAAGTTCAAACACCTGTGGATATGTGTTACCTCCCTCTTCTCCTGTGGTTTTCCCAATAGGAATTGCTGTCTACCCACAACTGATACTTACCTTGTTATGGAAAACCATAAGGAAATTAATAACATCTTATGTAGGATCAGGCTTAGCATTTATTTTTCAGTCGATGTATATACAGTTAAGTGCATGTCACAAAATGTGGAATGTAACCAGTCTTTTTGCTTAGTCAATGTTTCCGGATAACATTTCTATGATGGGTTCTAATTATGATAGCTGGTTTCATCTGGGAAATTTCCTCTGCAATTGTTTTTAGGATTAGCAGTGCAGTCATAACACAGAAATAAATCCCAGAGCATCCAGGGCAGTCACGTCTATGTAAGAATGCATAGGATTGGAGCCTAAATATGTCATAGATGATGGCATTTTGCTTTATTTAATTTGAGATTGTCAAGTCTTGAAATTTCCAATCTTTTATAAGATGGCTACAAAATAAATTATTCTGGTACAATTGCATATTTGTATATCAGTCACGTTTCTTACCCGTGGTCTCAAGTGCTGAAGAAAGATAAAATGGCACTCTTAGAAACTATATTATGCCAAGCAGAGTATTTCCTTCGGTCAGCATTAGAATATGCTAAAATTAGTTTCACACTCCCAATCAGAGGTGGGTTTCAGCAGGTTCTGACCACTTCTGGAGAACCGGTAGCAGAAATTTTGAGTAGTTCGGAAAACCGGAAGTAAAAATTCTGACTGGCCCCGCCCCCATCTATTATCTGCCTTCCAAATCCCAGCTGATTGGGAGGGAATGGAGATTTTACAGTATCCTTTCTGCCACGCCCACCAAGCCACGCCCACCAAGCCACGCCACGCCCACCAAGCCTCACCCACAGAACCGGTAATAAAAAAAGTTGAAACCCACCATTGCTCCCAATTAATTGAGAAATTAGACAATTGACATTTCTGAATTATGTGTTTTTAGGAGTTACATGGAAACTCTTTTTCCTTATAGTAGATGAAGAAAAATTTGGCCTACAACTTCTCACAGGAATTTTTCTTTTTAACCATCTTATATATTTCACTATGAATAAAATTTGAAAATATTCTTTTGAACTGTTGATATCTGCTTACTATTTTCCTCTGAATTTTTATGTGTAACATAACAATCAGTCCACACTCTTTACAAGGAGAGCTAAAACCATTTCCCCCCTCTGGATGCAAACATAAAATCATCAATGAGAAGATTTATCCATGTTGCTTCTAACACTTGACACTGATTTGATGACACATTATCTACTTATCTATTTAAGAATTATTCAAATAATTCTCTTGCAGTATAGAGACTCCAATATATTTCTTCCCTAACTGGGTTTCTTTCATCCTAAACTATTATGCAGCATATGCAATATCTAAAAAATAAATCACTTTGAGCTCAAAGTCACTTCCACCAGATAAGTGTTTTCAGTTTGCAGCCTTTCTTATGATCAAGAAGAATCTTTGGCTATTCTTTCATTCAGCTGAACATCTCAGAATTGGGCAAGATAGCCATGTCATGCTAGCTTAATTTATTTTGCTTTGTCCTACCTCAATTTTGGAGTCTTGAAACTCAAAATCATGGTTTATTCAAGTGGGGTTTTTTTACCTCAGCAACACTAATATTATCAAAAGCTGCAGTACAACTTTTCTGTATTTCTTTAACAGACATGTGTTTGTTTATTCATGTCAAAAGCATCACAATTAAAATAAGGCATATCATAAAATTTAAAATATAAAATACAAGATTAAAATGTGTACGAATTAAACAGATCTTGCCCAGAAACTAGCAACATTGTGTTCTGTCATGTTGTCATGAAGCCTTCAATTGTACCCTGATTGGGACACAATGGGTAGATATACAGGTATATAATTAACAGGTTATTTTTTTTTATAAAAAACATTGAACATTTATTTTATTTTTTATTTTTTTATTTTTTTTGCTTTAATTTATATGCCGCCCTTCTCCGGAGACTCAGGGCGGCTTACAATGCGTTAAGCAATAGCCTTCATACTTTTGTATATTTATACAAAGTCAGCTTATTGCCCCCACAAACTGGGTCCTCAATTTACCTACCTTAGAAAGGATGGAAGGCTGAGTCAACCTTGAGTAGTATTTATTAGTAACATTTATATCTATCTTTCTGCCAATTGGTGGGAAGACAGGAAAGTTACAAAAGGAACACCAAGTATTAGGACTCCATTAATGGAACATCATGAATGTAATGAGACTATTAATAATTGAATTTAAATGAATATTTGGCCAAGTGTGATTAGACATACAAGGAATTCATCTCCAATACAGAAGCACTCAATGTACTTGCAATTTAATAATAAAGATGTAATTAAAGATATACAGGATCCAGAAAACACTAAGATTGAATAATTCTTAAATTGTGCTAAGCTCACAACATATAGAACATCAATATAACATATAAACAATAAGTCCATATAGTTACTACTCTAGGTTGACTAATAAAGAAGACTACTGATCTACTCTTTCAGGAGGCCTATTAGAAACAAACGTTTAAAATGAAACCTGTCAGTTGGCAAAGGAGAGGCTGGTCATCATTAGGAACTGCTGGTATCATCTTGATACTCACAACGGATTTGAGTACCCCTGAGCTACCTTTTCTGCAATAGTAGATCATATAAAGAACTATATACAGCTTTAGAAATTCTAGTTACAGGAATTTGACTAGCATAGCTAAATTTACTTAGTATTCATCTCAAATGTTTGCTACATGGGCTTTTTCATAAACAGTAGGCTGATTATAACTTTGGGGGAATACAGTTACAAAATTTTCTTCCTTTGAAAGGTATATCTCATTATTTATAGGTAAGTTGTTACATTTAATCCTAAATCACATAAGGAACTGATGTTGTGGTATAACTCAAACTTGAAAATAATGGGGAAGTTGTCCTGTTGGAATGTTTGTCTTAAACAAGGGATAAAGATAAAAATCTATTGATTTTTCACTTTGTTTTAAAGATTTTGAGAGATTGCATTTTGACTTATCACATATATAGGTTGGCAATATATACAAATGAAGTATATGCTAACTGAACAGTATACCCTGTAGGCTTTAAAAATTTCCATGACACCTGCAATTCTAACTTATTTATTTCCTTGATTGGAAACCAACAGTTCAATTTTATAAAAGGTGAAATAAAAATGTCATTTTTACATTTCAACTGTGAAAAGAAAGATTGGAGTATCAAATTTTAGAGAATAAATGGGTTTATTCATTAAAATATTAAATTTACTTAATATGATTTTTTTTAAAATGATCTAAAATATTATGTTAGGTTTGCTGAAGCCCTCAAAGAATATTTAAAAATAGATGAACATTAGATCCTTGTTTATTTCCCTCAAATTATATCTTACATCTTATTAACATTCTTATTTGGAGAATTAAGATGAATTGAATGGCAGATTATAATTTTTTAAAATAAGAAACAAAAATACTTCCATTCAATTGTGTCTGATTCTCAGAGATTGCCTGGAGAACTCCCTGCAGTTTTCCTTGGCAATGTTTTTCAGAAGTGGTTTTCCATTGCTCCTTTCTAGGGCTGAGAGCGTGTGACTGGTTGTGTGGCAGGCACCTGGGCTCATGGAAGGGCTAGAACTCATGGTCTCTCTCCTGGTTTCTAAACTGCTACCTTAATCACTGCACCAAATTGGTTTTCAAATAAGAAAATAAGTAAGTTAATCGCATAAAACCAAAAGACTGAACCAACTGATTCATTGGTCGAACGATCAACATTAACTACCTGTTGTTTATAAAAGAAGCCAGAGGTCATTCTATCATTATTTGAATAATTGCATTTGATGTTATGATGCATTAGTCATTGGATCAGTTTCCCCTTTCGATACTAAATAATCAAACAGGAGTCAATGCAAACTAAGGTTAAGGAGGCAATCCCATCCATTAAGAAGCACTTTTCCTTTCAAAATGTAAGAGTCTGCCAATCATGCCTATAGTATTGTATAAGAAAACTATATTCAGACCATCAAAGGCACTTACTGATAAAAGGTACACTTATGCTGCATTAAACATGAGCGGCTCTTCATTCAAAGATAATTGAATGAGCAAGTAAATAGGCAAAAGTCACTCAGCTAAAGTTTCTGGCAGCATTCAAAGCTAAAGAATTTTCAAGAGATTAACATGAAACAGTTGCTTGATATCTGATAGCTGTCAGAACAGATATTCTTCAATGCAGATCGTTTATATACATGCATATGCTCCATCATATAGCTTATGTATCATTGTATAAAATGGAAAACTATGCAAAGATAGGACGGATTTAAGTCTTAAATGATCTGAAAAATTAGCCCAGCCTGTTGTGAGCTCCAGCAAGTTTCCTCTTGGGAAAAGAATTGTAAGGAAAATGGTGTTCTCTAGGTATATAAACTGGAATGGGAAAGTAGCCATTTGAAATAGAGCCTTGTTCTGTCCCAAGTGCCTCTTAGTCTGCCTGTTTCTTCAGGCCAGTGTTTCCCAGCCTTGGCAACTTTATGCTGTGTGGGCTTCAACTCCCAGCATGCTAGCTAGGCAATTCTGGGGAATTATAGTCCATACAGGTTAAAGCTGCCAAAGCTAAGAAACATTGCTTCAGGCCCCCAGCTAAACTATCCTGTTTAGCACTGGGTTTTTCAGGGTATAATAATGCCTGTGATCAATTCATATCTGAATTAGCCATGCATGGATACAAACTGATCACAAGATATCCCTAAGGACTCTGCAAAACATCAGCTATTCTGGGATCCTTCACTACTAAGATGCAATCACCAGGACTCAACAGCTGTGATGCCAATGAAGTCCTTCCTTCTTTTAACCTTGTACTTCCTTGTCATTTGTAGGCTGCTTATCATTATATCATCTCATATCCCTCTAAAATTAGCATCTGCTCTGAATAGAAAGGAACTTTGCTTGCATTTATACTTTACTGTAAGGTGTCACAAAGGTGCTTTTTCCAAAAATTAACTGGACTTTCTAGTTTTTTTGTTTGAAAACTCTTTTGCTTCTCACCCAAGAAGCTTCTTCAGTTCTAACTGACTGGTTGGGAATGGAAGGATTTATATTATTTACAGTCATCTGGTCATCTTCAATGCATGTGAACGAGGCATCCTACATCACCCTATCTTACTTTTTTAAGCAGCATTGAAAGAAAACCTGGCCAGCTATGGTTTACACATGTGAAACACTTGACATAGGTAGCACTTATCTGCTAGATTTATATTTCGTCCTGTTTCAAATATCTGGAGGATAATATATTAAGTTAATTTCCATATTTCTTCAGGGACACCTTGAATGGATTATAATTATAGCAAGTGCAAGCCATTGACTCTGCAAAAAGAGAAGATAAAACATTTGAAGGCGTGCCTCTGTATAATTCAGTTTATCAGCATGAATGGGCTTTTTTGTAGGATGTAGGTAAACCTTCTGAAGGATCATTAGAAAGGGATGTGGTTTCAAGAAGGAGAAGTAAAAGGCAAGAGGTAAGAGAATAGAAAAATCTGACAAACAGGAACAGGAGGGACATTTAGTGCCACTAATATTATGCCATGCATGGCAATAATTTTTACATTTTTGGCCACTCCCTGGTGATTGGCCACCCTGCTTTCCAAAAAACTTTAAGGAAAATGCTCAAGATCAGTTGGATGAAAGGAATCTAAGCACCAAACTGAAAAACATACATACTTGGAGATCTCTCCTGAGATCAGAAGCAACTAAGATCAGATGCTACTAAGACTCATACAATTAGCTCACTATAGTTCTATCCTGCTGATCAGATGGAAATAAACAATATAGCAAGAAACTATATGAACAGTATTTCTTTTGGATGGGACAGAAAAATGGATCTCAACCTGAGCAGATGATTCTATTAACTGTAGTCTGAGAGAAGCTCTCATTTTGTGGGCTGTGGAATCCAATAGAAATAAAAATTCAGGGCAGGAAACAGAAATAGATCATAGTTCTAGAAAAAGTGTGTTTAACAGATCATCCAAACTTTAACAAGAGATGTTTATAACAAAATTTTGCTGAGGAAGGTGGCAAAAACTTTAGAGCTAAATAACAAAATATTAGAGACAAAAATATGCGTGACAAAGAGAGTGGCAGTGAGGCCAAATGACCTTCAAATAAATACAATAGGGAAATTAGGAAGATGCAATATTCATAGCATCCGATACCTATATACTAATGCATGCAGGGGGAAAAAAACCCCAGGATGAAATTAAGATCTGAAGTCCTAATGGAACATCTAATGTATTCTTGTCTTGCTGATATGTAATTTCTGAAGAGATGGATTATATTATTTTTTAATACTAGATTTAATCCTGATCAATAAGAATGAATCCAATGAGCTTGAAATTCATGGGCTTGGTCAGACATTTTTAGTATTAATATTAGATTTCCCGCCACCGCCCCCACCCCCACCCCATGATCATGGGGGATGCTGCAACGGTTGTAAATTGTAAGTAAAAAACGGTCATAAGTAACTTTTTTCAGTGCTGCTGAATGATCACTTGACTAAATGAACTGTTATAAGTTGAGGACTATCTGTATATTAACCCCAGGCCTGGGACCAAAGCTAGGTCTTGAGGACTTTTCAGGAGAGAGGCTGGATCCTTATCTTGGAGTGGAGGCAACAACAGAGAAAGCACACTTTCTTAGTCCCGCAAGATGACAATGTTTAATAGTGGGGAACCTGGGGTGCACTGCACATACTGTGGGGAATGTATCTGGCAGGGAGAATTGATTGGAGACAGGCAGTCCCTGAGATATCCAGGCCCTATGTCATACAGAGTAATAGCCAACACCTTACATCACACTCGGAAGTCAACTAGCAACCAATGCAGCCTGAATAACACTGGTGACATGTAAGCATGACAACAATACTATACTATATTGCTTGCACTGCTCTACTGCATTACAAGACAGTTGCTTCTTTCCCTTGACAGTTGAGGTCAGTGTGCATGCTTAAGACAATGATCATCATTTAAAGTTAAATAAATAAAATAGCGGGAGAAATTAAAACTAGATTAAGAAGACACCTGAAATGAAGTTTTCCTCAGTATGTTTCGTTAAAAATAACTATTCAAAATTGCATACATTTTAAGATAGCTGTCCTTAGTTGCTGAAATACTTAGATGGTTTTTTTTTTTTTACCAGACTTGCATTTATTGGATTTATAAATCATTCACCAGGTTTTTATTATCTTAGAGAAAATTAAATATTAAAAGAAGAGCAGGCATTAAATCACAATAAGAGAACAGCATAAAAAACATCCGAGAGCCAGTTGCATAGTCAAGAAGGATCATATGAAAATGGCTGATGATGAAGATGGCTCACATCACAATCTTATACAATGGTAGTAGTATCTGAGTCAGTTTGGACTAGTGTTTAAGCACCATGTAGAAATTGGGAGACAGTGGGCATGAAGCCAACTGGGAGCCCTTGGCCCAGACATTCTCCCTCAGATCTAAGAAGCAGGCAATGGCAAACCATTTTTGAAAAGTGCCAGGATGTGTCCAGGAGAGAAGCAACCTGGAAACACCTCCTAACAATGAGGACAATTAACCAGTGGAGCAGCTTGCCTTCAGACATTGTGGGTGCTTCATCATTGAAGGTTTTTAAGAAGAGACTGGACAGTTACTTGTCTGAAATGGTATAGCATCTCCTGCTTGAGCAAGGGGTTGGACTAGAAGACCTCTAAGGTCCCTTCCAACTGCGTCATTCTGTTAAAATGGCACCTTTCTTTCCCTCCCACATCTAAAAGGTGGGATGAACTTGCCAATAAATGTCGAAGACGGCGCCTTAACGAGCCTGCAGCCTTAGATAAACCACCCTCTCACAAAACACTTGTTACCCAACCATTGTGTGTGATCGCACAACCACCCGACACCGGAGACAACCCTGTTCCGCAGAAAGGCAGAACTCAAAGCTTCGCGGGCGGAAGCAGCCGGTCCGGCGGCCATGTGACTCGGCGTCATATGATTCGAGGGAGGCAGAGAAGCGAAGCGGGAAACGTTGGGAGTTCAGTCCGGGTTCCCATGGCTCAGCCGGACGGTTCATCCTTTCTCCGGCGGGAGTTTCCTCGCTTCTTGCTGCCGTTACCCCCGCTGCTCATCTTCCTCCTGCTACCCTCAAGCGGCCGGGGCGGTGGCTACGATCCCACTTGGGAGTCTCTGGACTCCCGGCCGCTTCCGCCCTGGTTCGATGAAGCCAAGTTTGGGATTTTCATCCACTGGGGTGTTTTTTCCGTGCCAAGCTTCGGCAGCGAGTGGTTTTGGTGAGGTTCCCCTCTGCCAGCTCTGCCATGCGTTTTCTCTGACCTCGCCTCCCTGTTTTATTTATTACCCGCCTCGGTTACTTGCAACTAGCAGGGTGTGCTTTAAGGATTCTTCTCTGCTGGGAAGACGGGCATAAAACGAAACGGGCATGAGTTGCTCTGAATCTCATTGCAATTCCATCCCCACCCCCCCTTGGGGTAATGTGAGAATCCGTCTCACACCAAAGTACTGGCCCCCTTCTAATTCTATAGAAAAGCACTCTACAGACTGTCTTGGTCTGGAGGTTTGGAAATCATGGGTGTTTGCAGAACACTGAAGATTCAAGGAGAGACACCCATAGGCCTTGTATTGCCTATTCCCCGTTTGAAAATGAAAATCTTGAATAGCAGGATATTCCCTTCATCCTTTACTTTTTTTTCCCCCAGCTAACGTTCTCAGCTGATTTCATTATTCTTGAACCTTTGGAGAACTCTGTCATTCTTAGTTCTCTTAGGCAACTTCTGCTTTTATTTCTATTTTTAATTTAAAGGTTTGTGTATGCTTGCATGCTAGGGAAATGCCTGCCTTTGACATAATTTTTGCTGCGTGTACTCGCAAGGATAAACAACAAAATGGATTTTGAAGTGTAGTCTATGGATTAATTTTAAGATGTGAATAACTCAGTGTGAACCCTGGAAGTGGGTTAAAGACAGAACTGGAGGTTGTCAAGCCAGGAAGTTGAAATCATTATCAAACCAGGCTTTGCTTGCCTTGAAGGATTTTCCTGTCTAAAGGGAACATTTTATAATAATATAATAAACCCTGCTGTTAATTGCCCTGTCACTTTGCTCTCAAATATGTATAGTTTAAATCAGCAGTCATGTCCATTTCTTCTGTACTTTATTTCCTAGAGGAATTACTGTTATAGCAGATTGGTTCTACATGGGGTATGAACAATATTCAGATACAGAATGCAATGGTACACAGTTTGCAATGCATCAATATTTATCCATATGACACCATTTTTATACAAGATGCACTAGCTCCCCGTAGATTTCCAAATGCAATTGAAGATGCTGGTTACCACCTTTAAAATCCTGTGTGGCATAGGACCATCCATCTCCAATGGTTTCAACTATAGGACCCAGGAAACAGGCCACTTTTTTTGCAATATAGTACCTATCCTATGAAACAGCTTCCCCCCTGAGAGTGGATAGCCTGATCCCACTGACCTTCTGGAAGGTTGCAAAAATCTATTTTTTCCCTCAGGCATTGATAGATTGATTATGTGCCATCAACTCAGTATTGTCTCCTAGCAACCACATAGATAATTTTTCCCCATCATAATCTATCCTTAACATGGTATTTCACGTCTTCCAAAGTTATACTTATCACCACTATAATTGAGTCCATCCGATTTGTTACTGGTCATCTTATTTCTTTCCATGTTTCCCAGCATCTTTCCTCAGTGTTCTTGGGAAAGTTAGCAAATTGAACTGAATTATACTCCGCTTACCTCAAACTTTAGATTTTTATATTTATCATCGAAAGCTATATTTCCAGAATTCTGTGGGCTATCAGGCTTTGAATTTGATTCATTTAGAGAATGCATCTTGAGATTATCAGAAAAAATATTTTAAAATACTGGTTCTGCACTTGCACAAAGCTTGCACATATAATACTATGTTCAAGATATGTGTAAGAATTTGCTTTAGTCTTATCTTTGTTAGTCCTTCTGTCATTGTATGCAGATACATGGGATGTTGTTCCTTTGCAGGTGGTATTGGCAAGCAGAAAAGAAGGAACCTTATGTAACTTTTATGAAGAAAAACTACCATCCTGGATTCACTTATGAAGATTTCGGCCCTATGTTTACAGCTGAGTTGTTTGATGCCAAGCAGTGGGCAGATATTCTGAGTGCTTCAGGTGCCAAATACGTTGTCTTGACTTCAAAACATCATGAAGGTAAAGTGGCCACAGTTCTTTTGGATCTCAATTGGTTTAGTTATTTTACCAGATGAAAGGCTTGGGTAAGATATCCTCATTATATTCTAAAGAAAAAGATGACTGAAAGTAATGTTATAATGCTAAGCCAAGATGATGAAGATGAAGAGGATGCAATGGAAGAAATCAGGCAGCAGATAGCAGAAGTAGATAGCCCTATTTTAGAAGCTAAATTGAATTGGCTCTGGTTGACATTTGGATACAGAATTACTGGAAAATCTCAAAAGTAAAAATTCATGGAAGAAAGCAATGGCAAGCCATTTCTGTAACCTAGCCAAAAAAGATCCCAGTTCAATATCTTTACACCCTTCTACAGAAAAAGCCAAAATGGTTTGGTTTGTGTGCTAATCTGTAAAGGATGGAGTTATATGTCATGCTGAGCTCAAAATAAGCATATTGTGTGCTTGGTATGATGTGTTAATAATAAATCACTTACATCTTACACTTTCTCCTATGATACTGCAGAGAGGGTCAAAATAATGTAGGACAAGCGATCCTGTATTATCTAGTGATAACTAAATTTAGATCATCTTGTTGAAGATGCCTTATACAGTGCAGTCTCATTAGTCTCATATCAGGAGATAACAATGGCAAAAAAAAAAGCGTGAAACAAAGGTTTCCAGAACATATACTGTACACACCCAAAATAGTTCATTCCTAACCATTTTCTTTCTTTGACCAGGTTTTACTCTGTGGGGGTCGAAATATTCCTGGGCTTGGAACAGTGTGGATGTGGGACCAAAACGGGACCTTGTGGGAGAGTTAGCTACATCCATTAGAAACCAGACAAGCTTACGT
Organism: Pantherophis guttatus; assembly: GCF_059756535.1. Lineage (NCBI taxonomy): Eukaryota > Metazoa > Chordata > Lepidosauria > Squamata > Colubridae > Pantherophis > Pantherophis guttatus. The sequence continues at coordinate 261,994,465 of NC_142063.1, read as the reverse complement.
TTCGGGCTATATCACTCATTGTTTGAATGGTTCAATCCTCTCTTCTGTGATGACGCTGCTAGCAAATTCAAGAAACAACAGTTTCCAAATGTCAAAACTCGCCCAGAGCTTTATGAGATTGTGATGCGATATCAGCCAGAGGTTCTGTGGTCAGATGGTGATGGGAATGCTCCAGATACTTACTGGAACAGCACTGCCTTCCTAGCATGGCTTTATAATGAGAGGTATGGGTTATTTTCGTATTGAAATAGTGCATTTCACCTAAATATTTAGAAGGAAATTGTGCCCTAATCATAATGTTGTATTCTTTTTTTTTTATTGAAAAGTTTTAAAGTATTTTACAAACAAATTTCCCCCCCTCCTCCCCCCTCCCATTCCCTTCTCCCTCCCCCGACTTCCCAGAGCAAAATACAGGGTATTGAATTTAACAAACATAATCAAACATAAACAAACTAACTATAAGCTCGTAACTCCCCCTTACACTTTAACTCCCCCATACATACCAAAATATCAAAATAAAAAAAATTCAGCTAAATATTTCATTCATAAGCTATTTGCAACTTTTTAGTCCCATATTTGTTTTGTATATAGTCAATCCATCTTCGCCATTCCAATACATATCTTTCATTCGAACGATCCTTCAAATATGCAGAGATTTTAGCCATCTCTGCCAAATTAGCTACTTTTAATGTCCATTCTTCAATAGTAGTAGTTCTTCCTTCTTCCAATACTGCGCCACCAGAAGTCTGGCTGCAGTTATTAAGTTCAAAATCAGATTAGTTTCTATAACTCTACAGTCTGCAGTTATACCCAATAAAAACAACTGTGGAGCAAATTTTATCTTCCTTTTAAGAATATTCTGTATAATCCACCATATCTTAATCCAAAATGCCTTAATTTTCTTACATGTCCACCATATATGAAAATACGTTGCATCATCACATTTACATCTCCAACATGTAGATTGTAAACTTGGGTACATACAAGCTAACTTTTTGGGATTTAAATGCCATCTATAAAACATTTTATAAAAATTTTCTCTCAGGTTTTGGGCTTGGGTAAATTTTACATTTCTAACCCATATTTTTTCCCATACTTCCATCATTATTGGTTCCCCAAAGTTTTGTGCCCATTTTATCATACAATCATAATGTTGTATTCTTGATTGCTTTAAACTGCAGTCCTGGTTCATGTTGCTCCCTTATTTTTAAATAGTACTAGGATTAGAATATTGCTTCTAAAATAATTTAATTGGATTCTATGATCTAAAACAGTATCTTGATGGTGAGAAAAAAAATTAAACATTTCACATGTCATTTAGGAATATTTTTTGTGACCATCCAATCACAGCCAGCTTTGGAAAAAGTCTGACTCTCTTCACAGAGCTGCCACATAATTTAATCTCTGAGTTACTTGCATAGTTTATACTGTTGGTAATGGGTTAGAGCAGCTTCCCTGGGGTTTAACACTACTTTTTGGCATCTGTTGAAGCCTTATCTTCCCAGCCATTAATATTTCTTTTAGAACTTCATACTGTTTATTTTGTTGATGATTTACTCTAGTTTTATGTGATGCATTTTATTACTACTACGTTTTTATTACTGTTCTTGCAGCTTCTTATCTTACTTTTATGATGCTTTTTTCATTATTTCTTTATTTGGCATTTTATATTCTCAATTTGTAGTGGCTACAAAGATGAATTCGGGTACAGGATGAATTAATAGTTTAATGCATAACTCACTCCTTTCCTTCACCCTGCTTAAAGTCAGAGATTTAATCCAGAGCCTGTTGGAAACTATTGCCTGAATACATCATAAGGTTGCAACTCCTGCATTTCAGTTTTGTGCCTTCCACAAACATTGTTCTTTCTGTTTGCAAAGATTTGCAGTTCCACGGTGTTATGTTTATATTTACTGTTTTATCTCTGATTTTATATTTAATTATCTTGTGTTTAAAACATTTGCAATATGCTTACAAGTGGGCCTCCCAAAAACCAAGTATCAGACAATCAAGAGAACTGGCACTTCTTCAAAATTGATGGAGAAGCAATGGATTTAAAACTGGCATTTCTAAAAATTCTAATCCAAGAATTCATAACTGTTTTGAGAAACCTACGTTTTCTGGAAATGTGTCAGAATGAGAGTATATTACTTGGCAGAGAATTTCAGAATAGCAAATTGCATGTGTTAAGTTCTTCTGTGCCCTTTGTTAAAGTGAACCACGCACAAGATTATAGATAAATGCACTTTGAGTATTTTCAGTCTGAAAACTTCATGTATGTGATAAGTTTGCCTTCATTATTATGCCCCTTTGAACATTACTTTTGCTTGAAGAAAGAGAAGGGCCAAGACTAGTGGTATAACCACACTGCTCAGCATCTCTCACATTGCCACAGGAGCTGATGGGCAATAAAATTAAGGCCATCTGGCAGGTCACCGATTCCTATCTCTGCTAAATTGGTGCCACAGGCTCACACCACAGTGTTGTACTATCATTTTGCAAGTTCCGCCTCTTAGGGAAACTGTGCAACAGCACAACCCATGTAGAAAAAGAGCATGGCTTGCATCACCATGTGATACTGCTTGTGTTATTTTGATCCCTCTCTCCCTTTCCCTACAGACATCACTGCTCTGCTCTGCTCTGAAGGACCACTATATAGCAAGGAGGAAAGAATTAGACAATAGAAGTAACATCAGGCATTTATTGTTTTAAAATTCTGAAAATCAGAATGGAAGAAAAATTAATCTGACGTGCATATTCAGGGAACAAATAACATTAAATTTGACCAGGGACAATTTTAAGATTTTACCTAATTGTTAAAGATACGATTACAGTGAAAGCTTGATTTTTCCAGACCTCAGTACAACAGACTTCGCATGCAAATGAGATTATGTAAATGCCAGTTTGGGTCATTTGTGTAATAATATCATCTAAATAATGCCGATTATGTCATTTGTATTAGTTTGTATCAAAGGAATGACATTGGTCATTTGTATCATTGGCAGCATAATAGAGTTAGCTTTGACAAGATGGGCAGCATATAAATTCAGGTAGTCCCTGGGTTGCAATTGTTTGACTGTTCAATTTTACAGTGGCGCTGAATGAAAAGTACTTATGACTGGTACTTGGAATTCTGGCTGTCATAACATCCCAGTGGATACATGATTGCAGTTTCTTATATTCCTGCCTGCTTCCCACAGAGTCAATGGGGGAGGCGGTAGGCGGTAGGGAATCAAAATCATGTGACTTAATGACCTTTGAGATGCTCAGGTTATGATGGCAACCGGGAATGCCAAAATTCCCATTACTAAGCGACACAGTTGCATGATGTTGTGCTTTACAACTGCATTCCTTAGCAATGGAAATTATGGTCCCGATCATCTTTGTAACCTGAAGATTACTTGACAGAAACTGATCTGACATTTAGGAATAATGGATCTATTCTTTTAGTTCAGTTGAAGTAAGTTTCCCTATATCCTGCCTTTCCTCTCAAGTTTATTTTTTATATTCAGTGAAGAATATAAATGAAGAAATGTGCCTGCAGGTTTGAGTTGGCACCACATACCAACAATGTGTTTTAATTTTTCAGCCCTGTTCGGAAAACAGTTGTAACAAACGATCGCTGGGGAGCTGGCACAATGTGCAAACACGGAGGTTTTTTCACTTGTGCAGATCGATACAGCCCTAAACATCTCTTGTCCCATAAGTGGGAGGACTGTATGACAATTGACAGAAAGTCTTGGGGATACCGAAGGGATGCACAATTAAGTGATTATCTGACTATTGAAGCTCTCATACAGGTAAGGCAAGTCAAAATGGTACCTGTAATTGTATGGGGACTACTAGTTCTTATTTTTTCCGAAAACATGAATAGCTTATTTCAAAAATGTAACAAATTATATATTTAGTTAGAATAACTAATTAACAGAACACCTTACTGTCCTCGTGCATATCCTATACATAGGTCAGGAAGCAATAGTATGGACAGAATACAGTGAAGTAGTCTGGCTCTAGATTGGCAAAGGAGTGAGATAAGGCTGTATTTTCTCCCCTTATTTATCAAACCTATATGCTGAATACATATTAAGGATAGATGGATTGGAAGAAAATGAATGTGGTCTTTACAATTGGCGGAAGACGTATCACTAATCTGCCCCAAGCTGATGATACCCTTCTGATAGGTGAAAACACAAAGGACCTGCAAATTCTAGTAATAAAAACCAAGGGCACAGTGAAAAAAATGGGACTAAAATTAAAAGATGACTGGTATAGAACCGGCCTCAGAATTGACAATGAAGACAGTGGATGGCTCCTGCCTTTTAGGATCAATTTTCAACTGTTCAAGAACCAGCAGAAATAAGTCACATGTTTGCATTTGGCAGAGTAGCAATAAAGACCTTGGAAAGTATATTCATATACTAGAACGTGTTTATATCTACAGTTATCAGACTTGTGTAGGCAGTGTTTTTCTCTGTAAGAAATGAAGGTTTCTAATGGAAGTGAAAATTGTAATTTAAAGAAGTAGGCTAGAAGGAGTATTGATATTTTTGAATTTTGGTGTTGTAAAAGACTTTAAAATTATGTGGTTAGCAAAGAGAACAAATAGATGGATCATCAAAAAAATGAACCCAAAGTTCCAGCTTGAGGCACAGATCACTAGTAATCCAAGATCTAACCCTTTGGAGAAATCTATAATGTTGGGACAGCAGTATGACTTGCAGTAAAGTGGATGGATTCATTTACAGCAGTGGCTTCACCATTGGAAGACCTGAAGGAGTAGGCTAAGGACAGATTATCCTGGATAAAATCTATTTATGTGGTCAATAAGAATCAACACAGATTATAAACTAATTTATAAACTAATTAAACCCTACAGTTTGTTATCCTAGAGTTGCAAAAAGTTCTTAAATGGGAATATTTCCCATCTTTTCACTCATCTTTTCTCCCCAATTTCACTCCACATTTTACTCTTTCTGTTTTGGTTTGTTTCTTTGATTTGTATGAGAAACTTTGCAAATACAGGATGTAGGTACTATACAATCTGATTTAGAACCATTATCTTATTGATATCATGTTACAAAATTTAAATCAGAGTACTATGTGATCTGTTTTCTCAAATACAAAGAGAAGCGAGAATATATTCAGTTTTTGCTAGCCAATTCCCAAAGAACATCCAGATCCATTCAAAACCCTGATCTTTTACATCTATCATGTCTTAGATTTATATGTTCAAACATTGCACTGAACCATAAATCATGGTACAAAAATTACAATCCCTTGGTTCATAAAATCAAACCAAATAAGCATAAATGGGCTTAGCTCAAATGTGTGATCCAGCTATATCACCTCTGTTTGTATAAAGTTCTATGGTTTAAGATGCTGTACTAGAAATTTATTTTATGTTCAATCATCAGGTCAATTCCAATAAGAAACAAAGTTCTCTCAGCAGAAACCTTGAGGTTATCTCTTCGAGCAATTTGGCAATTGCTAGAAGCAGCTCCTCATAATCCTGAATATGTTATTCTGTAACTTCATAATTTCAGCCTTGGAAAAAGCTGTACAAATGCTTAAGTTTAAGTTTACTTTATTGTCATTGCACCTCGTACAACAAAATTAAATGCCATCTTCAATGCACATTATACATAAAAAATAAAAAAAACACACATCCTTCACATTCTATGCACTTGAATTGAAAATCCCTGATATTGCATTAATATTAATATATTAAGTTAATATATATTAATATATATTATTTATATAATATATATTATAATTAGTATTAAAATAATAAGTTTTAAACTAGTTTACGTTTTTATGAATTCAGCGGATTTTAAATAGATATAGGTATAGGAACTTTGCAGTTGTAATCTGTAAGTAATCTGCTAAATGTGTATCCCTCTAGAATGGGTGTCAAACTCAAGGCCCAGGGGCTGAATCCAGGCCCCGGGGTGCTTAGATATGGCCCACGGGGCTACCCTGGAAACAGCAAAGGACTGGCCCACAGTGTGTCTGCCAGGGAAATGGAGCTTGGGAGAGCTGTCCCAGGCTCTGTTTTCTGCCACAACAGCCTCCTGCAGCTCTCTGCCAGCAAAAACGGAGCAGCACGTGACATGGAGCTGCCCCCCCTCCAGCACACACACCTGGCCCTGCATGTCAAATACAACCCTGATGCGGCCCTCAATGAAATCAAGTTTCACACCCCTGCTCTAGAACATAGACCTGTTCTTCAGTCAAATGAGCAAAAGGAAATACCAGGAAGTAAGAGAAACCTGACCTACTAGGTAGGTGAACTGCGCTTGCCAATGCCACACACAGGGCAAAAGGACAATGTAAAGTACAGAGCAGGATGTTGATGAACTCATGAATAAGTTTGTAGTGATTCATAGAACTGGCAACTCCACTTGAATAGTTGTACTTTGCTTCAACCTACAGCAGTGCACTGGCAGCATTATAACAGAAATATTGATTTAGACCGGAAAAACTCAAACACATGTTTTGAATTTTAGAATCTTGTGTTGATCATTTTTTAAAATTGTTTCAGCAACTTGTAGAGACAGTAGCATGTGGAGGAAATCTTTTGGTGAATATTGGGCCCACCCATGATGGTCGCATTCCTATTATATTTGAAGAGCGTCTGAAGCAAATGGGGACTTGGTTGGCATTGAACGGTGAAGCTATTTTCAGCACTAAACCTTGGAGAGCCCAAAATGATAGTATAACACCAGGAGTCTGGTGAGTTCATGAGATCAGTGATATTACAATATTAAAGTAACTAAGTAGCTTTAAACATGTTTAAACTGAACAAGATTTACTTGTGAGTAACCTGGGCCTTACATTGCAATCATACAGGTAAGGTTATATTGTTAAAATTGTGCAAGATTGCACCTGAATTTTTATATTTAGATGGCTGCAAAAGTGGGAGGAAACCAAAATAGATGCTCAGCTAAAGATGAACAGTTACAATTTCCTAATTATTCATATTTGGTTTGGCTTTGAACATACATAAAACTTGCTGCTCAATATTTCATCAGCGGAAAATGCTCTGAAAACATAACTTGCAGATAACATAGTTTTTAAAAATTCTGTCAGAAATAAGAATGTGCAGGGCAGTAATGATTAGATAAAAAGCTACATTTAAAATTGAGTGAATTAAAAGAAAACATACATTTAGATGTTTCCAGTAGGATTGGTTATATATGGATTGGTAGATTATTGGCTACAGACATCAATTGCTAATTCATACTTGTACATTGTTTGATCTCTAATATGTTTTGAAAGAAGTAGATATAAGGGCTAAATATATGTGGGAGAGACGCTATTTATTTTGATCCAAATTAATCACTTCCTGAGACTGTTTGCTTCAAGATGCGATTTCAAGATGTGCTTCCTTCCTGATGTTAGATAACAACCCTAGATTGCTATAATATGTTCCAGAATATGCCCTGGCTCCCATCACCTCCAATCTGCTACTTATTAGGACTTTTGGTACATATATTTCAGTCTCGGTGTTATTAGCATTTCTAAAATCTGCAAGCTATTAATGAACTTTTTTTTTCTTCTTCCTTCACAAAAATGCAGTTTTAGAACATTTAATGACCAAGTATTGGTAGACTATTAGATATTTGTTGGTGGAAATAATCATCACAAAACTCAATCCTCATTTTATTCTCTCTTCACACATCAGGTGTCCCCATTTGGGATAACAAGTGGGGGGGGGGAATCTGCTGTTTTTTGCCCCTAGATTTTCCTTTCGCCCCAAAAAACTTAATGTTTAAAATATCTGTTATAGTTTTATTACTGTAACTTCTCAGTCTTGGAAAGATGTTTATTCTGAAAGACTAAAGATACATAATAGAATAAAATATCCCCATCAGGTACACATTCAAACCAAAAGAAAACATTCTGTATGCCATTTTCCTTAAGTGGCCAACTTCCGGAACTCTGACGCTGGGTGAACCAAAAGCTATTCTTGGGAAAACAAAGGTAAGCAATTCTGATTATAGCTGAAGACATCAGAAAATGCCAATAGGCAGCCTCCTTGCAAACTATAGATCCTTCATATTGATCCACTTACTCTTCCAGTGAATAGGGGTTGTTATGTCTATCTTTTTGGGGTTTTGTGAGCATGGATTAAGGTTATTTTTATTGATGCTTAGGTGTAACTTTGGAAAAATAGTTAGCACTAGCATACAGAACATGCTGTGTCAGACTGGACTATGTTAAGTACCACCACTAACTCTGATCTTTCAGTAAATCAGAAACATCTGATAATTGATGCAACTGCTCATCTCTATCACCATGTCCTACTCCACCCTCAAATTTCCTTTCAGGAATCTAAATAGGAAACTAGAATGTGTAATAAGTTTCAGGAACCAAATAGCCTAGGCATGAGTGGTTTCACAGTGCTGAGACAAAGACCATAATAGCACAGGGTAGCAATAACAAGTTTACATGATAGAATGACTTATTTTCAAGTACGCTTAAACCAAAGATGCATGGTAACTCTTGTAGTCAAAACAAATTTTATTTCAGTGGAAGAAGTTCGAAGGTCTGGGGTTTCCTAGAACTTTATTTGGGTGTGTAATTTAGCAATCTCTCTGCATGAAACTTAAGTCACCATCAAGCAAATGTGCAGAACACTACTAAATTTACATAATGAGATTTGGTTTTTTTTTACTTAATATGCTATGTGGAAGGTGGATGAAAAAACAGAGTTTTAGACTGTCAAATCAAGATAGCCATTAGCCTACCACTACCACTGTGGCTGAGGATGATATATGGACAGAGATCCATAGTTTTAGTTCCTGGTTTGTTTTTGTGGCTCAATGTCTGTAGGGATCCTCAGTCATCCTGGTCATAGTTGCCCCAAAGTTGCTTTCTTTCAAAAGCCAACTGGATTTTCTTGTTTTGCTTGAAGATGTTTCGCTACTCATCCAAGAAGCTTCTTCAGTTCTGACTGAATGGTGGAGAATGGAAGGATTTATATTCCTTGCAGTCATATGGTCATTAGCTTTTTCTGAAAGTTGTTGAAGCCACTTATCTGTGTCCTCAGGGTCACCTAAATCCTGTAGTCTTGCAATTCTCCATTCAGTCAGAACTGAAGAAGCTTCTTGGATGAGAAGTAAAATGTCTTCAAGCAAAGCAAGAAAGACTAGTTGCCTTTTGAAAGAAAGTACTTTTGGGATAACCATCACCTGGATGACTGAGAATCTACAGAGACATTTAGCTGTCTGTTTTGTGATGAACTCCCTTCGAATGGTGTGGGAATTTGAACGGATTTTCAGGGGGAAAAATTGCAGACTACAGGATTGAAACACCAATTAACGTATTTCTAATTTAAATTGTACTTCAAACAAGCCATGATTTTATGTAATCCATGAAAGCAGCTAATTATTTCTTCTTATTACACATGAATCCATTTATCATTTGAAGAGCTTTCTTCCTACTTTCCTCCCATTTATAATAGCTTTTTAAAATTTCAGGTGAAACTAATAGGATATGAAGAATCATTGCCCTGGATTTCTACGGGAGAAAAAGGAATGATGATGGCTGCACCTCTGTTACCATTCAACAAATATCCCTATCAGTGGGCCTGGACTCTACAGCTTACTAATATACAGTAGTGACAGAATCTTGCTCTGCTGAATTTTTGTAACTGGAGAAATAAGGATAGATTTAAAATAGAAAATAATTCAGGCACCAATCTTCTTTTCTTCTCTTAATATTTTTAAAGCAAGGTTGATGGAAGAATGCATATTGCAATCACAAAAGCTGAATAGGAAAGGTTAAGTAAATTTATATTGTCCAGTGAATGCTGAGGTACTGAAATAGCAATAGCAGATTTATATACCACTTCACAGTGCTTTAGAGCCCTCTCTAAGCAGTTTACGGAGTCAGCATATTGCCCCCAACAATCTGGATCCTCATTTTACTGACCTCGGAAGGTTGGAAGGCTGAGTCAACCTTGAGCCGGTGAGAGATTTCAACTGCTGGTAGCCAGCAGTCAGCAGAAGTAACCTGCAGTACTGTGTTCTAACCACCATGGCTCTTGATAGACATAACAGAAGTATTGAAGTTTATGGTGTTAAATACAGTTCTTAATACAATCTTGTTTTTGTGAAATAGAATACTGAATTCAGTAAAAGATGTTACCATGGAAGGGAGTTTCAGAATTGTTTTAAAATTGGGGCTTTAATCTTTCCCCCCACAATAAGCTTTTATCGTACTTATTTTGACTACCTCAGAGAATTCCAAAGAGGTTAGAAACTTGTCTATTGGCGCTTAGATCTTAGTTTTGAGGAGATAAAAGTGATCTAGTATTCTGAATACACGTTTAAAGCCCCGCATGGGATGGGTGCAGGCTACTTGGACCGTCCTGATGGGACTGGCCTGCCTCACATACGCTGGCAGAGGGGTTATGATACAGATTCTGTCAGACAAGGAATTCTGGCTGGTGGGATCCAGGAGAAGAGTCTTCTATGCCATGGTTCCTGCCCTCTGAACATCTTACTCCCTGAGGCAAGATTGGTTCCCACCCTCCTGACTTAAGACCTGGTTCTGCCAGATACTTGGGGACCTAAAGAGGAAACTTCACACTGGATGTGTTTGACTAAAACCTAATCCCACCTCTCCCCATGCATCCTTTGCCATCTTGTGTTGATGATTTTATCTGTTGTGTTATTTTATAAATGATGATTTTAATGTTTTTTAAAAAATATTTTTATGGTACAAGCCATCCAGAGTTGCCGGATATGAAATGAGCAGCAAATAAATTTCATAATAAATAAATAAATATCATAGTTATAGAAAATTCTGTTAAACACAGCCCTGTTAAAATGCTAGATTTTTAAGATGTAAAAAAATCAGACCAAGATAAATAACATCAGAATTTTTTCTACCTTTAATATAACACATAAGCTGTACAATTCAATTGCAAAGCAGACAAATCTTTCTGGGGAGGAATAAATAGCTTAACATGGTTAATAACATGGTTAATAATATGGTTGCATAAAGGTACACACCCTCCTATAAGCAGGGATGTGGCTATGTTCAGAATTAACTGATCACGTTCAAAATGTGGTACACAATAGTGATTAAAATGATTGATCAAGCCCATTTTCAACTGTTCTAGTAGGATTTTTTGACATTTACTCAGTTGCCTCTTACAGCAAAATCCATGGTGCTTCAACAAATATTAGTTTAAAGGTGTGCACACTTATGCAACCACGTTATTATGTTTTTTTATTTTTTCCCCCTGAAAGATTTCAGTTTTTCAATTGAATTGTACAGCTTGTATTTTCAATAAAAGTTGGAAAAAATTCTGAAGTAATTTATCTTGGTCTGATTTTTTTTCAAAAACCTGGCATTTTAATAGGGCTGTATAGACTTTCTTCTATATGCACTCTTATTTCTAAGTGATCTAGTTCATACTTTAAAATACAGAGGTTATTACAGTTAAAAATACGTTTTTAATTTAAATGTTTATAATATATGTCTGTGCAGAGAATTACTAGTGAAATTGTCTACAATTCACTAGTTTCAAAAGGAATAAATTCATTTTGAGATTTAGCTACTGTTACCTCCTATTGTTACATTAGATCTTTTATTATTTGTATTAACTGATTGCACTGCAGCTTTGCAACTATCTGATGTTTCACTCTATATTCAAAGAACTGGGGATACGTTCTAAACAATAAATTCCTAATTCCATAAACAGCACTGATCAGGACAGCATGTAATCTGTCAAAATATTTTATTGTGATTCAGATATTTTGTAGAGCTCCAAGTAAATACAAATTAAAAATATTTACAAAATGAATGTATACAGCAATAGCCATTTATAAACAGTGTAAACATAATTTTTGCTAGAAACAATACATTTCAACTCCAAACTCATACAGCAAGCTCAACATTGCACTTTTCAGATACCAGCAGATCTTTAGCATAGTCAGTAGTCCCAGTTTGAAGAACCTAAAACTTTAAAAGCCATCTATCCCACTGCTGGGTTGCTTATCTGCTCCCCCAAGTCTTAAGAAACTTAAGACTTAAGAAAAACATTTCGGTGGTTAAAAGAGAGAAAAGCATAATTACTCATCCACCACCAGAAATATAATAGGAGTATATGATGATCTTTTGATCAAAGCCCCTTTTACTCAGTTGTAGAGCGAGAATTGTATGGTGGTTTTGTGGCAAGAGAAACTTTAACTAAAAGCCATTCTCATTTACCGAAGGAGAAAAATGGTGACATGTATACCAGAGCTGGCCTTGGTTATTCTTGTTCCATTTGCCCACTGTCATGTGTTTCTGATACAACTGATAAGTTGCTGAATTGGAGACAGACTGCAGAAAGATTTTATTACTCCAGCCTGAAAATCAACTGGACATAGTTTTCCCATCATACTATTTTTGTGGTAGTTTGCGCAATTATAAAAACTGCCATTAATCTTCAGAAACCATCTGTTGACACAGTGCTTATTGCACTGGTTTTGTTTTGTTTTTTGTAAACAAGTTATTCAAAATTGACTGCCTCAATGCAAAGGCTTACAGCACAAAGATTTTTTATATTAATAATTACTTTAGTCAGCTTTAGGAATTCCAGTATAAAAAATTTGGAAATGAACTTTTTAAAATGTGTTTGTTTTACAAGGATAGTCATTCTACGGCACTTTGTTAATGAGTTTCATTATCAAAATGAATAGTCACAATAACTGGATACTAAATGGTATATTCTGTACATATTGAACAGCAGTTTACTTCTCTAGTTGTTGTGGGGTACTGAAGGCTTCATATACATTAGCAGCAAAGTTTTTCACTTGTTCCATCATTAATAAGTCCTAAAAAGAATATTCAGATCAGTTTTTGCTCTGCTTTATTATGGTGTACTATTTTTACCATGATATCAAGAACGGAAATTGAACCTTTGCAGTATTAGTATATCTACACTAAAGCAGTGCAAGTGCTTAAAATCAAAATTAAAATATAATGAATAGAAGAGATGTAAAACATTTAGGAAGGGGTGGGAATATAAAGGAAACCTAAAGACTTTTTTCGGTGTCAAAAAGATTAGGCTTTCCTCCTTTATTGCTGTCTAATCATGAGAATAAAGAATAGGCTGATAAAATATTTCACTTTAATTATGAATATCTTAACCTGCTCATGATTTGAGGTAATGGTCCCTATTCCTGTTATTTTAATTTTGTTAATTTTGTTAAAACTCATTGGAATTTAGATTTAGCAAGGATGATATATAACTTTAAAATAGACTAAGTGCTAAACACACTTACCTAAGAATAAATCCTACCAAACTAAATCAGACTTATTTTCAAACAGTTGAATTCATTTTAAAACAAATAAAATAGAGGCCTTCTTACCTGAACAAAATGGCTAGGTGTTTCACTGCAGACTGAATGGATCTGTCCATTTATTATTGGGATTATCTTGGCTAGAGGAAGACTGGCACTGGAAAGACTAGGATAGGAAAAAAAATACAGAAGACGTTTGTCTGTTTAATTACTTTCACAATATACTGATATCACAGCCACCGTAAGATTGCAAATATTGAATATTGACATCAAGAACATATGCAATACAAACTGTCCCTATGCAATGCAACAGTGATAAACAGGTGGGAATTCAAATAGATCGATCCCAACTCTTCCATTTACACGCTCAGTATTTCTCAATCTCTGTATGAGCTGAGTATACGCATCACAGTTTTTTGTTGGCTGCCAAGCAGATTCTACTAAAATGTTAGAACAAGAAAAGACACATTCCACATTAATACAACCCTGCTCAAAAGATTTTTGGCAATGGAAAAATGCAAGAGCAGCCATTTATGTGTGGCTCTTCCTAGACTGGAACAGAAAAAGTTGCTTTTTTACATTTTATCTAAATTGACAGCTTGTGATAAAAACAATGAGAGACAGTAACTAGAAAATACTCTAGCTTATAAGGGTTGTAAAATATGTAATGGGATAATTCAGTTCGAAGTAATCATGTTGTACAACCACTCTATGCCTCTTGCCTACTTTGCACACAGTGAAAACACTTTCATTAAAACTATAGTGGAAGCTGTTGTGATGGACATCTTCCATGCATCTACTTTAAATAACTTTTTCTGACTCTCTGAGATGATTTGCAGAGAGTTTTTCACCACTGTGAAATTGCCATTCCACTTTTAGTGGATAGAAAAAAAACCACTATTCTCTAATAACAGTTGGAAGCATGTGTAATATTAAAATCAGTTTTACCTGTTCACAGAGCCAGCATGGCATATGTCCAGTTCAGTAGGTCTGAAGAATTCTGCCATGTTATCCAGTAATCGACTAAACCCTCTATTTAAGCAACTGCTCAAAACTCTATTAAAATCTGGGCTGGAATGAAGAAAAAATTCCCTGGTATTATTCACAATTCTTGGGGAAAAACTGAAGTTGTATCATACTGCCTTTTTATGCACAAACTGAACTTTTCAGTTGCAGTTCCCAAACCCTGATGGGTCATAGGCTATACAACATAGGCAGTACATGTTCTAGGGCAGTGATGGCTAATCTTTTTCAGACCGAGTGCTGAAAGCATGTGCACATGCGCAGCCAAACCCCCAAAATGCAATGTGTGCGTGCCCCGCATGCGTAGGTGCCCCCACACACATCCTGCCCCCGCATGTGTGCTCCCCCATTGCATGTGTGCAGCCCCCCACACGTGTTAGTGGCCCCACCCACGTGAACCATCCCCTATGAATGTGTGCATGCCCCCCACGCATGCGTGAGTGCCCCCCCACATGCCCCGCCCCCGATTGCACACCATAGACCCAATGACCAGCTGGCCAGCGGGAGGCACGCACACATGCATGGCAGAGCTGAACTGGGGTGATGGCTTGCGTGCCCAGAAAGAGGGTGCTGCGTGCCACCTGTGGCACGCGTGCCATAGGTTCACCATCACAGTTCTAGGGAATTATAGATGTTACATATTGGGGGACAGAAGTTCCCTTCCACCCTCCTACCACACATATAAAGGAAATAAACTCAACACCATAGTTCAAAACGATACTTGCCAGTAAACTCATATAGAAACATCCATTTCATTTATCAGCACAAAATGCCAATTAAGGCAATTACTTTTCATGTCAAAGCTTCCAACAACTATACACATTTCTCCTCAGTTTTACTGTATGAATCAGTTTGCTTGTCACTCAGACAATAATAAACAAATTGTTTCAGTAACCAAATTGCAGGCCATTTGGTTACAATAATAATTATGGTTTGGTCCAGCAACATCCACAGGAACCTGCATTTTGGATCATTGTGCAATTTGCAATTAAGGGTCTGCAATGCTGTTGATGCAAATCTGATCTCCATCCACACACCTTGTCCATGATGATATTGATTTGCTCAACACAGAAGTGAAAATTAAAGTATTTTAGGGCATGAAGGGGATGTAAGGCACAAAGGTTACTGGATTTCTCTCTTGAAGTCTTATAATTATTGTCTGTTATTTGTATAAATGGATCTTTCATTTGTAAAGATTTATAGAAAATACCGTTAAAACTACTAACATCTTAAATGTTGAAAATATCCAAATTTCAATTCATTAACATTTCCGTTTCTTCTTGTTTGTCATAGGATGTTTAGCATTAACTCAGGTTCAAGTCCTCAAACTTTGGCTACTTACCTTTCTAACATATCTCTTGTTTCATTAAGTAACTTAATGGTAGCAACATCCTTTTCTGTCAGTTCATTAGCCTAGAAAGACAGAGAATAAAGGCAACCTGAATGTTTTCACAATTAGGGTAACTGACTTTATCTGCCTTGAATTCCACCATGATTGTTGTGACCCTACTCAAGAGCTGTTCCGGAGTAGAATTTACTGTCTATACCAGGGGTGTCAAACTCACGTCGTCAACCCCTTCGCTAAACCAGGCATGGGCGTGGCCAGCTCATGACGCATCCGGGCCATGGGCCATGAGTTTGACAGCCCTGGCCTATACGTGATGTTGCCAAAGACATTGTTTGTGACAGATGAGGAAATCATTGACAAACCATTACACACCGTAATGTGTTTTTTCCCTATCCTAGTTTGGAAAAGCTGAAGTCAAATAAAAGATGTTAGATTCAAGATAAGTTCCAATTCTATGAAAAACATACAGAACCAACCCCCAATTGTAGTTCAGAGTCAGACTGATTCCCTGCTGTTAATAACATGCAAAATACCTGGAAAGCTAAAGGATTCTCTTCATCCGGCATCATGTAATGACATAGGTTGGATTGTGTTGCAGTTTCTTCAGAGGTAGAATCTTCAGGCTGTTCAATTACCTTTCTAATTTCTCTTAGCTTCTGTTCCAGTTCCAAGAGGGAAAGGGCATGCTTGAGAGAAACACTGCAAGGAGAAGAGTTAAACTTAGTAGTGTGCATTCAAACCAAGTTGTTTAGATTTTTAAAAGACCCTATTATACCTCTCAAATACATTCTGCACAGTCTTCTTAATCACGCTTATTAATTCGGTTAAGCCTACGGTAGAAGAGGAAGGATGATTGAAGATCAATTCCCACTAGTTCAAACGTCATAATATAATTTTAGGTAAAATTGTTTTATAGATAACTTACCATCTCCTAGGAGGTGTTGAATACTTGATAAATATTGTTGTTGAACTTCTGGGGGAGCTAAAAGTGTCTGCAAGAAGAAAGATATTCTGTATCATTTCTGCTACCTAAGGGACACTACTGTCCTGCATATCTTGCAGTAAATCAGAACACAGACTTCTTCCTTTACCTCTTCAGTCGCTGCTAAAAACTTCTTAAAGGGCTCTTGTAATCTTTTAAAGTAGAACAGAACAATTCATTCCCCCTCCCCGCCCCCCTTAAAAGCTACATGAAAGCTATCTTGGAAGCACAGCTAGATCAAAGGCAGGCAATCCATAGTATTCCTGGGGTTCTTGTAGCCACTGAACGCCCAAGTTTATGCTGCTAAAATTTGGTAGCAAACAAGAATAGCACTTTTTTTTTTTTTTTACAAAAAAAGGTGTATTAAACCTCCAATGAGAACCAGATTAGTGTAATGATTTAAGGCATCGGGCTAAAAATCAGGAGATGGCAAATTCCAGTCAACTAAGGCAACTACGAGACCGCCTTCTGCCGCCAATAGCCTCCCACCGGCCAGTTCGCTCGCACATAGAGGGCCTTCTCAGGGTGCCGTCGGCCAGACAATGTCGGCTGGCGACCCCCAGGGCGAGAGCCTTCTCTGTGGCAGCACCTGCCCTCTGGAATGACCTACCCCCAGAGATACGCACGATACCAGACCTCCGGACTTTTCGTCGGGCCCTGAAAACACATCTATTTCATCTAGCCGGGCTGGCTTGATCCCATCCTTTCGGTTTTAATTTGAAATTGGTTTTAACTGGGTTGTTTTAAATTGAGGGCCAAAATTATTTAATGTCTTTTAAACTATTTTTTAAATTTTATATGTTATGTTTTATCTCGGCTGTTCACCGCCCTGAGTCCTGTTGGAGAAGGACGGTATAAAAATCAAATAAATAAATAAATAAATAAATAATAATAATAATAACTGAGTGACTTTGAGCCAGTCGGTCTCTCTCAATCCTAGGAAAAAGGCAATGGCAAACCACTTCTCAAAATGTTACCAGAAACAGGGATTTGTCTAGGCACCTGCCAGAGGTATAAAATGCCACACACAAAAAGCCTACCCTCTGACAGGTTTCTTTTACTTTAAAATAAATCTTGATTTCTCCCCCACCCCCCACCCCACTCCTGGTCCAAATGATGAAAAAGAGCTGAAAATTGTAATCACATCTCTTTAACGGGGCCATGGCATCACAACCATATCCTCTGCAGTCCTCCTGAAAAACTGTTTAAAAGCAGTTCCCAGATATAAAGGGTGATTGGTGCCAGGTTACAATATACTCTTTTGAAGGTATTTTAATATTGGTATTCCATGCTTTTTGGTCATCATTCCATTTTAAAAAATTAAATCTCCATCTTACATAGTTTCATTTCAGTAATCATAAGTATTTTCAGCATGGGTCTGTTTCAATGAGATTTAAGCAAGCATAAAAATATACTACAGTATTCAAAGTATAATTTCCTTTCTGAGTTTTCAACCCAGAAATTTTATCTATTTGAAAACAATCTACTTACAGTGCCATTTTTGCAAACTGCTGCATTGTCTAAGTAAATGTATCCACCAATAATATTTAATTGGACTCGGAGAAGAACTACAAGCATGCATGTGCTGTATACTGCTACAATACTCCTTGTAAAACCTTTAATAAAACAAAAAAAAAATTATATGAAATTCTGAACTTATCTTTAAAAATAATATATTTTATTAATAACATTAAATTGTAATGGTGCTTTTAAGAGACTTAAGTCAGGGCTATACTTCTATAAATTATTTGGAGGGCAAATTTCCATTTTATTTATTTTTCTAAAAATATCTTTAAAGGAACAGCATAATTTGAATCTCAAGCTAATCAAAGCACTAGATTTGGCTAAATAAAAGCTATTATATCCATGGATTTACTGAAGCAATAGACATAAAAAACAAGATTTTACTTAAAATGCAAAAAATGGAGGAAACAAAAAATCCACAATTCCCAAAAGGATTCCCAAAGGGGAAAATTTCAAAAATTTTACATTATTCTATGTAACATTATTCTCACTATTATGACACATTCTAATTAATTATGACAACCATAAATTGTGTTTTTACTATTGCAATACATCCTTTTGAACTGAGGTAAATATAATATCATCATGTTCATGTGTTAAGGAGACTCCTGATAAGATTGCTTCTATTGGATAGTAGCTGATGGAACAAAACTATCTTTAAACATCACAATTAGATGTACAATGTAAGTTGAAGGAAAGAGTGTTTTGGTGTGAAATGATAACTGAATCTGATGACTTGCTGAGACTGACGATATGTGTGTCCAGGCAGGAGACACAGGTAGCAAAGATGACACCAAAGAGGAAGCATCATGAAGCACATGTTGAAAAATCTTGAAGACAAAGGTCAAGCAGAAAGAAAGGTTAAATCACTAATAAGCTCTTCTTCCTGTAATTTTGGATAAAAGGCACATTTGGCCACTAGGACCACAGTGAGGACAAAGCAACACCAAGGTTGGCCACAGCTTCTAACATAATACACAGAGGGTGTAGCAGCTGGAGTTCAAGTCCTTGCCACATCCTGGTGATGGTCACTTAAGGTAAGCAGGCTTTCACAAAGGCACAAGACAAAGACATGGCAAGAGTCTCTCAGAGCAAGCAGCTATATTAAACAAGAATAATAATAATACATAACACCCCAGGTTTAAAATTGTTGATAAGAAAGACAAAAAGTTTGGATGTTGCAGTACCTGGAGACAGCAGAACAGAAGAAGAAAGAACTGGAGAAAATCACAAAATACAAACACCTGCAAATACAAGTAGAACGACTGTGGCAAAAGAAAGCAAAGATTCTACCAATAGAAAGAGGCACCTTGGATGTAATCCCAAAACATCTGGTGCACCACTGAACACCAGCAGCACTGATAAAATTACCATCAGTCAATTGCAAAAGGCAACTTTATTTGGAACAGGGTACATCTTGGGACAATATCTCTAACACCAAACAACACCTGCTTATTACAAGTCTTTGGAAATGACTGTTTTCTACTCAGCCAAGCTACCATCCCAACTGCTCTTGACAATAGAGTGAAGAAAGAGTTTAAAGGACACAGAATTAAAATTTCAATTATGCTTTGTGTTGGTGAGCTGAGATTCCTACTTAATTTTAAATGATACTATGTGGTAAAGGCTGAAGTGAGAGAGAGGATATTTTTTTAAAAAACCATTACAAACAGAAGGTTTAAAATTAGAGAAAATAAAATAAGGTGGAAAATAACTACACATCTAAGGCAGTGGCGAAATCCAATTTTTTTTACTACTGGTTCTGTGGGCGTGGCTTGGTGGGCGTGATGTGGCTTGGTAGGCATGGCTTGGTGGCATGGCAGGGGAAGGATACTGCAAAATCTCCATTCCCACCCCACTCCAGGGGAAGAATACTGCAAAATCTCCATTCCCACTCTGGGGCCAGCCAGAGGTGGCATTTGCTGGTTCTCTGAACTACTCAAAATTTCCGCTACCAGTTTTCTGAACTGCTCAAAATTTCTGCTACCGGTTCTCTGAACTCAAAATTTCTGCTACCGGTTCTCCAGAACCTGCTGGATTTCACCCCTGATCTATGGATAGAAATCACTGATTCAGGAGAGATAACTATGGCCATTATGAGAATTCAAAATTAATTCAACAGAGTTCCACTTAACAAAAGTAAGGCTTACTTTTGAATAAATATGCTTTCTTCATGACAAATTATAATGTTTATTGGGATAGTGTTTGAAGCACAATAGCCAATAATGAAGAAAGAAAAGTCTCATTTTATGTACACCTAAAGAGGCTCAATGGATCACAAGCACAATGGTTCATTTGACTTACTTATAATCTTCAATTCTTCCCATATTTCTAACTTATTGGCTGGCCTACAGAAAGAGCAGAATAAACACATTTATAATTAATTGAAGAATTCCATCACATGTGAAGAGCATGCACATCAAACAAAACAAAAAAATCAAACATAAAAATATGATGGAGAAAAATACTGGGATTTTGGAAAGTAATAATGTAATAAGGAGAATGCTTGCAAAGCACAGGAACTTATGCAATGATGCCATTCAGTTGAGAGATTCAGTTGGATTCTTAATCCTACCCATTCTTCTGCACACATTGGAAAGGAACAGGAAGTTCAATTGCATAAGCACGATTGCTCATATAGCACTGGAATAAATCACAATTTTTTTGTGATACTGAAAAAAATACAAATGTGTAGCCCTAGGTTGCCTTGGTAATAAGTATTTCAGAAGACATGTAAAAAAAAGTAATTTAACCAGAATGCAGAATCATCTATGAATTTCATGCATAAAATAATAGCATAAAAAAAGGATTCAGACACTTCAATAGCAAAGTTTTCCTTCCCTAAAGTCAATAGAGTGTTAACAGAAAACAAATAGTTTTGTCCATGCTAATGTTATGTACATACACACTACCAAAATCTAAAGGACAGATATTCAAAACAAACTATAATAATCTCTTGATAATTTATGCTTACTTGTTTTTCAGCAGGGAAGTGAGACTCTCAGAATTCAGCTGATACATCAAAGTGTCTCTTAAAGTTGGAAGCATTGATAGTACTAAAAAGTAGATGATAGGAAGAATTGTTTGAAGGCACGGAGCATCATCAACAAAATAAAAATAATAACTTGAATATAATAGTGAGGATGTTACTGTAGAACTGAATGTAAAGATCTCTATAACATAAATCTAACATTGGGAAAATATTTAAGGCTTATTTAAAATAACCTTTAGAAAACAATAAATGTAAGGATCACTGACAGCCCATCAGTTTCAAAAGGAATCTGCTATGTGAGATTATACAATACTGGTAAAAAAAAGAAGAGCCCTCCTGAAAATGCAGAACTAGACATACAACTTTCTGAATCCTATTTATTATACTAACCTGTCCATATTAGCATGACTAACCGTACCAATGTAGTTCACACATTGTACCAAACTACTGTTAAGGCTAATCATGTTTTGCATGTTAAATTGCTCAGTTATGATTTATAGTCAATTAACAATTTAGAAATATAAAAAATAGCTTACAAATCTATTTGTATTTATGGTAGTTACGTTTTGATGACCTGCCTGAGTTAGCAAACATTGTTCTAAGCATTGTTTCATCTGTAGCAGTGGTGAAATCTAAAATTTGTTACTACAGGTTCCATGGGGGTGGCTTGGTGGGGGGTAATGTGACTGGGTGGGCGTGGCCTTTTTTTTTTTTTACTTTAAAACCATTTTTTCTACAACTTCTTTGGCGAAGAGGTTGTAAAAAAATGCTTTCAAAAGGCTCTGACGATCCCAGCAGAGACTTTTTTTCTTTTAAATGCCTCTGACGATCAGGCAACTCAGCTTGTATCGTCAGAGGCATTTAAAAGAAAAAAAGTTTTTTTTTCTTTTAAAAGCCTTTGATGATCCCAGTTGAGCCACGCGATCATCAGAGGCTTTTTTTTTTACTTTTAAAAGCATTTTTTCTGCTGAAGAGGAAAAAATGCTTTTAAAAGTAAAAAAAAAGCCTCTGATAATTGTGTGGCTCAGCTGGGGATGGGGGGGGGCAGGGATTTTTACTACCAGTTCTCCGAACCACCTGCCTCCATTGCTACTGGATCGGGTGATCCGGCCCGAACCGGGAGCATTTCACCCCTGGTCTGTAGCAATTGTTTCATTAAAGAAACAGGAGTTAGATGTTAAAACAAGTACCAAAAAAAGGAAATTTGACAGCAGCTTCAGACTTTGGTCTCTTTGACAAACAAAATAGCTACAGTACCACCTTACCTGTCATGTTGCAAGTCCTCTGATTACTTTCAAAATGATACTGCCTTCTTGCTTGTGCTATATATTCTGCTGCTTCTCTTTCTTGAATTTCTTTCATTTTTTTCTGGCCATATTTTCCAAGTACATAAACCCCTACAAAAGACATACACACATACATATCACACTACACTCTCTGAAATACCAAGCTACTGACAATTAGGAATATGGTTGATCAGCCCAAAAATAATATACGTCCAGAGAAGCATTAAACAAAGAACTTTTTGTGAATTTATATGTGTTTTAATATGGCTGTACACCCCCCTGAGTCCTTTGGGCAGTATAAAAGTTTAATAAATTCAATTCAAGTCTTGCATTTAGCAAGACCAAAACTTCTGTATTTAGTGGTGAAGTGGTGAAGCTTCTGTATTTAGAAAAAAACCGATACTTTCTCAAGTGGGTGACAAGATACACTTGGAACAGGAAAATATTGTACAAGTCTGTTCATGCAATTGTGAATGAAGGAGGAGGTTGATGCAGAGCATGTGAACTAATTAAAGAATCTGTCTGAACTTGAACCTCTTTCATCAGTAGGATCTACATCTCCATTGGGGGAACTTCTCAGGCAAGATAAATTCTTAACTAAGCATTCCTTAACCAAGCACTCTCCCAATGTACTATGTATCAGTTTCCATTTCATTATTTATTTATTGTAAACTGGCAACTTGGTTTCCTTTAATTACAAATCCCCATTCAATGAAACATATTTATGAATCCAGAATCTTCTAGTGAGAGACATTTTAAACTCAGTTGCAAAAGCAAATACCATCATTAACATGCTTCAAGACAGGTTTTGAAACATTGCCTTTAATCCACACCTTCATCCAGGCCTAGCAAATGTGACTGTAGCTCTCTATCTTCCTTTCCTTCATTGACCTATTTGTACAAGGTCCCAGGTAAAAAAACAACAACAACCTGTCACTTATTTTTCAGAGCAACAGAAAATTATTTTTTCTCTCTTCTACTAAAGATAATGCTCTTGGAATTACAGCTAAATTTGCCTGGTTCGTAACTCTTATCTAAAGGGAAAATTGTTTCAAGCCGATGCTGGCAAATAAGAGCTCAGGTAAAGCACATGGCTGTTTAAATTGCCCAGTCTGGACTGATGGGGTTTTGATTTTTAATGTATTTTAATATACATTTAATATGTATTTTAACATGTTTCTTACTTGGATTGAGATTGTATATCTTAATTGCTGTGAGCCGCCCTGAGTCCTATGGAGATAGGGCGGCATATAAATCTAATTAAAATAAATAAATAAATATGCTTGAATCTTCTTTCCTCCTGTTCATTACTGCTTTGAGTTTATTTTAACTTGGTTTGCTGTAACCAATGCTACGTAAATAAATTCACCCTAGTATATTTATTTAGATTATCCATTGGAAAAAGGCAGAAATATCAGGGTATGTACAACACGGAGCAAGAAAGACCGTCTCGAAAGGAGGAAAGTGGGGTCAGTAAGTGGGGTCACTCTCCCCATATCTCCTGCAAGATTTTATTCATTTATTTATTTTTATTTACGTATTTTGTCAAGCATATATAAGATAACAGTATAAACATAATTTGAATACATGAAAAGAGTTAAGTAAAAAGGAATATTAGGACAGGTATGCACGCCCTCTTAGGAATGGGGTGATGATGATGATGATGATGATTTTTAGCCAACCTAGGTGAACACACACAGAACCTAAGAAGAAAATCGGTAAATTAATCAGGGGTGAAGGTGGCAATCCTCATGCATGCACCCATCCTTGGGAGCAAGCTCACTCGGCATAGATAAACGAAGCCAAACTTAAAGGGGGCGAGCAGGAAACGTCCTGCAGATTTTAGGGGGCGGACGCTTCTGGCTCTGGGGCAGCAGGAAGAGCGCAGGAGGCGCTCGGGATCAGATTAGGGGGGGGATGCTTGTTTAACAGCTGTTTCTGGGCAGCAAAGCGCAGCAAACCAAGGCTCGGAAAATGCCCGGGTTTGGGGGGGGGGAAGAGAAACTCACCGCCCAGAAAAGCGCCCAAGAAGACGCATTTCTTTTTGTGACGCTTCAGGAAGCCCCACACGGCCAGCAGCATCGCGGCGGCGGCGGCGGCGGCAGATGAGGATTCTCAGTCGAGCCGCCGCTCCGCCCACTCGTCCCCAGCACGCCGCAGGAAGCCCCGCCCATCGTCTCCGACGCCGGCTTCATTCGGCCCACGGTCCACCCCGCAATTCGAGTCCCCCTCCCCTTCCCGCCCCCCCCTCCAGCAGCTTGGTTCTCCCTTCATTTCTTTCCCCCTCGGATCTGTTCCCCCTTCACTTTTCGTTCCGTAAGCAAGCGAGGCTTGCTTTTTTTTCCCTTTCCAGAGATGATGGAAGCGGCGAAGAGGTGGCGGGTGAGCGCGGGGGAAACGGAGGCCTGGATGGACAGAGCTGTAGATATGGTGAGGGCGGCTCTCTCGCAGAGAAGCAACCGAAAGGGGTTGTTGTAAGAAGGGCGGTCGTCCCGCTAGAAAAAGAAAGAAAGAAAGAAAAAGAAGAAAGAAAGAAAGAAAGAAAGAAAGAAAGAAAGAAAGAAAGAAAGAAAGAAAGAAAGAAAGAAAAAGAAAGAGAGAGAGGGGGGAAGGAAGGAAGGAAGGAAGGAAGGAAGGAAGGAAGGAAGGAAGGAAGCTTTTCGGAACTTGGGACATAGTGGGGGGGGAAGACTAATGCATTTAATGGGCGACATCCACTCGTGAATTGTTTGGGAGTTTACCTGTTAACATATTTAACAGATTAACAGAGTTGGAAGGGATCTCGTAGGCCAGTGTTTCTCAACCTTGGTAGCTTGAAGATGGGTGGACTTCAACTCCCAGAATCCCCCAGCCAGCACTGCTGGCTGGGTGATTCTGGGAGTTGAAGTCCACCCATCTTCAAGCTTCCAAGGTTGAGAAACACTGTTGTAGGCCATTTAGTCCAATCTCTCTGCCCAAGCAGGAGACCCTACATCATTTCTGACAAATGGCAGTCCAGCGTCTTCTTGAAAGCTTGCAGTGATGAAGCTCCCAGAACTACTACTACTACTTTTTTTTTTTTTACACAAACAAACACATAATACGTCAATCCTTCCATGTGTCATCTCGGTGTTTCTTCAGTAACTTCTTCTTTTTGATTACTCCTCCTATCTTCATTTCTTCCCTTATAATTTCCGTTTCTCTATTAACAATATTTCCCCCCAAGTACAATACATTTAATATAAATATTCTCCTATTTCATTATCAACATCTTTTATCTATTTCTCTTTTCTAACCAATCATAAAATTTCCCCCATATCTTAAAATATTCCGTATCTTCTCTCTCTTTAATCATCAAGGTTAATCTATTCATTTCTGCACAGTCTAAACATTTTTTTAATTACTTCCCCTTCCAACGGGATTTTCTCTACTTTCCATCTTTGCGCAAATATTGTCTTCGCTGCAGTTATTATATGAATAATCAAATATACATTTTCTTTATTAATTTTCTCTGGTAGGATACCCAGTAGGAACAGCTCCGGTTTTGAATCAATATGTTGTTGGGTCATTTCCTCTAACCAAATCTTAATTCTGTTCCAATAGACTTTAGCTTCTAAACATGTCCACCACATATGATAATAAGATCCTGGTATTTGATGGCATTTCAAATGCCTAACTGAAACTACATTCCACAAATGCCTTTCTATAGATTGTGTCCTAGGTTACTGGAGTCAGCAGGGTTTCACAACCTGCCAATGTGATCAGTTGGAGAATGTGATTTATGACATGCCGAGGGAGGAGGGGGGAAACAGGGTCATGGGGGCCCGTAAATTTATGTGAGGTCAGTTCTGACTCCATCAGAGTATT
The DNA here is from genome assembly GCF_059756535.1 of Pantherophis guttatus. NCBI lineage: Eukaryota > Metazoa > Chordata > Lepidosauria > Squamata > Colubridae > Pantherophis > Pantherophis guttatus. The sequence goes on along the minus strand of NC_142063.1, from coordinate 261,968,163 downwards.
GCCGGAATGGTGCTCCTAATAAATGACTGTATTTCTTTTGAAGTTTGGCTCATGGCTCATGAATTAATTAGGGCATCTTTTGGAAACTTCACAGAACTCAGGTGGTGAAAATATACAACACACCTTCCTCCTCCTATTTTCCCCAAAATCTGTGAGGTGGGTTGAGCTGAGAAAAAGTGACTGGCCCAAAATCACGTAGTTGATTTTCATGGCTAAAGTGGGACTAGAACTCACAATCTCCCAGTTTCTAGCCTGGTGCCTTAACCACTAGACTAAACAAATCATGCCGCATTACATGAATAGCAGTTGCTTTGACTGATTAAACAAAGTCATTGTAAATGAAAATGTAATTAAACCAGAGTAAACTATTGTTTCAGGTATAGCTCAGCCAATAAATCACAGTTGTGTGTGGTGTTTTTCTTGCTATGTATTAATTTCGGTTTGTTTTTCTTTTGAGAACTTGGTGGGGGGGGAAGAGGTAAGTGCCTCTGCACTTTGTCCTTTATTTTGCTATGTATGTGATCCATTCAGTCAGAAATGTTGGTTTTTTATAGGCATTGTTGTATATTATTGTTCTTGCATTAGGAAAAACAGTTGCATAGATAGACCTTGTTTACTGACTGTCTCATGCAGCGACTGTTTCCCCTTTTCTTGCAGAGAAGAGAGATTGGAGAAGAAAGGATTATAGGAGAATAAACAGGCACACAGTGGAGAATACATATCAAAAGGAATGTGCTAGCACTGGTTGTTTGCCAATGCATTCCTTTTGATGTGTTTTTCCATTGTATGCTTGCTTACTTTCTTTTAATGTTTTCCTCTACAATGATTGTAAATCAATTTCCTTATTAATTATCCCTGCACCTGGGTGAGAATTCTGAAGGACTGGGGAGTGGGAAAAAGGAAAGCTGAAATTAAGTCATAAGCATAGTCTGAGTCTTATGATTTTCCACTTAGTGCCTTGTGTCACTTATTGACCCAAGTTTCTGGTCCCAGACTACCTGTGATGGAGTAAATGCAGTTGGATGTGTTATGCTTCTGAATTTGCAATCTGTGATAAATATGACACCGTATCCTTCTTAACAATGCTGTTGCTAATTACTTTGTATTGATAGGCTAAAGATGCACTTGAGAATGGTGAAGTACCTGTTGGTTGCCTCATGGTCTACAATAATGAGATTGTGGGGAAAGGAAGGAATGAAGTTAACGAAACAAAAAATGTAAGTGAGAATCCTATCCTTTGCATTGCATATATAAATAGAAAGATCCTCAAGAAATTCCTCTACTTCAGCTGTGTTTAAAACCTGCCTTGTATAATTTGGGAGTTGTATAGCAAATTACTGTTTTGGAATTTTTATGTTTTGAGTTCCTGTTTTCTAAAATTCTAGTGAAAAAATGCTGTGTTCTCTATAAACATATCTCAACACATCCAAACTCAATTCTGGAAAACCATTTTATATTTTTCTTTTCTCAATTCTCAATTCTCTAAACTCAATTTTGGAAAACCATTTTATATTTTTCTTACTTTACAAGTAGCCTTGGTCTTGAATAAAGGGTACCCATGACTGGTCCTCAAAGTTTGACTGTTACTGTTGTACTCTGAGGTCTACCTGTAATTAAGAAGGACATGGTAACTTTTTTTGTAATAAAAATGTTTTGTCTTGATCTCTGAATGCTAGTGAACTTCAGTTATTAGTATTTTTTTATTTGTGGATTGTTTTCTTTTTTTTTTTTTTTTATTGAAAAAGTTTTACAATTACATTTTCTCCCCATTTCCCCCCCCCCAACCCTCCCTAACCTCCCTAACCCTCCCTAACCCACCCCTCCCACCCCGGACTTCCATAGAATATAATCCAGATCAAAATCCCCTTTTTATAAAACTTGAACCCCTCCATCCCCAATATATTTTTCATCTTCACAAAATTCAAATATTTCTATCTTTATATAACACTTTCAGTTAAAAGCTATCTGATACTTCCTAGTCTGATATTTGTTCTGCACATAATCTATCCACTTTTTCCACTCCCATTCATAAGTCTCTTGTGAATGATCTTTTAGATATGCTGAAATCTTCGCCATCTCTGCAAAACTGGCCATCTTCAAAGTCCATTCCCCGATAGTGGGCACAGCTTCATTTTTCCAATATTGACCTATTAGTAATCTCGCTGCTGTTATCATATACTTCTTTTTCTTTTATCAAATGTTCCACATTTTGTTTTGTTACTGTTACCTAGACAAGACCAAGTTTCAAAATGTAGTGATAATATTTCAAAGTGCCCCAATTTTCAAATGTATTTTAATTCCCACAATACCTCAGACAGAATAGCCATTGGCTGAGGATCATGGGAACTGAATTTTAGCAAGATTGAGAAAGACTGGCGGATATATTACATCAATATATATTACATGTATAATGAAATAAAAACTGAAAGAGTTCAAACAATAAAAGTTAAACTTTCAGTATTTCATAATAAACTAGAAACCCATGACCCATTGAGTCATTATTTCAGAGATATTTCCTTACCTAAACAGAGAAACGGAATGACCAAGGGTGGGCAAAAAATAGTGGGAGCAGGATGACTTCTGACTTTGCACTGACTGTACCATTGAATTTCCTTACGGGAATCTGGCAGGGACCAAGGGATTGTGAGACTGCCTGAGAAACTCTCACAAAATATTGAAAATGAAGATCATGTGACTACAGTGGCATCACAACAGCAGCCAGTAGCCACAACTTTCCCAAAGTTTGGAAGTGCAATGCAGAAATAAACATGTCATGAATTTCATAAGAAGATTCTAATTTGCAAAAGAGTGTACAGATTTGGTCGTTATGGGGTTATTCATCTACATGGAATGGGAAGAGAACAAGTACAACAATAAGAACAATTGCCAAACCTGGCTTGAATACATGTTTGTTTGTTTGTTTGTTTGTTTATGATGATGAACTATAACCCTACCCCTGCCCCTTGAGAAGTCTTCAGCATAGTTGGAGATGATGAAAACTTCAATGTCCATGGCAATTCATTCAAAACAATGAACTCTATCTAACTGATTTTATGAGGGGAGAATTTTAACAGTTCTTAATAAGAGCAGAGAGCATTTTAAGTCAGGAATTCTGCCAGCTCTCAGGAAGCGATTGTAGTTGCACCCTAGAGTGTGTTATAGCATTTATGGCACCTGCTAAGCACAATCTCTTGAAGGACTATTCACATTAAAATTAATTTGTAAGATGGTATTATAACAATAGATTATAGCTAAATGCATTCTATTTGCTTCACATTTGCTATCTATCACATATGTTCAGTTCCTTTTATTGAATAGCATTCTTTGATATATATAAGAATTAATTAGGCCGTTGTTTTCAATTTATACTTACAAATTTATAGTATGAAGCATATCGTGAAATACATAAGCTATTTAAAAAAACAGTAAGGGTAGAATCTTAAATATCTAGACTGTGCATGCTTTGCTAAACAAAAATCATTTCATATTTTGTAACTATATGTTTTATTAAAACATTTAGAGTGGTATTACAAATCACCCTTCTTTGAAAGTGATACATTGACCAAATGATGCAATTTTGCGTAATTGTTCTATGGGCAATATTTTGACCATGAGCTGTCTTTCGGATTAGTTGGAAACTACAGGAAATTCAGAATGGAACAAAGAGATTGCTGAATAAACATAAACAGAGAGATCATATCCTGCTAATTTGAAAAAAGGTGTAACTAACTCTTAGTTACCAGGCACAATTCATAAAGGTGTTTGTTTAGATAACTTTTTTCCTGAATGCCTTCAGGGCTCCCTTCACCTGCTTAAATCTACCAAATACTACAATTATTTTCAAAACTTTTTCTAAGATCCTTCCTGCCACTGAAGGTAAAGCTGCAGGAAGTTCTAGATTTTACTGATGATTTTTATCCTTGCTCTGCTTTTTATTTTCTTGATGTGATGACTGCTGTTTTTATCTTTATAAATTGCTTTGAGAATCTTGTCAACCTCAAATGAAGCTGTGTGCATGTGCACACGCACCTGCTCCACGCACAAAACTATCCCCTCTTCCCCACCCACCCCTGTACTGGGCCGCCAACCCAGAAAAGTTAGGGACCGCTGATGTAGGTTATACAATACGGTGCCAAATGCTGCCATAATTGGGGGAAAAAACAGGTGATGTAATCCATGAACATGCATAAAGCTCATGAGAGCATTTCCTATGCTGTCTATTTGCTTTTTATGACTGGTAGATCAATTTTTTCTTTGCATTAATTGTTGGAAAGATTAAATAGAAAATACGAACTTAATCCCTGACAGATAGAGGAAAAAGCTTGCTTGTGGTCAATCCTGTTTTTGATCAAACAGCTGTTTTTCTCCTGTCCTCTTTGCCCTTGTTTCAGACACTGAGAAAGAAAAGAAAGCAAAGCAGAGACACAACTCCATGCCTTTGATTTTTGTTTTGTTTTTTGATGATCTTTATTGTTTTGACACTGAATTTCTGTGGCTCTTGCAGGTTTTTTTGTTCTGTTCTGGGATTGGCTTTTGGAATTGCTCCAGTAAAATAAAAACAAAAGGCACTGTATAAAATAACATCAGTGTGGTGAAATAAGACCTCACCTATATTGGTTGTCATTGACCTTCCCTACCCTACAGTGGAAATTTTGAGAATACATTATAAAAAAGACTTGCAACCACTGCAGCTGTTTGGTTTGTTTAGGTGCTTTAAATATTGTGCTCTATTCTACGATGACTTTTGTTTTTGTTTTTTTTAATGAGGCCTGGATTCTGATAGGCTGCTTTGATAGTATGAAGATACTTACCGTATTTTTCGGAGTATAAGGTGCACCGGAGTATAAGACGCACCTACTTTTTTTGGTGAGGAAAAGAAGAAAAAGAAATCTGCCTCTGCCTCTAAGCAATTTTGCCTCATTGCAGCAAACAGCCTGCTTTGCTTTCATTTTCGTTTTCAGCATAGTTTGATTAGCACAAGGGGGGAAAAATCTGCTCCAGCAATTTACCTCTTTGCAGCAAACAGCAGAGCCCTGCGCAAAACAGCTGAGAGCAAATCAGCTGAGAGTCGGAAGCCGATCCAATCAACTTGTGCTAATTAGGCTGTGCTGAAGCTGAAAGGAGCTGTTTTTTCTTGCTGTTTGCTTGCAAGGAAGTAACTGCTGCAAGGCAGAGGCCAAAGGGTGTGGGCCAGTGGGTGGGCGGGGCTACATTCGGTGTATAAGACGCACCTAAATTTTCACCCCCTTTTAGGAGGGAAAAGGGTGTGTCTTATATTCTGAAAAATACGGTATATGACAGCTAGGAGGCTTAGAGTGACAGTCTAGGATTGGGGAAGCTTAAGCTGAAGTCTACTCTCAGCCACCAAAATTTCCTGAATGACCCCGCCAGTCGTTCTCTTTCAGTCAAAGAGCCAGCATGGTATACTTTTGAAGGCATTGGGTTGACACCAGCATTTGCCCTCAGCCATGGAGGCTTCCTGGGTGATTTGGAACCAATTATCATCTCTCAGCTCAACCTACCTCACAAGGCTGTTGTGAAAAACAGTTGAAGGAGAGGCTGCTGTGTAGACCATCTTGAGCTTCCGATGAAACGGCAGGATATAAACCTAGCAAATAAATAAATAAATTGTAACAAATTTCCAACAAGAGCCAGTCTTATGTGTGTTATTTTTTTTATTTTGCTTATAAAGCAAATTCTAAAAGACATTGAGTTATAAACTTGCCCTTGTCTCTTGATACAATATAGCAAGCATCCTCAGGCATAAGACAGGATTTCACTCCTTGCTTCAGTGAATTGTTTTAATTGCCTTAATCCAAACAGAACCAAGCACATCAGTTTTCATCTTTTGGGAACTGTGGCAAGCATGGAGAATACAATTGCAGAGCTAAGGGAAACTAACCTTTCTCAACCGGTGGCCATACTGTCTTGTAATACTGAGAATGCTCACCTCCATACACTAGAGGGCAGTAAATTGAGGGAAACTGTCCTAGGCCATTTTGTCCAAACCGTAGTTCCTGTAATTTTATTAAAAAATAAGAGTTATTTTTCCTTATATGTGTGTTTTCCTTATTTTATTAAATTTGTTTGCTGCCCATCTTATCACAGTGTAACAGTTGGCGCCTTATAATATTAAAAAGGATAAAACTATACAAAGCATGTATATAACAAGAATAAAGTGCTATAAAAGCATAAATTATTAACTCTAACTAAAAGTTGGGGAGGGTGGGAGTAGGATGGGTAGAGGGAGTGTTTGGATCTGTTATTAATCTATCCATCACCTCCAATGTGACCCTGTAGGAGCACCAGGCCAATTGGCAATGCCAGGTTTTGAGGCTTTTACCGAAGGTCAGGCTACTTTATATGCAAAGTAACCCATTTTATGTGGCACCAATTCTGACTTTTTTTCCCTTTATTCCCATAGGCTACTCGCCATGCAGAAATGGTAGCAATTGATCAGGTCTTAGATTGGTGTCATCAACACAAGAAGCAACCTGAGGAAGTTTTTACACACACAGTATTATACGTCACAGTTGAGCCCTGTATTATGTGTGCAGCCGCGCTTCGAATGATGAGTATCCTTCTCCAAATGTTGGTCACTTAATCCTTAATACGGGATTCTGTTTCCCACCTTGGGGAACCTCTATGCTACTGTTCTTCAACTGGGTATTTGGAGTTATACGAACTCTGAATTTTTATTAGCAAATGTTGATATGGATAGGATAGAAAAGAAGGTGACATTTAGGGTCAAGTCTACATCAGGCGGGACAAGTGCTTGTGTGGTATATGAAATTTTGGAATTTTCTTACGACAGGAATACGTTAATTTAAGCTTCTTTTCTTTAAAACATTTTGTTAAATGTCTGGATATTTTTGTCCTCAATTTATGGGTGGAAGATATCTTTTGTCCAAGCCGGGGAAAATGAGAAATATTTTATCTGGGGAAGTTATCACTTTTGTAATAACATGTCTAAGGAAAGGATGAATGTATGTATTGTAAATGAAAGGAGATTATTATTACTACATTGCTTTTTGCTTGTAATGTTGTATTTTGGGGTCATTGGGAATTGGGCAGTACTATATACAAATGTAAATAATAATGATAATTATTTAATAATAATATAAATTATAAGTAGCAATAGAAATTCTGAAAATGGAATACCAAAAAATGAAACAATCCATGAATGAAACAAGACTATATTAAAAATGCTGGATGGATAAAAGAACTTGAAGATGGATTGAGTAAAAATCAAATGGAAGAACTATTGTATTAATAACAGCACAAATGGTTAAAAATCATGTGAAAAGGATTGATGAAAAATTGGTGAGAACATATAATTGAAAAAGTTGTTGAAAATGAGCAAGTTAAAATATTTCGGGAATTCCAAATGCAAACTGATAAAGCCTTGGCTGATAACACCCCAGATTTAACCGTGGTTGAAAAGAAGGAAATGTGGAAAATTGATATGGCAATACTAGGAGATAGTAGAATAGAAGACAAGGACCTGGAGATTACAAGACTATCGAGATCTGAAAATCAAAGATGAAAGATTATGGTATAAACCAGCTGTGGTAATCTCAGTGGTTATTGGCATACGAAAAAAATCTTGGATAGCATTTAGAAAATCTGTGCATTGTCAAAATTTCCATTTGTCAATCACAAAAAAACCCCACTGATTGGATCTGAACATTTACCATGCCAATATGGTCCAATATCCTAGGTCCTCAGGAAGAACTCGGTGTGTATGAAGGCCCAGCTAAAAACTGGCAGCTGTGATTTCACGTATTGATGATGGTGGTGGTAGTGGTGGAAAGTTGGCATATCAAAATAGCTGGACTATCAAACAGGATTGTTACTATTTGTATATTATATACTATCTGTGTAGGATTTCTTATCTAACCTAGTTAATGCCTTAATTGATCTGCATAAATCCCGTTGGTTGTATATGGTTGCCAAAATGAACGGTTTGGAGGCTGCGGCTCGGTTCTGAATATCTCTTCTGCTACCTTAACAGATACAGGAGAACCATTTCAAGTGAGTACTTCATTACGGTGCCTTTCTATATGTTCATAAGAATGTGATATATCAAAGTGATACAGCAATGAAGAGCTTGCTCTAGAACCGTGATGGCGAACCTATGACACGCGTACCAGAAGTGGCACGCAGCGCCTTCTCTATGGGCACGGGAGCCGTCTCCCCAGTTCAGCTCCGCCGTGCATGCGCACGCACCTCACACCAGCCACCTAGTCTTCAGGTCTCTGCCGTGCATGCATGGGGGTGGGCGGCGGGCGGGATGTTAGATATCCACTTAAATAGTTTTATTTCCAATCATAGCTATCTGGACTCTGAAAAGACTTATTTAACAATTTGTGCCAGTCAAATGAAGGGGAAAAAGATTATAAAAATGCCCTCCCCCCCCAAAAAAATTGTCACCCTAAATTCCCATGAAATGTAACTGCTGGAAAAAAACACCCTCTTCTGATAACATCTATATCCTTCTCCCACTTTTTTTGTACTGTGCTTTCTTCTTGTGCTAATCAAAAGTCATACATGCATTCCTCTGCCTTTAAAAGTTACCTAGTAAACAATGTTTAATAGGTTGGTCTTATTCTAACATCCCAGCGTAGCAACAACAGAAGCTATGTTACTCCCACTTTTGAGTTCTTAAAAATAATGAAGTCTTAACTGAAAAATTCTGCTGATGGTGTATCTTCATTTCAGATGCATTTGTGAGCAACATGTTTATTTTCTTTAGTGCATAGCCGGTTATCGATCTGAAGAAGCTGTGGAGATGCTGAAAACCTTTTACAGACAAGAGAATCCAAATGGTAAAAACTTCATATCAGCATTTTAATCCATGTAGACGTGTATAGATTTGAATATTAGTGACCTCAGGTTTTTTTTCTTCTTTTTGGCAGCACCAAAATCAAAAGTTCGGAAAAAGGAATTCAGTAAATGAGAGGCTGTTGTAAAGTTAACCAGTCTAGAAGAATAATAAATCCTTGAATGATCTTCACAATGCTGACCTTTGCTGGACTAAATTATTTAGCTCCAGGAGATAGAAAATGACATACTTGTCCCTCTTTAATATGTGGTTGAATATAATATGCAAGTTATAATAAATTAACAAATACAGTTGTGGGTCAAAATGTCTAGTTTGTTTTCCCCTGAGTGCCAACTGGAAAGATATTATTGAAAGAACAATACCAGCTAAGGCTGAACTCTTGCAACTATTGATTTTGAACTTGACAAGAGGTTCAGCTAATTAGGATAATGCATGCTTTGCCAGTACAGACTCTTGCTGATTTCTATTGTCTTGTAAATTATTTGGATAAGAACTCTCTATAAAACTTTCTGTCATCTTCCAGTTTGCTAAGTTGTTCATTAAGTTATACATGCTGAATCAAGCTTTCCAGGTCACCTGCTACATTGGAATTTCTCTTGGGAACTAGTCTGATTAGTATTAGGACTTTATTAAGATGTAATATAGTCCAGGTATTTAGTGATTTTAATCTACTTGACTCTGTTCTAGTGCTAACAGAGGCTTTTCTGTAATTTCCTATGTGTGATGTATTCAACTGGAAATACCGAAGATAAGAAGAGGACCTTCTACATAAAAACCATGTACTCTTTCAGTGAAATAATCCAAATACGTATAAATGTCTAATTTGTACCATATTCTTCAGTGCATCACAGGGCAAGTTTAGATCTTCCTATAGACTACAGCGTTCAGATCTTGGTAGAAAATTTTGGCATTATTAAACTTAATATTGTGATAATTGAATTGAAAGGCTTGTACTCATGCCTGATCAGTTGCTGCCATACTTGCTCTTTTCAGATTAATTCCTGTTGTGATAGCAATCACCATTAAGGATCAGTTGATTTAGTTATATTTTAATATATTTGCAATAGAAAACTCCTTATAATATTGAAGGCAAGCTGTTCAGGTTAGCAGCATCTATCCGATCTTGGACAGTATTGAAAAGCTCAGCAGGGCCAGAATAGTTTCTTCTTTGGAAATTCCAGAACTGTTGGACTGACTGCAAAGTTGAAAAAGCATTCCAGAAAAAAAAAGGGGGGAAGAGAAAACCACTTCTGTAATGTTGCTGAGAAAATAACATGTGTAACCATGAAATCACCAGGAGTCATGGTAAACCTGAGGGAATTTATTGAATGAATTACCAATACAGGACTTGTGTACCTGTGTTCACTTACAATAATACTTTATTTGTAAGGACTACCTTTCCTGAACATATGGGTAGCTGAAATGTTGAAGTTATATTCAAATATGCTAGTGTTGCCCAGTCTTAAATTCAGTCATTTTAATAATGACTGTATAGGAAGTTAATTATATTGCCAAAATACAATATTTGGAAAAGGGCCATACAGAAGGCAGCAGAAGTAATGTTACTGAAGGAATACATTGTTGTCAACAGCACCATTTTTGAGCTTCCTTCTTATACCCTCTCCCTCTTCTCCTTCCCTATGCCAGAAAAAAAATATGTGGAGTTTGTTGATGTTTTGGGGGGAGGAGGAAGGAACTATTTGTCTCATAATTAAAGATCTAATTTAACTAAGCTAGAGACCCAGATCTTAGCTGGCACATTCTGCATTGTAGGTCCAGGGGGAAAATGCCTAGAATATTTGGTTCACCATAAGGGCTACCCTGAATCTGAGAAGTCATGGGAAACTACAGCAGATATCTATATCTTATGTCAGATATACATCATTTCCATGTGAAATTCCCACCTAAGCCTTGCCCCTGGGACCTGCTAAATCTATATAGTATAGATTTATATACTACTATATACGTAAATCTATAGTACATACTATAGATTTATCTATAACTACTAAATGTGTATACTACTAAAACACTACTATTAATTGTCAAGTTCAGTTAGCTGAAATGGTACATCATAGTGAAATAATTTTTGAATCAAGATAACCTCAAATCTGCTGCCTTAAAGAACGCATACAAACTCTGGGATCCATTACTCCTGTGGAAGTGAAATTTCAAGGACCTTCAGACCAGGTATACTGGAAGGATTATGTAGTTATGTAGGCAGCCCTGCTGTACTTCTTCCATCAGCTGAGGCCATGTGATTTATGACACGTCCTGTCAGCTTCCTACAAGCAAAGTCAATGGGAAAGCTGACAGGAAGTTAGAAATCACTCCTACTTCCCACTGCTGTTTTGGCCACCTGTGGTCATTCTGTTTATCTCTTTAGGTAAGTATTATTGAAGTTCATTTGCCACTACAATTACTCTTCCATCATGCTGCACTATCTTTTTCTAAAAGGATGACCCAGCGGGTCATCGGTGATCCAGTAAACAAATTCCAGGATGAAGGGAATTTCCTGTTTTCTGCCACGATATACTCTCCAGGGTTGGTTGCTGTGCAACAAGAAGAAAATACAGGGATGTTTTTCCATCTGACTGTGCAGTAAGATTGGTCTGTTGACCTTAGTGGGAACCACTAAGCTTGGGTGGGGGTAATGAGCCTGTAGTCATTTCACATGGGACATCCTAGCTTGTAAAAGGCAGACCATGGAGGTGGTGTAGAGGAATATAGAGATAATATGGTGAAGGAATGCCAGAACTGTAAAGTTATTTTTTTAAAAAAAGACCATAAATGTCATCCCTGAGAAAGGAGGGAGTGTAAGCTCACCTTGATTCTGGGTAGTGTTAGAGGGAGAAGAAGGTAACTTTGAGAGCTTTCAAGACTTTGTTATTATACTCTACAACAATAGAGTTCTGACAGTCCTTGCAGTGTCTGTTTCTTGACCTGGCCCATATCAAAAGGATTGACGGGCAACAAGGAAACACAAAGCCAAAGTTTCAGAACTCACACTTGAAAACTTTATTGAATTATTTTTAGATGTATTGTGAGGCACATCCAGAAGAGGACCTCAGTGTTCCACCAATGAATAGTTCAGGAAGATTGGAAGGGAAGCTCTCCCAAAATGTGCTTGCTGAGCAAATAAATATTTCAGCAATAATTAAACACTTGCCTGTGCCTCCTGAATTTTAATGTTACGGGTTGTATTGAACCTCCCCCCCAGTATTTTGTTGGAGTAGAGTAGAGTAGAGTAGAGTAGAGTAGAGTAGAGTAGAGTAGAGTAGAGTAGAATAGAATAGAATAGAATAGAATAGAATAGAATAGAATAGAATAGAATAGAATAGAATAGAATAGAATAGAATAGAATTCTTTATTGGCCAAGTGTAATTGGACACACATAGGAATCAAGATGTGTGTTTCTAATATGCATCATCCTGGCTGTCTTTCTTCATGTAGTAATTTCATACCGTATGCAGAAAGAAGGAAAACAAATTGGTAGCTTTTAAGCAGCTGTTCTAGCATGTTGGTCTTCAACAGTTAAGCTTAAAATTACCGGTATCTCCCATTGACTTCAAATGCACCAGTAGGAGGACTGAAGTAAGTGATAGGAGGCGCAAGATTCCAATAGCTGTTCTCTCGCCCCCGATTCCATTTTTGTGAAGTGGGGGCACTCATAGAGCATTCTTGTCAGAAGTTTGAAATGATTGCTAAAAATGTGTGTGTTTTTTTAACTGTACTCGGAATTGGTCCTAGAGCCACCATGTGTGATTCCAGAAAATAGTTTACCACACTGAGGTAAGGATTGTTAATAAACATATTTAAGATGTTAGATTTTTAATTGTCTATGGGTTTTAGTCGGATGTTTTAAATTTTGGGCCAAAGTTGTGTAATTCTTTTAACCAATTTTAAATTTTGTATTGGGATGTTTTTTATTTTGGCTGTGCACCGCCCTGAGTCCAGCAGGAGAAAGGCGGTATACAAATTTAATAAAATAAATAAATAAATAAATAAATATTTAGCCATAGACTGTATGGTTTCTTAGCTAAAACTTATCTCATTATGGACTATATAAGTCCTTGACTTACACAGCCATGCATTTACTGACTATGTGAAGTTACAACTGCATTGAAAAAAGTGGCTTATGACCATTTTTCACACTTACGACCATTGCAGCATCCCCATGGCCAAGTGATCAAAATTCAGATGCTTGGCAACAGGTTCATATTTACAACATTTGCAGTGTGCCATCTTCTGACAAGCAAAGTCAATGGGGAAGCTAGATTCACTAAACAACTATGTTACTAATTTAACAACTGCAGTGAGTAACTTTACAACTGTGGCAAGAAACATCATAAAATGGGGGAACACTCACTTAACAGCTGTCTCACTTAGCAACAGACATTTTTGGTTCAATTGTTGTTGTAAGTCAAGCATTACCTGTATAGGGTCTGGTACCCCTTTGTGTTATTAATACAATTAACAGCAGCAGGATAGGATTGCCTTTCTATTGCTCTTGTAGCATAATCCTCTTCAGATCCACTCGAAAGCAAACTCCGTTTGGTTAAATAGAATTTATTGTCAGGTTAGTGCATGTGTTACAGGTTTTCAAACTGTACAGGATTACAGAGTGATAGAGATTATTTTTAAATTGATTTGAGTCACAATATGACACCTATATTTACTAGTGAGGAGACCAGGTCACAAATCTTTGCATAGCAGGTCTAGGAAATTATTCTTACTCAGAAGAACTATTTTTTTTTAAAAAAAAATCTTTCAGTTTTGCCCTGAGTTTTTCTGGTGGTAATGTCTTCCTTGTGTGGATAGAAAAATACGCTGCAAGTGTGCATAAATGTATGTGAGCACAGAATTAGGTTCCACTGTGTTCAAGGGGACTTGTCCCCTGAGAAGCATCTATATCAGGGATATCCTTGGTAATTAAGATCTGTGAATGTCAACTCCTAGAATTCCCCATGCTGGCTGGGGAATTTTGGGAGTTGAAGTCCACAGGTCTTAAATTTGCTAAGGCTGGACACCTGTCATATAGTATGTATGATTGCAGCTAATAGGTATAAATTTTACAGATACCCTGTTCTATATGACTGCGGTTGTAGGTATAAACTTGATGAAATGGATTTTAAACCACATTTGTGGAAAGGTGATCCCTCTTTTTACATATCTGGGAATTTTACAAATACCATCTATCATAAAGTAAGCAGAGTTATGGAATGAACTTTTTTTTTTTTTTTAAAGCAGAGCTAGAATTGAGTGATACAGTCATATGATGCAAGCTTGGGCTGGCTTGGGGTCAAAGTAGCCCCTTCTGTGCATTCTTGCCTAAGCCTTCCAGGATCTTTTCTGAGTATGTCATCCTCTCCCTTTCTTCAGTGAAATTGAGTGGGTCCAGGGGAGAGAATCAAGCAAATATTCCTAACTTTTTGAGCAGACCCTCCTTATATGCTCTGGTGGCGTCTCTTAGATGCCAGATCAAATCATTCCTCTTTTCCCCAGGATCTGGGAGTTTAAACTCATTTCATTTGTAATCGCGTCACATATATATTTTTTTTCATTTTATCGTATTATTTCGTGGATTATAATTTGCTCCAATATTGAGCCTGCTATAAATATTTTAACAGATAAAGAAATCAAGTTGATGCTTCTCAGCTGCTGCCTTGTTCAAAGCTGTCTTATAAATGATGTATTGATTATCATGAGTCAGAAAACAAATAATTCCGCTGGAACCTATAATCCTAAGAAGATGCCTAAATGGTCCCACGAGGGCTTTATATGTTCATACTTCTGGAAGAAGCAGCACATCATTCCATAAGTCTGAGTAGTTGCTGGAGCTTTACGTATACTGGTTGGAAAAGCAGCAGTAATGCCACTCAGCACTTTTGATGGAAAGGGAAAAAGGAGGAAAATGAAATTTACCTCCCTGTTTCCTCCACTTAAACATCTGAACCTGATATTCAAAATGTGCTTTCCGCACATAAGTTTTTTGGCAGAATGCTTTGGTGGGGAAAATAACTATACAGTGTGCAAGCCGGGAAGGGGAAAAAAAATCTGTTTAACAGGAGTGGGCAAAGCTGTAATCATGATGCTGCTACAGACCAAAGATTCCCTTAGCAACAAACTTCTGCAAAAATAAACATTTGGCTGCTGTGTTTGGTATTGGTAGCCAGTGTGACGTAGTGGATAGAGGAACATTAGACTAATTCCCTGCCCTGAAATTACAGTTGCCAGACTCAAATGTCTGCAATCAGGCCATCTCTGCTAAATTAGGGCTGGTTGCATAAGTCTGAAGGGGGCAAGAACTGCCAAAGGCTTTCTCTGGCATCCTAGAATTTATTGTTAAACATCTATCAGAGCCTCAAGAGGCTTTGTATGATCTGAGAAGATGTTAAACACTGGTCTGAGAGGAAATGTGTTTCCTGTGTTTCCATAGAGACCCTGGATGTTTTTCAGGGCTGTGCTCTCTTCCCCCTTTGTCCTTAAAATATGTGATTAAATGTACGTGAGAGCAAATTCTGACCTGCATGTCTGCAAATTTGACTGCTTGGATTCTTAAAATTGAATCTTCTTGCACCGGAGAGGATCGTAGTCCGCAAGGATGTAGTTTTTCTTCCCTGCTTTCTGGCTCAGCAGCAATTTGCCAAAGAAAGCCAACAGTCGATAAATCAACCCCTTTCTCTATTAGATCTTAGTTCCAGAAAATACTCCAATATTATCTTGGCAAGACGGTCAGTCCTAGATTTTTAAAAGGAAAACTAGCCAATGATCATTTTTGCCAGTTTCAGATCTGCAATTTTGTCAGTCAAGGTTGCTTTAAGTGTATGCATTTTAAATCTAGATATTTTTAATCATTAAGAAGACCCCAAATAGATGCACTTTACATTCTACTAATGAAATTACTTTTTATGAATTCATATCCAACTCTTTCTCTTACTCCTAGCTACCTAGATCAAATAGTGAGGCTCTGTAATTAGATTAACGTGTTTGATAAGTGATCAGAAGGCAGCTTACATTTTTGGATTTGTGTTTGTGTGTTGTAGAACAGTAAAAAAGCAGTTTAAGAAAATGCCTTCGACCACACTTCATTTGATAACCTTTGCACTGACAGTGATTGGCATCTGCAAATAGGAAGGTAATAAGAAGACAATAGGCTTATTTTGGTAAGCTGCCCAGAGTTACTGTTGAGTTGGGTAGCCATATAAATTTTCTTAATAAATAAAAAAACACAAATTGTCCTAAATGACTGTTACTCTTTTTAGTTTGAAACAATGCTTTTTCCAGAAATATTCCCAGAATGAGTTCGGGAAAGGATTTTGGGTTTTACTGTAGTTACTCCATTGCATTCATTTGAGTAAGGATCACAGTGGTTTACATAGTTAGTAACCTGGGATGGAAGTTAGCAAGCCCATGTTCGAGAGCCGAGTGCTGCCATGGGGTGGGATTGAGCTCCTGGCCTTTGCTCCAGCTCCTGCCAGGAACATGGAAGAAGCCCCCTACTGGGCATTCCCTGGGCTTATCCTTTCAACCTGGAAATGCCTTGGTGCTTCTGATATGAGTACAGAAAAAAAAGTTCATTTGAATTAGATTCTGCTTTTTCACCAGCTCTTATATGGATTATCCATTTTATTGTTTCAATACCACTCTGTGAGTAGGTTGCACTTGAAGAAGGAAGATAGGCCCAAAGTCAATTAGTAGTTTTCATAGCAAGGGTAGACTTGGACCTGGGTCTCCCAGCCCTACTCTAACATCACATCATCTAAAGTAGAGATTTCCAAACTTGACAACTTTAAGACTTGTGGACTTCAACTCCCAGAATTCCTCAGCCAGCTATGCTGGGAGTTGAAGTCCACAAGTTAAAGTTGCCAAAATTGGAGAATCTAAAGCAATAACAGCACATTTCTATATTTTTAGAAGGGACATTCCATTTCTTTACAGCAGAAAATTGCCTGAAGGAATCTTTAGAGACAAACAAGTAAGTAGGTAGATGGATAGATCTTCCTTTTAAAAAAAATCAATCTGCTTTCCTGAGTGATTTACATTTTCATCATTACACAATGCACCACACTGATTGTATTTAAACGATGAGTTTTTTTTCAGTATGTTGACAAACCTTGAGTGGCTATTTTAAGAACATGTCATATTGAAAATGTAAATCACTCAGCAAATCCAACTGACTTTAAAAAAATAGGATGATCTATTTACCTGTTTGCAAAGCCTTCTCAAGGACAGTCAGGTACTTTCCTGCCGTAAACATGTTCCTTCTAAAAACAGAAGTCTGCTGTTGCTGCTTTAGATAACAGGTTGATTGAATTAAGATAATCTGTTCAAAAGCTGTTCTGTTATTTGGTCCTACTTTTTCAACAGATGTACACTTCTAATTCATACAGTTTTATTTATAAAAAGTATAAATGCAGAAGTCTCAACCACTTTTGCCAAAATGTTCAAAATACACAATTACTATAATAATCTGCCTGTCCTCCCTTGCAGAATCATGCCTCCCAGCTGCAGTTTAGAGATAACAAAAATTTAAGGTCTGCTATAAAATCACAAGACTATTATTTAGATTTGCTAACCCCCTCATATTACAGAAAGGCTGAGGTCTCAGTCCAGGGCGCACATTTTAGGAATAAATCTTGCAGAATTTGGCAGATCTGTCTTCAAGTTCAGAAAAAGTCAGGTGTTACTTCAAGGCCCAACAGTTTTATTACCGCATAACTTTTTGTAGCTGAGAGTCCATAGTGTTAGATGCATGATACGTTAATCTCAGTTGGCAGAATACCAGAGGAGTAGTGGACATGTTGTACACTTAGGAGAGATGAGTAACAATGTGCAAAAATTACAATGTGTGTTCTTGTCAGTTTACATGTGTTTAGCCTTTATAATCTGGACCTTTTTTTCGTCATTTGAGTCTCATCTATAGCTCTACTCCCATTCTTGTATGCTTATTCTTAATCAGTTGAAGAAGATAATTTAGATGCCACAATACATTATCCCACAATAAGTGAGCCTCCAAAAGTTTAAGTGTCATTGGGACTCCATTGTCATATCATGTTATCTTCTGTCCTAATGGCCCTTTAACAATGTGCCTTCTCTTAAAGTGAAAACCTGTTGCCTGATTGTCCTTTCCAACTGGCACTTCCTGGAAGCTGGATCTATGGCTAGTGGTTGGTGTCAAATTATAGTTAGTGATTCTTAACCCTGGGGAAGCTACGGATTAAGCTGAAAGACTTCAAAGGACAAAACATAGGTAGATGGGCAATATGCACAGTGCCATTAATTGTTGAATTAATTATACTTTCAGGTCTGGTTGAAAAATCTTTGTTGAAAGCCTGTTGTTGAGTCTTTTTTATAACACAGCAACAAGGCTGAAGTTTCCCCAGCAAACATCAGAGGACTGGTCTATAAATTAAGCAGGCGAGACAGTAATGAAAAGTAATACAAACAACTTGCAAAGAATCAGACCATTTTAGAGGTACGAGATTTCAATCGATTCTCAACCATCATCATTTTTATGAGGGAAAAAAAAATAGAGAAAGCACTTTGTCTTAAATGCAGTCTTCCTGTAACCACTTTTTTTTTTTTTTATAAAAGCCAAGAACTGCAAAATGTGAGAAGTTCTGGAATATTTTCATTTCCACTTTCAGTGATTCCACATGTTTTTATGTGAAGATAAAACCGAACATATGAATCTAACGGCAAATGTTGTTTGATGATACACTTGAATTCATTTGAAGATGCTGAAGCAGATGAGCATGGTATAAACAAACTTTACAAATTAATTTAAAGTAATCTTTCTCAAATCTTATAAGGGAAGAGAGTGCTAAGACAATTGGAAAGTCATTTTTACTAAGAATTTAAGGATTTTATAGCCTTGGCTCATTTTTTCCCCTTCTCCTATGAGATCTACACTTTGGAGGACTGTAAGCTTTTTTTTGTTGTTGTGCTTGGGAGACTTTGAATCAGATCCTGCAGAACTTCTCACAGCTTCCACTTCTAATGAGGTTCTAAAGAGCAGGGCCGCCAAGAGGATTATTAAGTGCTGAAACAAGACTAATATGGGCCCCCTCACCTACACATGGACACATAAATCAATAATGTCATAATTGTACATTTATTAATTACATTCAAAGATACTTGCAAATATATTAAAAAGAGGACATGTACTTCTGTAAAAGATAATAAAAATAATAATACACAGTATATAAACAATAATGAAATAATATACATAAGCAATGAATTTAATACTAGATTGATTAATTTAGTAAAGAGAATGTGAACTTGATGAACTTTCGTCCTGGTCTGTTGCATCATGGGCTTACAGATGCTTGCCTTGCTATTTGTTCATTTTGTTTTCCAAAGTGTGGTACATTCTGTGTAGATCAGCATATAAAATTGAGATGTATTTTATTCATGAGTTAGGACTCCCACATGAGGGCTGCAGTTGTTGTCCCCTTGTGCAGATTTTTGCAGCCCATTTCTAATAATTAGAATATCTACTCTTACAAGAAAATAATTGCTGAAAGTTATTTAAAACTTAAAACAAGTTATTTAAAACAAGCCTGGTGGCGCGGCAGACTAAAGCACTGTTATTAACAGTTATTAACATCAGCTGCCTGCAATTACTGCAAGTTCAAATCTCACCAGGCTCGAGGTTGACTCAGCCTTCCATCCTTTCTAAGGTAGGTAAAATGAGGACCCAGATTGTGGGGGCAATAAGATGACTTTGTATAAAAATATACAAAAGTATGAAGGCTATTGCTTAATGCATTGTAAGCCGCCCTGAGTTTCCAGAGAAGGGTGGCATATAAATCAAATTTATTATAATTTATTATAATAATGTTATTAACAATAGCAATAGCACTTAGACTTCATAGTGCTTAGACTTCATAGTGCTTTTACAGCCCTCTCTAAGCGGTTTACAGAGTCAGCATATTGCCCCCAACAATCTGGGTCCTCATTTTACCCACCTTGGAAGGATGGAAGGCTGAGTCAACCTTGAGCTGGTGAGATTTGAACTGCTGAACTGCAGCTAGCAGTCAGCTGAAGTAGCCTGCAGTACTGCACTCTAACCATTGTGCCACCTCGGATCTATTAAATTGATTATTATTATTAAATTAAATTTAATGAAATTTATTAAATTGATATCCATTCTTAGCCTAACACCCCTTTCATTCAGGAATTCAAAGTGGCATATTCAGTACTCTTTCTCCATTTTTTCTCCATAATAGCAATCTTGGGTTGGGCTCAGAAACAACATTGAACCCAAACCACTCAGTGAGTTTAGCAGTTCAGCAGAGAATGAGGTTAAAATGCATTTCGGCCCATCGTACTGTTCAGAATCAGAGGATCAGTGCTTCCCCTTACTAGATTTTAGTTTCCAGGATTCAGTGGTCATTTGGGCAGGAAAAAGTGCCAAGAATCACCTTATCAGTGACAGGAATTACATTCATTATTATAAATGTAATAAATAAATAAACAATAAAACCTCTAGATGATAGCTCAGACATGGTAGCCATATTCTCATGCAGCTAAATTTAACCCTAGCTATTGTAAGCTTTTCAATCAATCAAAATTATTATTGACCCTTCATAAAAATATTAGCGTATCAGGTTTTTTCCCTCCATACGTATATCTTCTTGCTACTTTTTATATTAATATAATAATAATATGAATATTATCAATTTATTCATCCTATTAAAATAGTTTTGTTTTACCATTAATTAAGCCATAACTGGCCTTAGCCACACGTATAATGCTATGCAGTTCTAAAGCAATAAACTACCGGTATGTGCTAAGCTAAAACTAGGTAAGTCATGTTATGGTTCATCATCCAGCCAATGTCTTTTCTACAAAACTTAATTGGCCCTGAATAACAGAATTAATGATGTGTAGCAAAGCTATACTTTGGATATTTTGATAATCAATGGTTGCTAGCATTTGGTATCATTTGTATCTAGCCTATGTTGGCTGGAGCTTGTGGGAGCTGTTCAAGTGGATCTGAAGGACCACAGAAGCTGACTCTACTGATTTAGCACCTGCTGGTCTACAGTATTACCAGTGTCTATCTTTCTATCTACGTATCCATCCATCCTATGTGAAACTAACCATTGTGGAAATTACAGTTCATATCTTAGCTTTATATGTGAGTCAGGCCAATTGTGGCATATTTGTGTATATTAAATAGCTCTTTTGTTTTGGATGGGAGTTCTTTTCTTTTGCAGCTTGCTTCTTTCCCTGATCCTTGGGGATTAATTTCTCAGTTATTCCTCCTTAGACTGTCTAAAATATATGCCTTGCACTCCTACCCACACCCTCTCCAGATTTACTTCCCTCTGGAACACTTATATTCTGGAAAAGGTTACGATTTTCAGGGTCATCCAAGAAAGGCTCTCCAATTTCTAATCCTCTCCCTGGCAGAATAGTTAAATAGAGCCATCTATTAAGGAAAATCATTTTCTAAATTGCACCAGGTTGTACCATATCTTCCTTCTTTATATTTTCATGGGGTTCACAGATTAAATAAGAACAAACTCCAATTTAAAACTGAAAGGGGAGGGGGAATTGTGCAAAATTTTATTTTTTTTAAGGATTTATAGGTGGTATTTTAAAACTGTAGCATGCATATTATGACTGACTGCCATTATGTTGGTGTTTATGATTTCTAGTCCTACTGGTTTTATAGGATTTTTTAGGGCTTCAGGCTGGACCTTAGAAGAATCTGACCACCAATTTTATTAGAAAGAAGACTACTATGATATATTAGTGATGTTTGTCCTTTCATTCCTGAGAACAAACACACACACACAATTCAATACATTTGTGAAGTTTAGTAGATTAGATAGCAAGCAGTATTCAATGAAATCAGTTTGACTTGGAAAAGGACCAATGGTGGGTTTCAAAAATTTTTACAACCGGTTCTGCGGGTGTGGCTTGGTGGGCGTGGCATGGCATGGCATGGTGGGCGTGGCAGGGGAAGGATACTGTAAAATCCCCATTTCCTCCCGATCAGCTGGGACTTAGGAGACAGAGAATAGATGGGGGCGGGGCCAGTCAGAATTTTTACTACCGGTTCTCCGAACTACTCAAAATTTCTACTACCGGTTCTCCAGAACTGGTCAGAACCTGCTGAAACTCACCTCTGAAAGGGACCCACAAGCTGAGTCCAAAGGAATTTACCTCATAGGAAAAAGGAAGCAACGTTAATCCTAGGATTTGTGACCTCCTTTTTTAAGCATTAGGCTTAAAAGTGTTCTTGGAGACTTGTAGACAGAAATCCAGGAAAAGGTCTGAAGTCTTCATCTGAAACCTTTTCTCCTTGCAGAAGCTCATCTCTATTCACCCAGTAGCATATGTTGCTGGAGAGAGAGGATTCCACTAGCTGTCTTCTTTTCAACACAGCTCATTCGATATGGAGTTTCTTTTAGAAAGGGAGCAATTAGCTGTTGAGCTGCTAATTGGTCCAAGGGACAGAGGTCACAGAAGGCCTGCCTGGTATGTTCTGCACTGGTGGTCAATTAGTAGGCCACAGACATTAAGATATTGGATGCATTGACCTTTCAGGTCCTAACCCCTTAGGGCCTGCCTGTGACAAGAATTGCCTTTCCCACTACGAACCTGTCCAGCTCTTTGGCTGAGCCTTTTTGAAGATGCCTCTGCTGTCATAAATTCAACCACTGGCATGCAGGTCCCCGAGGCTAAAGCATTCTCAGGGCACAAAGGCTAAGGGCACCCTTTAGCCAGGGAGCAATGCAAGGGAAGAGCATTTCTCAAGTGCTGGTGTTAGTATTCCTGCCATATTTTAATCATTTGCATTGCTTTTTTTGAAGCTTTTTTTAAAGACAAATTTTATTAAATTTTTCTTTTACATACATACTTCATGAACAAAGTATTGACCGGGTCACAACTTTTACAACTTATAACATAATTATATATTGATTTTTATAATCTATTCCAATTTTCTTTTTTGTTTTTTCCAGATACAACTTACATATTTCATTTTCTGCCATAATTTTTTTTCTATTTTTTTATATCTTATTTTTTAATACTTAATCTATTTATCTATTTTTAATACTTAATATATAAAGAGTATCACCATTTGCCCTTCAAATCCTAATTTCTTAGCATTGCTTCAATTATCATATTTCTGAAGCTTTTTGATTAGCTTCTCCAAGTGCTCTCTTGAGGAGGAAAAACAAGGCATAATTCAATCCAAGCAAATAAATAAAGATGTACAATTTCTAGAGACAGCCTTTGGAAGAGAGGGCCTGCTGACGCTGTAGAAGAGTCCCGCTTGGCTAGGACAGCCGAGGGAACATTCTGTTTTGGGGAGGGGGGAAGGAACAGTGTCAGACTGATGTCGTACCCAACTTGTCATGTAGCTGACAGAAACAGTTAGGCTGAAGAACATGATAACGCCAGACAATAACAAAATAGAGCCAAACCCTAGTTGCCTAATTCAGAAAAATTGCCTCAGTTTTTGAATCCAAACAAATTGGACAATGTGTTTTGTGCAGACTGGAAGTGGTGGAGGTTGTAGGGAGAAATAAGCTCATTCCTTGATCAAATCTCTTACACCACAAGCAATTCCTGGTATAAAAGCTAGATCTCCTTACCTTTATCCCCACTTGGAGAGCAGGAAACCCATGATCCAGTTCTTCCACATTCACAAATATCCATCATACTTCCTGGTGATCTCCTTTTGCTTAAGAGGCCAAAGCTGCATTATGGTTTAGCTTAATATATGAGCCAACCACAACGTGTGTTAGTCGTATAGTAATAGATGGAGGGATTGCAGTGATCAATATTGCATCCAGTTTATCACCATGCTGGAATGGCCACTGAAGCCTTCCCTTGAGCTCTGAGCAACTGCAACTACTTTTATAGAAACATTTCATCTGAAAATGGGTGCCTGTTTTCCTTATTTCTCCTCTTCCTTTTTTCTGTTAAAAATTCTGAATAAGGGAATCATTTTATTTTTACTGATTTTTAAGCATCCTCGGAACCAGTCTTAGAGTACTCTTTTTGTCTAAAGAGTAGAAGTGAAATGCTGGAACTCTGGTTCAAAGACAACATTTCCCCCCCCCCCAAATCTTTTGTCAGGTCCACCATCATGCTAAGGGGTATGGGGGGATGGCATACTTGAGATTTTTCTGCTTCTGCTGTATGTTTGGGAATTAGGGAGGGCAACTGTCTTCGGAGACGGGACTGACTCCTTCCCAGCCTGTTTTCACTATAATGAACTGTTATCTGCCTAGCACCTCAGCATTCTCAAAACATCTTCTCGACATCACATTGGCTGCCGGTGGACTGGGAGGGTTGGGCCTGGGAAACCAAAAGAATTGCTTTTACTTTGTGCGGAAACCTCAGATTCTGCCTGACTTTACTGAATCTAGTTTCTCTCAGTAAAAGTTCTTTTGATTCAATTCAATGGGTTCAAAAGTCTTGTTTTCCTGAGGGGGCCAACTGGGCCAGGCCTGACACCTTGGAGGGTGGGACTTGAAGCCTCAAAGAGTTATCAAATGGACATTTTAAATGGAAGATAAATTATTATTAAATATGTGGCTGGTAGTATATTAGCTAGGTTTAATTTAATCACATATAAATGTAAATAAAATCTAATCAAATAAACTTTATTTTTTGCCCTGGGCCCAACTACAGTACTTGTTTTTTAAATGTTTCCCTTAAGTCAGTGATGGCGAACCTTTTTGGCACTAAGTGCCCAAACCAAAACGCGCATGGATGCACATGCATGTGTGTGCACCGGAGCGCCAGAAACCTGAAGACTAGCTGGTCAGTATGCGTATGCCTGGTTTTTGGCTGTTTTTCAGGCCGTTTTTCGGGCTGTTTTCAGGCTGTTTTTCAGGCCATTTTCAGGCTGTTTGGGGGGCCAATTTTGGCCCAAAAATGGCCCAGAAAATAGCCTGAAAATGGTCCCAAAATGACATGTTTTTTGGCTGTTTTTTTGGCTGTTTTCAGGCAGTTTTCTGGTGCTCTGGCGCATATAAAGACCAGCTGGTGCACCAGAAACCGGAACAGTAGCTGGCTATGGCACATGTGCCCACAGAGGGGGCTCTGTGGGCCACCTCTGGAATGCGTGCCATAGGTTTGCCATCACGGCCTTAGGTGATACTCTGTGTCAAGTGTGGAAATATGGACATGTATTTATATAAATAAACACATGTCCATATTTTATATGGGGAAGAATGTTACTTTTACCACTGTAGAATTCTATATGTAGATATTGCATAATTGTGAGCATATAGGATGCACGAAGTGTTTTTTTATCAGGGCAACCTATATAGTCTACGCAATTATGGGATGGAGCATACTGCTTCCCCTTTATTTCTTTGTCGGTAAAACATAAATTTAACACACAAATATAGGATGCATATGTATGCTTTCAGACACATTATGTATATTATGTACAAGAGAGGCGGGTATGACATGGACCAAACTTCTCCCAAGAGAAGAGATTTCCATTCTGCAGTCCTGCACCCTTTGCCTGGATCAGTCGAGCAGCTTTAAGCATCAAAGATTGCTGAAGGCTTAAGAAAAGCTTCCATGCAGATAGTCAAAGACTCGAAAATTGTTTCAAAGAGACAACATTGCTTGGCAAAAAAGCAAACAAAAGAGAAATAGCTGGAAAAGGAGCAAGAGATTGTAGATAATCTCTTGCAGATCATCTTGTCATCTACCAGCAAGCAAGTTAATTTGCCCTTTGTTCATTCCTGTGCAAGGGAGAATCCAAGGATATCCAGAAACCACCCCTATACTCAATAACTGGAGCCGAACTGAAATGCCTGCAACCTCCCACATTTCAGTCAAAGGCTGTGCTGAAATGCCGCTTCCACATCAGCCAGCTGTTTCCCCCCTCCTCTTCTTTCCAGATTGTTTTTGTTGGCAGTTCAGCTGGATAAAGAGAAAGGGTGAGCTTGAAGGCTTCCACCTTCTTTTCTGGCCTAAGAAAAGGCTGACCCTGATGTGGTGTTCTGTTCTAGGTAACAAAGCAAGTCAAAACTGCAAAAACAAAACAAAACAGAACAAAACAAAACCCCTCAATCACTCACATGACCACATGACTTAATTGTCAGAGCTCTCTGTGTCAAGGTTAAGTTAACAGTAACAGAGTTGAAAGGGACCTTGGAGGTCATCTAGTCCAACCCCCTGCTCATGCAGGAGACCTGTACTGGGGATTCGAACCGCCGAATTGCTGACCTTTCTGATCGACAAGCTCAGTGTCTTAAGAAGTACAATTGAATTATGGTGCCATATGCCTTGCTGGGAAAGCAAAATGCAGCTGAACTAGAATAGAATAGAAATAGAAATAGAATAGAGTAGAGTAGAGTAGAGTAGAGTAGAGTAGAGTAGAGTAGAGTAGAATAGAATAGAATGTTTTATTGGCCAAGTGTGATTGGACACACAAGGAATTTGTCTTGATGAATATGCTCTCAGTGTACATAAATAAAAGAAAGAAAGAAAAGAAAAGAAAAAGAAAAC
This sequence comes from Pantherophis guttatus, assembly GCF_059756535.1. Lineage (NCBI taxonomy): Eukaryota > Metazoa > Chordata > Lepidosauria > Squamata > Colubridae > Pantherophis > Pantherophis guttatus. The sequence goes on along the minus strand of NC_142063.1, from coordinate 261,941,819 downwards.
TATGAAAGAGTTTTGAAAAGAGTTATAAAAGAGTTATGGGGAAAAAAAGAAAGAGAACTATGGGGATATGCACATGGGGTTTTTTTAACGACAAAACTCATGAGCTGTGAAAAGCTGGGGCACTTGCAATTTAAAGCGAGCATCCTCGCTTGACACACACCCCTGCAAATATGGAGGGTAGAAAGTCTTATGTGGAAAGTGTTGACAAAACAACCTCCTGCTAATTCTGCCTTTGGTTGTGTCTTAACTAGCTTGCATTGAAAAGCAAATTGTAAACATCATTTTTTGAGAGTCCTGTGGGCTGCATTTGGATAAATTTCTCCTTCCTACTCTCAAAGACAACACAATTCATACAGCTGCTCTCTGCTGTTCTGCTTTTGTGTTTGCCTTTTGTTAGAAACATCATTTGGATGGTTTTTTTCCCCTCTCTTGGTATGAGGAGGAGGAGGAGGAAGGTTACAACAGGACTGCAAAAATTCCTTCACAAATATAAAATGGCAGCAAAGAATTAGAATTGGCTATCTCTTTTTTGTGGCCAGCTAATAGGTATCCAGAATTTTGCATTTCAGGTCTGGTAACCATAACAAGGCAGCCACTGGTGAAATTTTTCCTTTTCTAAGAGAGTTCTGTAACTTGGGTTGGAGAGTCCAACTGTGGCTTCAAATAACAGAGTTATTTTTTAGTAAAAATTTTTAGCAGTGACTCTCAAACTTGTTCACACCTCCCAAGTATGCTTCCTTTGTCCTAATTTTATTTAACATAATTCTTCCTCATAGCTAGATGGATGCTTCTAACATCCAATTTTAATTTTAATATGCTGAAAAAGTCATACTTGCCTTACACATCAGCAATGATACGTCACAGTATATTTATCAACCCAAGTACAGCAGCTAAAAGCAAGGAAGAGCTGATAATGGCTCTTAAGTGCTTAATGTTCCACGTTATTCTATTATTTCAATTCATATAAAGACACCTGTAAAGCTGTTTTCTTCAGAGATATTAAAGGTTTCAGGTTATTTTTCAGAAGCCTATTTAGAAATTTATAAACCTGAAATTTTGTACATTATCTTCATTACTGGCCTGGAAAAAAAAGGGAAAAGGGAATGATTATGCACAGGAGTGGGAGAGAGAAAGTATCTCCCAGGTGGCTTAGATGGTTTTGTCCTGCAGAGAGCTGAAACTTAATAACAGTTGATTTTATAATACCGTATTTTCCGGCGTATAAGACGACCGGGCGTATAAGACGACTCCCGACTTTTCCTGTTAAAATATAGGGTTTGGGCTATACTCGCCGTATAAGACTACCCCTCTTCCAACGCACACCAAATAAAAATTAAAAAAACATCAACTGGCTCACCCACAATGTAAAAGCAGCTGTGCTAGATCCAAAATGCCCCCTGCAACAAGCAGGAACCTCACACAGCCACAAAAAGCCCCCCAAAAAAACAACTTTCACACTTTACACACACACAACACAACACAACTGGCTCACCCACAATGTAAAAGCAGCTGTGCTAGACCCAAAATGGCCCCTGCAACAAGCAGGAACCTCACACAGCCACAAAAAGCCCCAAAAAACAACTTTCACACTTTACACACACAAAATTCCACATACAGCTTTGTGAGATTTTGTGTGTTTGTGTAGAGTGAAACACTACAGAAACAGTAAATCTCAGAAAGCTGCACAAATATTATTTTATTTTATTTTATTTTTATTTTTATATGAAAGCTAAATTTAAAACTTCCTAAACTTTAAATGGCTAGGTCTAAAAAAGAACAACTAAAAAAACCCCCAAAACTATTTTTTTTAAAGCTCCCAAAGGGGAAAAAAACTTAACCAATAGAACAGGGGTCTCCAACCTTGGCAACTTTAAGACTTGTAGACTTCAACTCCCAGAATTCCTCAGCCAGCTTTGTTTTGCTGGCTGAGGAATTCTGGGAGTTGAAGTCCACAACTCCCTGCCTGCTTGATTGCAGGCAGGGAGTGGCTTGCTGATGGAATGGATTCAGGCAAGCGAACCAAGGCAAGTGTTGCGACTAGCAGCTAAAGTAAGCAAGCTGGAGGGGAAAAACTTTTTTCCTTTTACATGGCTCTGGCGATCCCAGCTGAGTTGCCTGATTAGCAGGCAACTCAGCTGGGATCGTCAGAGCTTGGATCGCCAGAACCATTTAAGGCTCGTCAGAGCCTTTTGGACTGGTCTGCCTGGTTACAGGAGAACGACACCCGGCGTATAAGACGACCCCCGACTTTTGAGAAGATTTTCATGTGTTAAAAAGTCATCTTATACACCGGAAAATACAGTAGTTTTTATTTTTTCCCCTCAGGGAGGACAGTTGAAGTGTATTCACAAGAGTTCCTCAGCTGAGACCCTAAAATGGCTTAACTTAGCAGTGGTAGCTTCTAGTAGAGACCGTCTCTATAGGGCAAAGGAATCCAGTGGGAGGACACTGGATGACTTTGGGAACTGATCAGGATCAGACATGGGTGGGAGATCACCTGGGAATTTTGGCTAGATTGTGAAATCTCCCCTCTTCAAAAAAAAGAAACAACTTCCTACAGAAAGTGACAGTGGCAATCATTTCCATACTGTTAAGAAAACGTCTTGTAACTCATTACCCTCTTTTTTTTTTAATCACTGTGCTTCCATGACACAATTAAGTACAATTAATAGGCAATTCTGTATTCAATATTCATGAAAACACTAAGGTGTAAAGCAGGGGTGGGTTCTACTTACCTTTGCTACCAGTTCGCAACGGGGCTGCGTGTGCGTGCTCACTTCACTCACACGTGCGCAGTCTCCTGCGCAAGCGCAGAAGCATTTTGATGACGTCAGGGTCAGTGGGCGGAGCCTCCCACCGGTTTTACTACCAGTTCTATAGAACCAGTGCAAACCGGGGGCAACCCACTGGTGTAATGTAGCAGGATGGTACATCTAGCTGGCAGATCCGTGCTGGACAAAGTCAGGCAATTGCTTGACAAAAGTAGACACAGAAATTCCCTCTAGTGGTCAACTGAGATCTGATAACCCTAGAGAACATAACTTGTCAGTTGTTAATTTGGGAAAGGAGGAATGGTAATGCATCTCACATATTTCTTCTCCAGAATCTCCCCATGTTAAGCTGAATTGTGATTTATGGTAGCCTTCTAAAAATAACTTTTCATGGACTGATCCATCTGAAATATATTTGCACAGGACTTATCTGGGGAAAAAAAGGAGATCTCTATGGTAAACAGATAATTGATGCTAGCTCTTGCCAGTGCTGATCACCTGCTGAGGTGGAATATTTGATTTTAGAAGTTCTTGGTAGATTTGTTCCCCGATGTGAAATGCTGATATCCAATAGGATCAGTGGTGGGTTGCCCCGGTTTGCACTGGTTCTATAGAACCGGTAGTAAAACCGGCGGGAGGCCCCGCCCACCGACCCCAATGTCACCAAAACGCTTTTGCGCATGCGCAGAAGAGCGTGCACGTGGTCCCGCTGCGAACCAGTAGTAAAGGTAAATAGAACCCACCCCTGAATAGGATGTCAATAATGTTTAATCTCTTGATCTTCATTGAACATTTTATGTAATATTATATGGATAACTGCCACAAAGCTCCCTCTCCATGTTTCAATATAGACTTTTTGCATTGAAGACTGGGAAGTAAACAACAAAACCACACCATCCTGGAAGACAACTGTAAATATAAATGAATGGATTTATTAATGTAATTCATCAGGAGTTGAGTTCCATTTAAAGACAAGATTGCATACTCCTGTTGTACTGCTTTAATTTATATTATCTATTTGCATTTCATGTATATTTTTCCAATGGCTTACAAATTCTGTTCTAAGGAATGCTGGGTTCTTTGAGAACTAATCAGGTAGTCCTCAAAGATAGATTCAATATAGGTAGTCTTCAATTTACAACTACAACTGAGACCAGAATTTCCAATCATCAAGCACCCACATTTTATAAAAAAATTATTTTTATTATGTATTTTCCTTTTCCATAATGTTTCCATTTTTGCAACGGCAGTGTACTGTTTGTATCAAATCTATTTTAAATACATGTAGTTTTATGCACACCATAATTATAGCCATTTTCCTCATAATACATACAATATAATCTTCCTTTCTAATTGCCCTATACAATTTAATCTATAATTTAGTATAATCCAGTGATAATATTGCTTACGGTATTATTGTTTAGATATATATTTACTTTTATTTTATTGATTGTCCTTAATTATGAATAACTAACTTCTACTTCTATTTTCTAACCATTTATAAAATAGGTCCCAAGTTAGATAGTACTCTGTTTCCTCTTTATCCTTAATTTTCATCGTTAAACTGTCCATTTCGGCACAGTCTAATATTTTCTTTATTACATTTTCATCTATAGGTATATTTTTGTTTTTCCAATTTTGTGCATACATAATTCTCGCTGCTGTTATCACATGTAATATTAAATATGTAATTCTTTTATTATATTTTCCCAGTAATATAATTAGCAAGAACAATTCTGGTTTTAAATCTATTTGTTGTGTTGTCATTTCTTCTAACCACCTTTTTATCTTTAACCAATATTTTTTTGCCATTGGACAGGTCCACCACATATTGTAATAGGAACCCGGTATCTGTTTACATTTCCAGCACTCTGGAAATGTTTTGGGACATCTTTGCCATTCTTGCTGGTGGCAAATGCCATCTGTAGAACATTTTGTAAAGGTTTTCTTTATATGTTGTTGACAATTGGCAAAAACTTTGGGAAAGAAACTACAAACTAATGATGTCATCAAGCACCCAAATTTTGATCACATAATCATGTGGATGGTCTGACAGTTATAACTGCAAGGACTCACTTTTTTTTTCTGTGCCATTGTAACTTGTAACTAACACTGCAAAAAAAAAAAAATAGAATGTGTAATACAGTAAAAAAAATTCTAGAAATTTATGTTTGGCTATTGCTTTTTTTTCTTCAGTATCAAATCCTTATGGCTCACAAGGGCTATCATGAAGTCTAGACGTATCCATATAAACAGAACCTATGCATCAGACCATGTCAAAATAGATGCAGCAATATATAAATTTAAACTGATGTGCCCAGATAGAACTCCTTGGCAGAAATGGGAGTGGCCAATCATCTCCAGGCCTTACTCCCGAGTCATCCCTTTTGTTTTAACTGTTCTTGCTTTCTGGCAGCTCTGCGCATGTGAACACTAGGAACAGGCTCCTCCTGTTCCTCTGCCTCTCTGATGTCCGACTCTGGAGGCTCCGGAGTCCGCGTGTAACTCCCAGGTGGCCCTGGTCCTATCTCTGCCTCTGATGCAGAGCCCTCGTCCGAGCCTTCCCCAGACTCCAGGACTGGCCCATGTTCCTCCCCAGCCTCCTCAGTGTCCGATTCCGTTGCCAGCTGCGCAAGCTGCTGGCGGACAACAGTGATACCGCTAAAGTCCTGAATGGTTTGTATTAATTCTTGAAAAAAAATATCTTTTTCCAGCCACAGATATTTTTGAAAAAAGACTGAAACATCTGACTTACGGTAACCTTCTGAAGGGCTGGAACCTTTCCATGGCAACTCAAACAAGATGAAAATGGGTATTCGTTCTTTACCTCCCTGAAAACATTGAGTCAAATGGAGCTCGGCCATTTGTGGAGGGTTCAGTAATTGACCTAGATCTATCATCTGTAATGCCAAACTGTATCGAGCGAGAACAGAGAACTTCGTCGATAAGCTTAACTTTACAATTTCCAAGGTGATGGTATTTGTCTCCACTTAAGCCAGATTCTTGATGTTATGTTAATGCACTCCTTGTGCCAAACCATATATTGTGGAACTAGCATCTCATAAAATTGCCTTCCGGTTTTGAAATTAATAGCATTCATTCAGCAGATGGGGGTAATGTCTAAAGAGTTTCCAAAGGCTGTGATTTTCACAGGGAAGATAATAAAAAACTCTATTTGAAAAAAAGTAATTAATAGTTGCAACACATATATGGTGCATGATTTGCAGGGCATCTTATCCATTATTTCTGGCCATCTAGAATCCTTTGAGCATATCTTCGTTCTTCTCCTCCTCCTTGACAGCTCTGAAGATAACCAGCAATGGGTGTGTTTTCTTTCCACAGACCTGAAACTGGACAGATTTGTTTTAGCTTCCCTCAGAATGTAACAGGTTTCTTAGTTATCCTTTTATGATTCAGCTGTTGGCCTCAGCCACTTGCAAGTCCTCCCCCCCACCACTGACTTTGTGCTTGTTTCCATGACTACATTGCTGAGCTTTTAAGTTGTTCATATTGTTCTGATGAGAATATTTAAGCTGCTGCACGGGAAAAAAATAGTTTAATCCACAATTTAGTCTAGTGTTCCTGTATATCCTCAACCTCCCTCCCTCTCCCTCCCCGCACTACCATAAAAAGGTGAGGCAAGCCCCCACTCTCCTGGCCTTCTGTAAATGCTTGAAGACCTGGCTCAGCTGACTTGCTAGAGCCCACAGAAGGGCATGTCGCCGAGGGACTGGTTAGCATCCTGAAGCCCCACCCACACCTTTAAAATTTTAATTATTTTATTCTTATTTTTAAGTGTTTTATTCAATTAGATTATTTATAGATGGCTTTTGCTTTTATGTTTATTTGTACACCACCCAGACTTGCTCTATGAGGGAAATATTTGAGACAGGAAGTTTTGCAAGGACTATGAAGCAGCATGAACATCCAATAAACAGACCCATGGATTCACCTTGCATCACTTTTTATGTTCTAGCAATAGCTGGTGCCCATTTATTCTACTGCATTTCTTTCCATAAACCTTACTGAATGGGATTTTCTGCAGCTGTAGTATGCTAATATCCAGACGGCTACAGTTTTCCTGGACTGGTAGTAAGGTGGCCTTCCTTAGTGACAAGTTAGCAGAGTGATCTGCCACAATTATTGAAACATGATGTGTGTAAGGATGGCAGGTCCTATTTTTCTGTTTTTCTGTTTTCCTTTGGTTGCCTTGATTGAACTTTAACAAGGATCTGTCTAAAAACCTGTCTTGGGTTTGAGTTGTTCTGTAAGTCTGCTGATGACCAAATGCAAAATTGTCATTTGGACTGTTTGCATTTCAGTAAGAGAAAAAAAAAGCAAGTAAAAAGTCTGAATTCTCATTATGGAGAGCAAATGTGACTTTGGTTTCAAACAAGACACCTGAGGAGGCGTATTTCCCTCAGGAGGGGTCACCACGATGTTTCCATATGTATGTGTGAATGTCAGGATGTTTATTCAGAGACGGCACCCACTGAGTTCAGACTGCAATTGACAGCCATCTGGACATCACTGAACAAACACAGAGTTGTGTTGATTTTGTCAAAGCATAGCGCAAATGTTAAACACCTGTTGGTTCATTTACATTACAAATGCTGCTGTTCCGGAAAGTTGCAGGAATAGCGTCAAGATCATTGAAGAAGGAAAACAGTTTTGTTGCTCTGCTTAGTCTGTAGTATTTGTGCAATATCCACACAATTACAGCTTTGAACATTAACAAGAACAATGTTGATTTCAAGAGAGATTTCACAGTATGTATTTTGTTAAGGTTTTCAAAAAAATGTCAGTAATCAACACCAGTGTACTTCAAATATTTGCCAAGAAATATATTTTTTACTTGTTGCTTTCAGCCTTGTTTAAGAACATCAGGCTCTTAAACACAGAAAGAAGAAAGAAGCAGCAAGATCCAGGAGACAAGGCATCTGAAAGAGGTTACCATTCAGAAAGGAGCTATGCAGTCTGGGATTAACTTTTTTTTTTTTGCACTATTTTATTTAAGTGATTTATATGGCCATCCATGTCACAACACTGACTCTTCCATGTGACAGTGATTGGTAGAAAAGGATGATGGGTTGCAGCATAGGAGGAGGGGGAAGTAGGAGACCCCCTGCTTATTAGGATGATGTAGTCAAAAGCTCCTTCAAAAATGTGTTGAAAATTGCTATTTTGAGACAAGTCTGTAAAACACCCTAAAATAGTTTTCATGTAGCTCAGCCTGATTCTCCAAAACTTCCAAACCTTAATTGGGCTTTAAAGGAAATGCAGTACTGTATGGGACCGTTATGTCTGGCTTCACCTAGATGGTTGTTTTTGTAATTATCGACAACTAATTGTGACTCACTTCATTAGCAACAGTGGGTTGGAATTTGTTTTTGACTAAATTAAACATTTCTCCTTTCAATGCAGCAGAGTTATGTGTATGGTTGATTCAGAGTTCCTAAGGGAGTTATATAATATGTGAATCAAAGGTGATCAGAGGTGTTGGGAGCCTTAAACATTTTTATAGAAGAAAATTCTAAATTCTAAAACATATAGAATGGGCAACTTACTACTTTCCCTGCTTCCTTCTTCATTTCCCAAATGGTTCATATCTATAGCCTCCACCCTCCACTGGAGTTAGAAATGCTAGGACAAATAGGCACATGTGCCTTTTAAGTATCTTGAACTACAATTCTTTGCCACTGGGTTAAATACATAAGGAATATGGGTACTATAATCCAGCACATCTGCCAGAAATAGGAATAGCAGGTAAAGAGTAAATTTGGAACTCTACAGCAGAGGTGGGCAACTATGCTCCCTTTACAATCTGTGGATTTCAATTTCCAGAATTCCAGAGCCAGCATGACTAGCTCAGGAATTCATAGTCATAAAGGGGCCAGAGTTGCTCATCCCTTTTCTACAGAGATCCTTGGGGATGAGATAGAGCAGAGAAAAGGTTGTGGGGAAAGGGTTAAGCATCCTGCCTCTTTAAGTGTTCCCAAACTTCTCCCTCAAAGCCAAAATTTTTATTTTTGGAAAAGCAGTACCAGTGTTTTGCCACCCACAGTTCAGTGGTGAGGCTAATTTTTTTTACTACCGGTTCTGTGGGTGTGGCTTGGTGGGCGTGGCATGGCTTGATGGTTGTGGCTTGGTAGGCATGGCAGGGGAAGGATACTGTAAAATCTCCATTCCTTCCCTACTCCAGGGGAAGGATACTGCAAAATCCCCATTTCCTCCCAATCAGCTGAGACTCGGGAGGCAGAGAATAGATGGGAGCCAGTCAGAGGTGACATTTACCAGTGCTCCGAACTATTCAAAATTTCCCCTGCTGGTTCTCCAGAACTGGTCAGAACCTGCTGAATGCCACCTCTGCCACAGTTGCATGAAAGCAATAAAGAAGGCTCTTCTAGAGATGTTCCTCAAGCAGTGTTGATTGGATGAAAAAGAAAGCTAAGAAGCTTAAAGCAGGGGCCTTGGGTAAAAGGAAGAAGCCAGGAGGCTTTTAATTCTCCTAGATCATTGCTTTGGCATTGCCATAAGCATGATCTGGTCTTTCCAGATTGCTGGTCAAATGCACCAGTGGGCTGCTGCTGGTGATAACGGCAAAAAGGAAGGAGAAAGACCAACCCTTGAAGTTTCAGCTACTCAAAAGTCCAGTGAGTGAGCGGAACAGGACTTTGGCCTTGATGTCCTAACCAATTTTGGTTGAATCAGGTTGGCATAATATTATTTTAATATAAAGTGTCTTGCTTTTCCATTTATTTAATATTCAGCAAAAGAAACAATTACCATGACAACATTTTTTTTTCCTGGCGCCTATATAGGAGAACATGCAATTGAACAAGCCTCCCACACAATGTCACAAATTTCCACGTTGTAAGCATCTGCATTTATACATGTAAAAGAGAATACTGTAGTTCAAAGAATTTACATGTTCTCATATTACTATGTTATCAAACCCATAAATGCATCTTCCCTTCTTTTTCCATGGTTCATCTCCACCCTGCTGAAATCTTAACAGTGGTTTGTGCCACCCTCATATCTCCAACTTCAAATTCCTGACAGAAATCCCATATTATGCAAAATACATCCCGGAAGATTCCCGTCTTATCCTATTTTAAATGCATAAATATTTAAACTGAAATTGAACATTTTAAGTAAAATTGCTTAGGGCAATACACTTTTCACCGTTTACATTATGGAATTGCTGACACTTTAAAGCAGTGTTACTCAACCTTGGAAGCTTGAAGATGGGTGGACTTCAACTCCCAGAAGCCCCCAGCCAGCGCTGCTGGCTGGGGGACTCTGGGAGTTGAAGTCCACCCATCTTCAAGCTACCAAGGTTGAGAAACACTGCTTTAAAGGATAATGTGGAGGTGCACATGAAATGCAATTATAGTTTGTATTCATAGTACAAGTTGCTGAAACAATCCATGCATGGTCCTTCTGTTTTTAACCATGTTCTGTTGCATAGGGGTATTTTAGAAACAACTAACTGGGAGAAATAAAAATGCAGCTGATGACATTTGGTAGTATTGATGCAGACATTAAATTCAGGTTTCTCATATAATGTTCAGCAAAAAGATAGTGACCGAAATAAAGTGTTTTAAGCATTCAAATTCTAACTTTTAATGTACAGTTTGACCCAGAATAATTGCCTGAACACAAGGATTTCTTTTTAATCTAAGATTTATTTGGAAAGAGAAATCATGTATGCCTGTGAAGAGGGTCTTGGAGAGCTGGGAACTCAAGACTTTACTAGGGCATATTTCTAGCTTCTTGGGGTTTATTAGCTTTATTCTGAATATTATACATTAATTATACATTAATTAGTTTTTTTCCATTCAGGACCAGATTGGTTACTGAACTTTAATGATACTTTTATTCACAAATATTTCATATACCTTTGTCCCCAATAAGGTTTTAGATAAGCTAATTGTATTTGGACTTTTTGAGGGGAGGGTATTAAATTACCTTTTCCTTAATTACCAACATGATGACATTTACCTGGAAAGAGTGTTGTACAACCATTTTTTTATTGAAACATTTCTATACTCGCTAGAATCTATAGGAAGAATCTTTGAAAAAGCAGTTGACAGGCTTGATCAGAATTCAGATATCATAGAATCAAAAGTTGGTGCTATTTGCTTTACATTTTCCAAACTGCTATTAGTTTCCTTTACATCATCTAACTTAAAACAATTTTTACTCAGTTTAAAGCCTTGAAAGGCAGAAATATTCTGGACCTGTGTGTATTTCCGTTTTTGAACAGTACTTTTCGCTTCCGATTTGAGTGTCTGATGCTGACCAGAGATGCATGATTTGGTTACACAGATGATTTATTTTCTCCTCTATAACTGATAAATTATATATTCTAGCAAAAACAACAGCTAATTTGCTGTTCCAGAGAGAGCTGAGTGTTGTTCCTGCTGGTCTGCTGCATGTTGCTGCAAATCCTTGATAGTGCTTGGAACAAAAAGGGCTGCTGAGGCTTTGGATTGGATTGCTCCTATGCATCTTGTCACTCCCATGGTTTACGGAGAGAGATGTAACAGGAGAAGAGATATCTAGGGTGCTCACGAAGGACGAACACATATCAAACATGGCTGAATATGGGTGAGAGATGCTATTATGGCCTATCTTGGGGCGGTACTTCTCCATCCTTATTGCATCTTCAGATGGCCACCCCACAGCTCTTTTTAAGGTGGTATGAGCCATCTTGGGTTATGGGACCCCGAGAAAACTTTTGTAGGGCTGTGTGGAGGGATTTGCTCAAAATTGCTCCAGATTTTCTTGCAGTTGGATGCTTGCCTTGTTGCAGGTTCAGAGGAGATGCCTAGAGCAAGAGCAAGAGCATTTAGACTTATATATCACTTCAAAGTGCTTTACAGCCTTCCCTAAGTGGTTTACAGAGTCAGCATATTGGCCCCAATAATCTGGTTCTCATTTTACCGACCTCGGAAGGATGGAAGGCTGAGTCAACCTTGAGCCAGTCCAAATCAAACTCCTGATGGTGAGCAATGAGTTAGCCTGCGCTGTACTGAATTCTAACCTCAGTGTCTCCACAGCTCTTAGAGGGAGTCTTCTTCAGTTATCTCAGGAACCTGTTGGACCCGAGAAAGTGGTCAGAATCTTTAGGACTGTGAGCTGAGTCACAAGCTCCTTAGATCCATGCCCCTTTTGGCTTGTGAAAGCAGCCCACGGAGTGTCATATAACAGGGTCCTAGCTGTGAAGAATTATTTGAGTGAGGGAGTTGTTCCTTTCTTTCTTAAAGAGACCTTGGTTCAGATCCTCCTCAAGAAGCCATCACTAGATCCCAGAATACATCCCACCTCCCCTTTTTGGGAAGGTAGTTGTGCAGCAATTTCAGAAGATCCTGATGAAGCAGATTATCTGGATCTTCTACAGTCAAGTTTCAGAACTGGGTATGGAATAGAAATGGTATTGGTCACACTTTTGTGTGATATCTGGCATGGGCAGAATGGTGGTAGTGCATCCATCCTTGCCTTACTTCACCCCTTGGCAGCCTTCAATTCATCAAACACAGGATCCTTCTTGATTCGGGCTGGGTGGCATGATGTTGTGCTGGTTCATTTCTTATTTCTGGGGTTGATTCTAGTTGGTGGTGATTGGGGAGGAGGGATCCTACTCCTGGTACCTACCCTGTGTGATGCCACAGAAATCGGTGCTCTCTCTTATTCAATATCTATGCAAGCTAACTGGGTGAGCTCATCCATTGCCATAGAGGGAGGTGTCATCAGTATGCTGAGTACATTCCTTTGGTCATTTGGGGAAAAGTTGGAGAGAAAGAATTGCTATAATGAAGATGTTATTTCTATCCAATGCTACAAAAGAACTGTTCTTACACCTGCTTTGTAGGGAGTTTCCCAGATGTTTATCTAATATTAGAGTCTAATGTACTCAGTCCAAAAATGTGTGATAAGGATCTATGTTTAGGATAAGGATCTAGATTCTTAAAACATTAGAGCATTAGGGAAGGAAAAAAAGATTTCTGAAGAAATAATCAGGAACTCTTGTTAATATTTGAAATGTATTAATTTTCTAATCTTTTTGTCTCTGTCTACTTTTTAAAAAGATGCTTTAACATACAATAATAGAGAAGAAAACAAAAAAAAAAACCCTATAAAAAAAGAGGCTACAGCCCCTACTTTTAAAGACTGATAAATTATTTGGGAATCCAAGTAATCAGTTTTAAGACCTTTATGGATACTATTACCATTGGTGGGTTGCTACCGGTTCACCCTGGATCGGTAGCGGCAGCGGCGAGAGGCTCCACCCACCTGCCTGGAAGTTTCTGCGCATGCAGTTCATGCGCAGCAGTGTGCGCAAGCACGCGCGCACCCACAAGCGAACCAGTAGCGATGGGTTTTGAATCCCAACCCTGATTATTACATAAACATCTGCTATGATGGCAAGGTCTTGGTTCTTGTTTTAGTCAAAATTCAGTGATACTGATGCTGAACTGTAAAATGAAAATGTAGACATCATCGATATATGAAAAACTTCAATTTAGAAAGCACAAAGTATAGCAAAGATTATTTTATTATGATGGAAGGTCAGTGTCACCCTCAACATAAAATCTTTGACTTGTGTTCATTCTCTGCTTATGGACTGTGCAATGGAAAGATTGGGCAATATTATCCATGTGGTAAAGGTTTAACATTTTAATAAACTGTGTTTTAAAAATATGTGTAAATGACATGATTTCTACTTAAAGTGGTATCTAAACAGACTTTAAAAAAATCTTATCACATTGAACTGAAATTCACAAACAAGATACATTTGCACATATGTGTATTAACCATTTCAATCTTGGCCAATTATTTACAGACTAAACATGACAAGTACAAAGGTTAGTCTTAGCTTGGGAAAGCTCAGCAAAAGAATATGTTTTTGATCCAGATTTTGTTCCTGCTTTTTTGTTGACAAGAAAGCTGCTGTTCATGGAGTGGTACTAAATCTAAACCTGTATTATTTTAGCATGTTTGACAGACCAAATCACCATAAATTTTTATATAAATCTTTAGAAGAAGACCCTACAATTATAGACTCGTATCTGGACTGATTTTTGAGATATTTTGTAAGAAAGCATAAGCATCTCTGTAAAGCAGAAAACATTGTTTTGTTACCGAAGTCCAATACTTTCCCCCTTAAATAGAAAACAAGCTACTCTGAACCAGTTTTTAAAATAAGAAAAAGGTCCAGTTTATAAACAAAAATAGATCTATTGAAATTTATATCCAGTTCATTCATAATTCTTTACTTTGTACCAGCTCTTTTGTAATCTTAATACTTAAAATGTTCCCAAGTGATTTACTATTAAATTTACTGAGATTATAGCTGTAATCTGTTCTTTTGTTGAAGAGGGGGGCACTGGTGGCCACCCTTCCCACTTATCAAGTGGTGGTATTTGTAACTGGCTATTTGTACATCCTTTGGTCAGCTGTGGCATACTAAGGACCTATCCTCACATTATCCTTATCAGCAAAATAAACATGAGACTTCAGGCCAGTAATAAGAATTCACACTGTAGTTTCTAGGCATCAGTCACTTCCTTGGAAACAAGAAGTAGGAAGGAAGGAGCGATGTTGCTACAAGAACTCAGAAGATACACTTAGTTAATGAATAAAACAATGAGAATGAGAAATACAGACATAAAGTACCAGCAGCAAAAAAATGAGTTATGTAAGCCTTGCCATATGAACATGCTTGAGTACTATTAACAAAACTGCAGGCATTTATTTTTTATCAAGTTGAATTTACATTGTTGACAACAAAGCCTTAATTTACATTGTACCAGTGAAGTGTTATATATCTTCAATTTACAGCATCTGTAAATATTTCCTGATAAATAATATGTGATTCAACTGAGATCTTTCAGCTGTTGTTGCAAATAGTAAATGCAGTCATAAGCCACTTACCAAGGAAAAAGCCCCAATACAGCATTCCGATCTCTCACTTAGACATAAATAGGTTTATATCATAAATCCCTCAGTTATATGGGAAAAACTGTATTATGGTATAAATTTGGTTACTCCTCATTTTAAAGCTTTTCCATTAACTGAACCAACCCTTCATTTTTGGTACACAAGATGCTCTTCCCATCTTGTTGAGTGTTACCTACTTCTTCTTTCATTTTTGTCTTTAAAAGCATGTATTTCAAAGTTGCCCTTTCTGACTATTTCCTTTTATTTCAGGATGTTTGTTTCAGTACTTTATTAGTTCTTTTCTAGTCCACCATGAATTTTGTTTAGAGCTATTGTTGCTAAATATTTTTCTAGCTCTAGGAGGTCTAGGAGAATCATTCCAATGATTTACTATAATCTTTTCAGGGGATGCCCTTAGATGAAAAATAATTATTTTGTAATAGGAAGTTCTGTTGGCAAATGTGATCGTTTATCAGAGTTGCCACCACTTTCCTCACTATTGCCACACCAAATTGTATTGGTCTCATCAGAATTTTCCACAAAATTTCCTTGGCAAGTAAAACACATATACAGGTAATCCATCACTTATGACCACAATCGTACCCAAAATTTCTATTGCTAAGCGACAGTTGTTAAGTGAATTTTGCCCCATTTTATGACCTTTCTTGCCAGAGTTGTTAAGTGAATCACTGCAGTTGTTAAGTTAGTAACAAGGTTGTTAAGTGAATCTGGCCTTCCCATTGACTTTGCTTGTCAGAAGGTCGCAAAAGGGGATTGCATGACCTTGGGACACTGCAACCGTCATAAATATGAGTCAGTTGCAAGCATCTGAATTTTGATCATGTGACCAGGATGCCATAACAGTCGTAAGTGTGAAAAACACTCATAAGTCACTTTTTTCAATGCTGTTAAAACTTTGATCATCATTATGTGAACTGTTGTTGAGGACTACCTGTACTTTCAAATGTTACATTCAAACGTTATACACACACACACGTGCTGCTTGTGTGTTGGAAGCAGCCTGTTTTACAATTGTGAAGTTATTAATACTAATTTGAATCAACATGCAGTTAGAGCAGTCCATTTCAAGGACCATACTTCTGGCACAATTAGAACATTTCAACCGATTATCTAGTGTACAACACTATAAAAGTTGCCTGTTTTTCTCCTGGGATCTTACAGCAGGCTGTTGTGATCTGCCAGCAGCCTGTGGAGCTAGCAGCGGAGTCGGACAGTGAGGCCGCTGGGGAGGAGCATGGGCCAGTCCTGGAGTCTGGGGAAGGCCCAGACGAGGGCTCTGCGTCGGAGACAGAGATGGGGCCAGGGCCATCTGGGAGTGATGTGCGGACTCCAGAGCCTCCAGAGTTGGACATCAGAGAGGCAGAGGAACAGAAGGAGCCTGTTCCTAGTGCGCGCATGCACAGAGCTGCCAGAAGGCAAGAGCAGCTAAAGCAAAAAGGACGACTCAGGAGTAAGGCCAGGAGATGATTGGCCCCTCCCAGAAGGCTTAAAAGAGCAGCAAAGGCTCTTGGGCTCTTTGTAGGAAAGCAACGTTGCTAAATCTGTTTTCCAATCGGCATTTCTGAACTTTGTGAGGCTTTGCCAAGAAAGGCCTTTGGCAGGGTGCCAAAGAAGATAAAGGTTTGTGATAAGCCCGAATGACTTTTTCTGAAGGACTTGTTTTGGAATTAATTTGGACTAAGCTGGGAATGAAGTAATTCTCAGATGTTATAATAAAATAGTTTTGTTTGAGAATAATTGTGTCCTGTAATGACTAAGTGAGCCTAGGTCACAACAAAGGCCTCCCAAAATTTTTGTACTGTACTGTTCACTTCTCACACTGCCTGCTCAATGCTCCCTCTGTCATTCTGAATCATTTGGGCACCAGAATCAGTACTAATTCAGTTGTTCCCACTAGATGCATCTCCATTCCAGTTTTCTTTGTGTAATATGGATTATAAACCAAGTTATAAATAACTACTATATAGCAGTATCCCATGAGTTATTTTTTATTTAGGAAAAGTTTTAATGAAAAAAAGCCTCAGGAGAATGGACTTTGTCATTTCTTGATATGGTGGAAGCTCATCAAGATACCTGACGCTGACTATAAAAACCTAAATAGAGAAAAACATTTGGCCATTAGGTAACGGGAGAAAGGAATATGTTCTTTATTAATATGCAAGAAATAATATGCATATGTTTCAATTAAAAGTGGCTTTTTCAGACGATATAATGATTGGTATCATGAGTTAAACCAACTCCTTGTCTTGAAGAAGTTATATTATTCTTCAATGAATTATTTAAAAAGAGATTCTAAAAAATTAAGGATGCTCCCTTTTTTTTTTATAACTCAGGGGAATCTTTCATTGATCTTTATTGATTCGTAAATCTTTCACAGACAACCCCCAAACCTGAATGCCCTATGTTTCAGGTACACACCACTGTATCCAGATGTATTGGCAGCAACTCAGAACTCTTTGATTCATAATCAAAGGTCCTGAATTTGTTCAAAGGGGCTTATCCATCCTTTCACAGATGCAGTTTTATGACTTAACCCAAATGATTCAAATGATTGACTTTTCTAATGTTTCCAAGTCTAAGACAAAATAGATATTTCTTCATTCTTAAAGCAGTTGCCGGAAAGACCCCCATACACTCACACCCTCTCTCTGTATAAATAATGTCATATTCAGGTATGAGGTATACCCATTTCCCAATTCTTCCAATGTTGTAGCAAAGGTATTAAGAAGATTATAAAATCAACATCCCATTTTAAAAAACAAAGTATTTTGAATGCACTGTTAATATAAATGCCTCTTTGAAATTTCTTTTGATGTTATGAGATGCCATTCATATAACAGCAGGTCTTCTATTTTCTTCTTTTATCCTGTGTTCAGTCTGATTTAGGTTTTCCTTTTCCTTCTTCTATACCTGATCACAACAACAACAACAAAAGAACAGCTTTTGAAATGCTTGTGTAAACAAGAATGTGAATATTGTTATTTTTCTTCTGCATAAATTGTTTTTAATTTACTGGTCTTCCCAATAAATGAGGAGAGCTATGTTAGTCTATTGCAGGGGTGTCAAACTCAATTTCATTGAGGGCCGCATCGGGATTGTGTTTGACCTTGGGGGTCTGGGGTAGGTGTGGCCAGGGTGGGCATGGCCACCTTGACATCACTCGTGTCGGGGTTGCCTGTGGTGGCCCGAGTGCTCTGCCAGCGAAAACGGGCTCCCGAGCTCCGTTTTTGGCTGCAAAAGCCTCTTGCAACCCTCTGCCAGCAAAAATGGAGCTCGGGACGACTGTGTGCAGCCCTCACAAGCTCCGTTTTCGGCTGCAACAGCTTCCTGCAGCCCTCTGCCAGCGAAAACAGAGCTTGGGGGACCGCACGCGGGCCTTGAGTTTGATACTCCTGGTCTACGGTAAACAAAAATCGGGAGTAGTCTGATACTTCATTCTGAGTAACATAGTTTATTAAAAGGCAGAAGTTTTTTAGTTCACTTTATCAAATCAAATTGTTGATCTAAAAAGGTGCCTACCAAGACTCTGATTTTTGAATGTTAACAAAATACAAAGGTCCCAACCAAATATTTTTATTGATAAATTTCAATAAAAATATTTCTTTCATATATTAACCTGCATCCCTTGGAAACAGTTTGAGGTACAATAGTAAGACTTAGAATGGTTCGTCTGTGAACAAGCTACATTTTATTCAGATTTTAAAAATTAACAATGTATTTTTCTAAAAAGTAAAAAAAAAAGTAATGTTCTTATATCTTATAAATATATATATATTTATATCTTATTATATAGAACTAACAAACGATAAGTACATTTTCTGCTATTCTTTTAAGTTATAATACTACAACATACTTTTATCTGCAAGGAAACATTCAGCAAATAGTTGATATAGTTAAATCCTTGATCCAAATTGTTCTCTATTTCAGGGCTTCTTGCTAACTCTAGAAATGTTTATTCAGGAGGCTTTCTCTGAAATAAATATGTATAGAAATGCAGCTATAGTATGAAGCCTAATTCATTTTAATACTGCTATTCTTTCTTTTTACTTTTTTTTGGTATAATTTTATTGAGTTGAAAAATCCCAATAATTATAAAAATGATCATCTAGAGACTGCCATTATTATACTGTAATATGCAAGGAAATGTGACCCTTTCTTTACCCTTTTAATTGCTAGGTGTGGAGAGTTGGCTATCTTAAAATTCTAATAACTATGGGCTCTTTTTAAAGATGTTCATATTCTGGTTTTGATTATCGCAGGCATGCAAGGGAATTTGATAGTAATGAAATACATAATAAGAAAACAATTGAGGTTGGTTAAAACCAATAGTTTAAATACAGTGAGCTGTGTATTACTGACAAACTCAAAACAATCAAATTGTTGTCAAAGGTTTAAGAAAACAAACAACAGCATGGCTCTAAGAACACATTTTGGCTTTGGCTACTACAGTTGTGCCGATTTCTGATCTTCTGTTTTCTTTGCAGCTGGAGGAACATTTTCCACTGAGTGGTTTAAATATCCACAATTTTATTTGCCTTTTATAAAAAGGTCATCTAAGCTTTGTTAAAAAATATTTCATTGCGGATGGATCCAGTGTTGAAATCCTAGCATCCAGGCTTGTGAATCAAATCTGGCCTGGAGAATAGGGCATTTTTATTTTTTATTTTGCTCACGTTAGTGGTTTACTTTGGAAAAACCAACTGCAATTTATTCTGTTCTGGTATTTAAACATAACTCTTGAAAAAGAAAAAAAAATGTTCAGATTAAGAATTTCCATTTGTGGAATTCTTATTTTTGTCATCTTGTTTCCTACATCTGGCATGTACACATTGCATTATTTTAAGATACGTTAGGAACTCGCAAACTATTTAAAACACTATCTGACATGTATATTTCTGAATCTTCTTTCTGTGTGATCTGCAAGAAGATATTGATGAATATTTTCCCAAAATTTTACATCAATCCCCAAAGTTAATACAGTTAATACAAAGTTAATACAGTTAATACAAAGTTAATACAGTTAAGCAGTCTCTTCACTGATGCGATTAGGATACCGCTTAACTGAATGTATTCATGGGTACATTCCAGGGGTGGGTTCTAGATTTTTTTACTACCGGTTCTGTGGGCGTGGCTTATTTTGTGGGTGTGGCTTGATGTTCATGTGACAATTATTTAGGATTTAGCAGAGGTACTGGTCTACCAGGCTTTTAACTGCTTGCAGAGCTGTACCGATCTACCCATTTATTTTTTGCAGACACTGGTCTACCCATTTATTTTTGCAGGCACTGATCTACTCATGTATTTTTGCAGACACTGATCTAGTCATGTATTTTTGCAGGCACTGGTCTACCTATTTATTTTTGCAGACACTGATCTACTCATGTATTTTTGCAGGCACTGGTCTATCCATTTATTTTTGCAGGCACTGATCTGCTCATGTATTTTTGCAGGCACTGATCTAGTCATGTATTTTTGCAGGCACTGGTCTATCCATTTATTTTTGCAAGCACTGATCTACTCATGTATTTTTGCAGGCACTGGTCTACTCATTTGTTTTCTTTTAACACTGATCAGCTGTAGGGTGACCCTTTGAAGCCCCAGGGCAAGAGTTTAAACAGTTTTTTTCCCTCTAGCCATCAGCTGGGATTCAGGAGGCAACAATAGATTGGGGATGGGGCCAAATAAAAGGTAAGAATAACCCGGGGGGTGGGTGGAGGCGCGAGGGGTGGGTGGGGAGGCGCGGGGGCAGAACTGGTTCAGTGATGTCATATCGTAACCGCTACCGGCTTGGGAGAACCGGGCCGAACCGGGAGGAACCCACCACTGGTACATTCATGTCATTTTATTAGCAACAATAGAAATGTTGTTTGCTCCTCTCTTCCTCTTGCATACTTAGACAAATTATTCCCTACTACTTCATGGAAATCTTCTATCAATGATGTTTACCTTCTTAAGCCCAGCAAGATTTTGCCACCTACTGAGAGACTTTGCTACTTCTTTTATAATTACAATCAACCAAAATAAACCAATGTTTGTATTTGCTTTTGAGATCTTCAGAACACACTTAAATGGCTTCATACAGCCTACTCCTATTCTACTTTATGGATGGGATGGGGTGAGTATGACTTTGTTATATTATATATACCCAGGGGATCTGGTTGAGTATTGATCAAACCCAGTAAAAAGGTTAATTCAATAATTAGATTTAGTATTTCTATGAGCATAGCCAGCATCAGTTAAGAAATCAACAAAAAGGGAAAAAGGCTAATCAGGCAGATGCTTTTAGCTACGAGCTAGCATTAAGTACCTCATTTGCTGTCCAATCCTGTTTGTAATAATAATATGTGAAATAATTATCATATTTACATTTAAAGAAATACTAGCGTTACTTTGCAAAAATATTTAAACAGTAATAGTAAAAGTATGACATATAATAAAAGTAACTAAAGTACGATTTTTTATCGCAATCTGATACTCACATTTTTGTGTATCCCATATGCAGTTGTTTAGTATTTCACCCAGCAAGTAAAAGGTATTTATCACTACAGTTACAGTGGCAAAGAAGACAATTTTAGCAGTTGAACCAAGGTAATCCAGAAGAGGATATACCCAAACCCCAGTCACATGATATATCCAACAGACCCTAAGAAAAAACACATACAGAAAATACTATTAATAATGAAGTATTCAATTAAGTTTTCCTAAGGGCTCAATCCAATGCACGATTGCTCAGAAACAATTCACACAATGGGGTTTATTCCCAATTAAATTAGTATAGGATTACAGCCTTCATAGACCCTATCCTGAGTAGGAGACAATGATTCTCTTCCTCCACAGAAGGACCTATAGACCTAACCCACTCTATGCATCAACTGTAATACTGTTTGATTTCCAATCAATATATTTTACATTACTTACAATCAAAGGCAACAAAAAGTGAGATATCTGTAGAACGCAAGGAAGATAATCACAACAGAGATAGGTTTGATTCGTTACCAAAACAAACAAGGAGAAGAACGTAAGTTAAGTACAGAACCAATATATATGGCCCAGACACCTCCCTAATACACTGGAATATAAAAAGGGGAAGAGAAACAGCACAATTAAATTCAAAAATTCTGTTTATAGCCACTCTCAATAAAAATAGTTTTAGCCTCCCTATGAAGTTGATTCTTGACAGTCTGACGCATTTTCAAAGTTGTTGTCTATGTTGTGGCCCGCCAGTCTCGGATGATGAGGAGGTTGGGGAGGAACTTGGGCCAGTCCTGGAGTCTGGGGAAGGCTCTGATGGATGCTCTGCGTCGGAAGCAGAGATAGAGCCAGGGCTGTCTGACATTTCCCAGCTGCCTTCGGAGTCAGAGTGGGGAAGAACAACAGCTGGGGCCTGTTCCAGATGTGCGTATGCACAGAGCTATCAGGAGAGGAGAACAACTGAGGAACAGGGGCCGATTCGGGAAGAAAGGCACACGTGGATACTGAATGGCCTCTCCCTGGCTGGGGAAAAAATAGAAGCAAAAGGAGAGTGGTGGTTGCAGGAGACAACAGTTCTTATTTCTTTTAGAAGATTTGCTTATCGTGGTTCTTGCCTCAGAGACTTCTTGCCAGGAATTAATTTACAGCTTTGCGACTGGAAGCTCTCTCCCTGGCATTTATCCAAGGACTGATAAGGTCTGTTATTGCAATTAACCCTTGGAAAGATTATTGCCTGGACTTTTCTGTGTGTGAATGTCATAAATTCACAGTAGTTAAATAAAGAGGGTTTTTTCGGGACAAGGAGTCTGTTTCTTGTTTCTGCTAAGGCTGGGTCAGAACAGTCTATATCAGGCCTGTGCAACACTGATATATTCAGATTTGAAGCCCAAAACGTGTGTGTGGATGCTTGTGTAACACCTGTCTGAAATTCCATAAAGCAGCTGTATTTTTTTCTCAGCACTGAGCGCTGAGAAAAGCTATCTGATTTCAGAGAGTGCAAGTGCAAGTATTATGTGTAACTTCCCTCAGGCTCTAAAACCTATTTTTGCCTTTGAAGCCACTGCAGAGATCCATTTCTTTCTATCCATGCATCCATGCTTCATTCAAAAAGGAAGGAATGAAATTATTTAAGTAAGCTCATTAGAATTTCAATAAGTAATCTTTACTTCTTTACTAAAAAAAAGTTAGGAAGCTATAATGAAATAATTCAAGCGACTAAAACAAGATAGACAGAGATAGATAGATAGATAGATGATAGATAGATAGATAGATAGATAGATAGATAGATAGATAGATAGATAATGGGTGGGTGAGTGGGTGGGTGGATGGATGGATGGTAGATTCTATGGATAGAAACAAAATTAGCAATAGCAATAACACTTAGATTTATATACCGGTCCACAGTGCTTTACAGCACTCTCTAAGCAGTTTACACTGTCATCATATTACCCCCAACAATCTGGGTCTTCATTTTATTGACCTTGGAAGGATGAAAAGTTGAGTCAACCTTGAGCCAGTCAGGATCAAACTCCTGGCTGTGGACAGAGTTACTTGAAATACTGCATTTTAATCACTGCGCCACCACACATAACTTTTTGTGTCTCTTTTTTCCTGCCTGATCCCCTCTTTGGTGTAACAGAATCAGTTCACAAAAAGTTCATAATGAGAAAATAAATCTGGAAACCAGCCTGAAGCTGCATAGAATGACCTATTTTTATTGTATTTTAGACTACACACCAGTTTGCAATTGGTCAAGGTAGCTCTGTTGTTTAAAAAACAAGTTTGGAATCGCACATTCACAACTTTTGGATTAGACAATACAGATATAAGTGAACAGTGATTCCAAATTTAAGGTGAAACTATGTTCCTTAAATATGGGGGTTTTTTGGGGGGAAATAGTGTGGTGTGTCCCAAAATGCTTTGTATGAGAAACTCTCAGAAAATGTTTCCATCTGTTTCACTACTCCCTAATAAATCAAGATAGATGTGCTAAGCATATTTTCGAAAAAGCATTATTGAAATCAGTAGAAAATTTCTCACCCCTTTAATTGTGCTGTTATCAAGAGAAACTACATCTCTTATCTTAGATGTTATATTTCCAACAGCAAAAATTGATACTTACCGATTTGTTAAGTTTTATTGCAGAAGCTTTGTATGTGAATATTCTGATTAATAGCACTTATTTTGAAGGGATGTAGGATAGTGGGGCTGAATTCATTTTTTAGAACACTTCTTTAAGATATAGTAATCTTATTCTCTAATTAACATTGTCTCTACGAACAATTTTTCAACAGAATTTGGAATAGATTTCTAGCTGGAAGCAGTACAGGATTAATCCTAGAGCCTTTGAACCCTGTAATCTATATCCTTGAATAAATTGTCACTGTTGCCCTCAAAGCAACATTACAAATAAGTGAAAGATCATATTAACAATGAAAAAATAACTGACTTAAATTCTACATCAAATATAAAGACAGAACTATCTATGACTAGCCAGTTAGACCAGCCAAGATCTGCTGTATACAATTAGTCTCACTATCTTTCTCTTCTCTGGAAGAGTGGCATTAGCAATATTCTTGCAATGTCTATGTAGAGAATTGCAAAAGGTAGTGCTGCTGTCATGGAAACATTACCTGATGGCCTCTGTTGACGAGTTCTTTCCTCCTTGAATGCATGCTAACTCAATACTACACAATAATGGCTTGATCAACCTTAGGCATAAAGCTTCCATACAAGATTATTTGTTATTAACTCTAATGAATGCCTTCAACAGTACAATTGTTGTACTGCTTATTATTAGATAAGCAGAATGGAACATGCATTAAAATTCATTTTAGAGTCCCATGCTGTAGCCATTTGGTTGAGTCCCTACCACTTTCCGGTCTTATAAAATAACAGGCAATTTAATATTGAATATGCCTGAGGGGAAAAAAGAAATGGTCTGAAATTCTAGTCAAGGTAAGCAAAGAGGAAAAAGGGGAAAAAAAGAATTTAAATGCACATATTTCACTTTTAATATGGGAACACAAAATGAAATTCTTGTTTCTTTGTAAAAGAGAAATCATAGCAATTTAACTTTTGCTTATAGACTAACAACATTTACTAACACTGCAAACTGTTTTCAGATATTCAAGAAACCTACTTTGCTACTGGATTATTCCCTGATTTGTGAAAATAGTCTTGGCCTAAAAAGAAATGCTTTTTGGCAAGTAAGGCAACAAAACCTACATGCTGAAATATTATGGTTTCAGAATCTGAAAGCAGAGGTTATAGCTTTGGAACTAGAAGGGCATATTAGTCTTCTCCAGAACTGATTTAGCTTTGGGTAGAATGGGGCAAAATTGTGATCTTGCATTATTTATACTTCTCCCTGATTCTATAGCTCATCCTTCTTCCAAGGAAGATTTCCTTCCTTCCTTCCTTCCTTCCTTCCTTCCTTCCTTCCTTCCTTCCTTCCTTCCTTCCTTCCTTCCTCCCTCCCCTTCCCTTCCCTTCCTTCCACCATTTACAGACCTCAGCAGTTAAGCAACAAAAGGAATTAACAAAAAGTTCCTCAGCCAAACTGTGAAGACCAAAGACGCCCTTTTGCAATCCCCCAATTTGCATCTATTAGCTCGAAACTGGCCAATAAATCTCCTCAGAAGCACAGTTTTGCCTCCATATGTCATCTAATTATGTCAGAGATGAAAAATGCAATACTTAATATTCTCATTTAAAAATTAGAAGGTTTTTTTTTCATCTGTTCTCTGATGATTTCATTTCTTCCGAAAAGCCTTACAAAGGTTACAATTTGTATTTTCCTATTTTAATTAATACAGAAGATCAAAACTTTGGGTTTCTTAATCCTGTTTCAGATTCAGATACCAGCTTGAATTGGGCAATGTTTCATTTGCTTTGAGGTAAAGTGCTCTTCTGCGTAAATCCTCACATTGAGACCCAAGCTAACTCTGCATCCACCTTTACTTGAATACACTTCACTTTTGTGAAACCGAACGGTAAAAATTGATGAGAGAAATAGAAAAGTTATTTTTAATTGCGTTGGCTGGAAAAAGAGAGGGGCAGAGAACAAATTCCTAAATAATGTCTTATGGAAGGGGGTGGGGGGGGGAAGACCCTAAAAATATATGCCATATAGTATCAGAAAAACCAGTGTGAAACTTTTTATCAAATCCTGCTTGGTAAGACTGAGATAGCAGTGATTAGATTACACAATGTGAAAATGCATTCCTTACCATAATATGTAGCAAACTGAAATAGTGCACACAGCAATCAGTCCGTAGGTCCTGCTGGGATATTCATGATGTGTCGTTCTCATCTCAATTAATATAAAGGGTAAGACAGTTGTATGCTACAATGAAAGCAAGATAGGAGAAAACAATTCATGCAAGCATTTTCTATAAATTTATTTATTAAGCAATTATTGAATTAGCAATAATAATTAGCTCTCTCAAGAACATTGCAATGGTCCCTTTAGTTCCAACTATTCATTTTATTTATTGTTTACCCTTGTTCAACTTCCTTCAACCTAGCCAAGCATTCTTCTATTCCATTATCTATTCCCATCAACTTTCCAAAGTATATAAATTTTTACGTGCTGATCATTTGGCCTTCTTGAAACTAATTACTGTAACTTCTTTTCCTTGCTCTTTCTCAACGTCCAGCTTTCTGCAACCATAGGCTGCAGTTAAGTGACTTTTTAGAAATAATGCCTGTTATTTAATATAATAGAATTGCTCACCAGCTCTTAAAAGTGCTGGTAGTAGCAATGCAATAAGTAACATAAACTGAAGAACAATTATGTTTCTATTTTATATACACTGCTTCATAATTACTACTTTTTTTTTGTAAAGACTGGGCCTAAACAGAATGTTAAGTTTCATGGTGTGATCTGTTAACTATTATATACAGGAGCATTAAGTTTTAAGTGATGTTTAGAGTCACAGTTGGCAACCAAATAAAAATCAGTATAAATACAGATTCAGTTGCAAGATTTGCAGTATGAAGTAGCAGTAGAAACAAACTTACTGGAAAGGAAAGATAGTAAACAAGAAACAAAGGGTTACTGTTGTCCCAAGTGCATAAGAATCTTACGTAGACATTCGAGTAAATTAAGCATATATGGGATCAGAGGAAAAGTGTCCTCTGGTTCATTGGTAGCTGATTAAAAAAAACCAAGACGCAGGTGGTAAATATCAATGGGTATTATGACAACCCTGCCCCCCCCACCCCAATTGCTCAGTGAAAACACATAAACTGGAGTGTTGAGCAGTTACAAGTTTCACATTGAGGATTAACAAGAAATTAAAATAATATTGCCAATATAATTTTTAACAAATCTTATGGTGTGAGCACACTTGAAATATTGTGTGAAAAATGTTACTTGTAGAGGTAAAAGTTGCAGAAAAACATCAAAATGTTTTCTCTATGATGAATGACAATATTTGTAGTTTTATAGTTTAAGGAAAAAAAGGTGAGAATATGGCAGAAGTGTATAAAAACAATGTGCATCTGGAGAAAATGAATAGACACACATACACCTTTCTCATATAATACTAAAATCCAAATTCTTCTGATTAGCTAATGATAGATATTCAGAACAGAAGTATTTTTCTCATTGGACACAGTTAATGTGATTTGTCAAACAAAGAGATCATTACAGGCAGTATTTGGATGGGATAAAAGATGGTAGGACATACTCATAAAGGATAAAGCTATCTACAGATATCACTGGTTTCTGTATATCTTTAATAATAATTATACAAATACTTGTTTCTAATGAGAATGTTAAGTACATTTAATTTCTATGTATGCTTCCAGAAATCCATAAATTAAGTGTTTAAGATTAGAATAGAAGAGTTAGAAGGGACCTTAGAGGTCTTCTAGTCCAACCTCCTGCTTAGGAAGGAAATCCTACACCACTTCAGACAAATGGTTATCCAACATCTTCTTAAAAACTTCCAGTGTTGGAGCATTTACAACTTCTGGAGACAAGTTGTTCCACTGTTTAATTGTTCTAACTGTCAGGAAATCCTTAGTTCTAAGTTGCTTCTCTCCTTGATTAGTTTCCACCCATTGCTTCTTGTCCTGTCCTCAGGTGCTTTGGAGAATAGTTTGACTCCCTCTTCTTTGTGGCAATTCCTGAGATATCGGAACACTGCTATCATGTCACCCCTAGTTCTTCTTTTCATAACACTAGACATATCCAGTTCCAGCAAGCGTTCTTTATATGTTTTATCCTCAAGTCCCTAATCATCTTTATTGCTCTCCTCTGCACTCTTTCTAGAGTCTCAACATCTTTTTTACATTGTGGCGACCAAAATTGGATGCAGTATTCCAAGTGTGGCCTTACGAAGGCATTATAAAATGGTATTAACACTTCACATGATCATGATTCTATCCCTTTGTTTATGCAGCTTAGAACTGTGTTGGCTTTTTTGGCAGCTGCAGCACACTGCTGGCTCATA
The DNA here is from genome assembly GCF_059756535.1 of Pantherophis guttatus. NCBI lineage: Eukaryota > Metazoa > Chordata > Lepidosauria > Squamata > Colubridae > Pantherophis > Pantherophis guttatus. The sequence continues at coordinate 261,913,645 of NC_142063.1, read as the reverse complement.
TTTAAGTGATTGTCCACTAGGACTCCAAGATCCCTCTCACAGTCACCACTATTGAGCAAGGTACCACATATACTGTACCTGTGCATTTTGTTTTTCTTGCCTAAATGTAGAACCTTACTTTTTTCACCATTGAATTTCATTTTGTTGGATAGCACTCAATGTTCAAGTCTGTCAAGATCCTTCTGTATCTTAAGCCTATCTTCCAGAGTGTTGGCTATTCCTGTTAGCTTGGTGTCACCTGCAAATTTGATGAGTTCCCCATCTATCCCCTCATCCAAATCATTGATGAATATGTTGAAGAGTACTGGGCCTAAAACAGATGCAGTTCCATTGAGGACTACACATTGAGTGCGGTTGGTCAGCCAGTTACGAATCCATCTGGTGGTGATGCTGTCTAACCCACATTTTTCTATTTTATCAAGTAGTAGGTTATGGTCTACTTTGTCAAATGCCTTACTGAAGTCCAAGTAAATTATATTGACAGCATTCCTCTGGTCCATTATTCATGCAGTATAAGCTACAAAATACTTTGCTGAGTTATTTTGCTTGATTGGAAAGTCATTATTCTTTTGTTATTTCTACTAACAAAATTTGCATTCTTCTAAACAGCTCTTGTTACTAATATATCAGAAATGGAACAGGTCTAGAATCCATTCATAACAATTTTATTTAGATGTCCTTTTCTAATTGATACATAATGATATAATTTAGAATGCTGTATATAATTCCTAATGCTATCGGAGCTGCTACACTAGATGGGTAAGCAGAGAATGAACAGTTCACAATTCATCTACTTTCACTTCCTATACTTACATTAATAGATTTTTCCCATCAGCTGATGACCAAATATTGTAGTAATCAACAGCAGACCAACTATAGGTTAGTCTGGTTCAGAGTGAGATATGAAAGTTTGATTATGAGCAGCAGGAAGAAATCCTATCTGTGTCTTTCTGTAATAGATACAATTATCAGTACAAAATTCAAATTCCACATTGTAAAGTAGGTAGTCTGCTTAAAACAAACCTCTGAAAGAGAACTTTGTTAAATATAAATACATTCCCTCAGAATGGACTTTGATCACACAGAAGTATCCATCCTGGTGGACCACCACTTAAGTATGAGCCAGCGGTGTGCTGCAGCTCCTAAAATTGCCAATGCAGTCCTAGGATGCATCAACAAAGGGATAGCAACAATATCGCAAGAAGTGATAATACCCCTTTATACTGTACTGGTGAGGCTACACTTGGAATACCAAGTCCAGTTCTGATTGACACAATACGAAAAAGATGCTGAGGCCCTAGAAAGAGTGCAAAGAAGAGCAACAAAGACGATAAGGGTTTAGGAAGCTAAATCGTATGATGAATGGTTAAGAGAATTAGCATATCTAGCCTATCACAGGGAAAGCTTAAGGGCAACACGATAGCAGTCTTCCAATATTTCACAGGCTGTCAGAGAAGAGGAGTCAACCTATATTCCAAAGCACCTGAGGGCAGGATAAGAAGTAATGGGTGAAAGATCATTAAAGAGAGATCCAACCTATAACTAGGAAGAAATTTCCTGTTAGTGAAAACAATTAATTAATTGAACGATTGTATGGGTGCTCCATCACTGGAGATTTTCAAGAAGAGGTTGGACAACTATTTGTTCAAAATGGTATAACGTCTCCTGCTTGAGCAGAGGGTTGAATTAGAAGACATCCAAGGTCCCTTTTAATTCTATTCTTTATTGACTTTCTGGACACCTCCTACAGGCGTTCCTGTCCTCATCCTTTGTCAATGTTCAGCAACTTCTCAACCCTCATGCTTTCCACTGCCTGCCCCAAGATCAAGCATATGTCCAGGAATCAGCATATCCTCCAAAATAGCCAAGTTTTGACTTTTATAATGGTGCATGCTGCAAATTGTTTTCAATACTTAACGGAAGTTTAAATGGGGAAAAGTATAAACAAATGTCATCAACCAGAATACCTGCCTTCCAGATCTCAAGATAAATTATATTATAAGTTGCCACACTTTGTTCAACTCTCATCCAATCTCTAGAAGGCTTCAGGTGTTCCATGTTTCAATTTCTAAAATTGAAACATGGAACACCTACCATTTATTTTATAAGCTATCAAATGAAACAGAAATGTCAGAGTAAAAAAAGAATGAAAAATGGAAAGTTTAGTGCTTAATAAAGAGCCATTCCGGTGGTTCTCTTCTTAACTTCAGAATAACTATGATGGAAAATGCAAGCAGGAGTGGACTTCTCCTTGCTACTTGCTAGCTGGCTGTCCACTATGGACAGATGTCCCCTTGCGAGACTAGCTATTCCTTCAATCTGAACTTGTTTCATGGTATGTTTTTGTTCTTGTTTTGTTACAGCATCTTTATTCTAGAAAGCAACCATTTTATGCTATTTTAATTTAAGTTAAATGAATGCTATTGTAGCTCATAAGTAAAAAACATGCAATTACCAATATATGCAATAAAACCTGCAACAGAGACGTTATTATATCTATGTGCTGAACTTTTAAAAGCTAAATTATTTTTGACTTATGAATGTGGTTAAAATACTACCTCATGCAAACAGTATTAAGTTAATGCTAGATGAAGCTACACTGCCAAGCATGCACCAGTATAATTAATCAAATATATTGCCTCCAAGAGGTTATCGATTTCTGGTCATGACACATTTTCCTTATGAGGTGGCGCAGTGTTGGTGCCTCAGATGTGCTGGCATGCATTTTTCAGTGACTAAGCCTTAATCCATCTTCCTGGCTCCTTGCCACTGACGCACTGACATCTGCAACTACTCATGTCTGACAGTCTCATGCATGAACTACGTGGCTTCAGTTTTGGACAAAATTAATACAGGAGTTTTTCGGTATGCTCTGAGCATAATCAAAAGCAGATAAGTAAGGGGACCAATTTTCAGAGGATAACATACCTATTACAAATATCATTATGTAAAATTTTATATATACTATAAGATTGCAGCAACATGAAGTATATTCATTCAAAGAATTAAATGTTAAATAATATTTTATACAGTGCTAATTATTAATTATTATTTAGCATTTTATGAGAACATGACAGAAGAGAACTAAACATATGCAATGCTATATAATATACGCGCAGAATCGCAAGCCTGGGACAGTATGTTAAACAAACCACAATAAAAACATTAATGTTGTATTATTAACATTAATAATTCCCTTCCCCATGTTCCATATTGGTAGGTTATTTTATATATAGTATACTGTAATACACATATCATGCATCACTTATACATATAGTACATAAGATATATAAAAAAAAACCAACATTTTTGTAAAGCTCCCCAAAATGCCATGTACCCATTGTCCAATGCTCATTTCTAAGTAGTTCTCCTATGAAACAAAGAAAAGGATTATTATTTTTTATTTGACAGATGAAGATTCCAGAGAAGAACAGATGGGCAGTCAAGCACCATGCCAATGACTAGCATGACAACCAGTCATTTCAATGGAATGCTTTCTACATGTTATTGTCAAAGCATACTTCTGAAACAGTATCAGTCCAACCACAATCCCAAATGGATTTATAAGCATTTCCAATTTATCTGGTACTATTACATTACTGGGGTAAATTTTGACCAACTATTAGAAAAACTACCTAAGCAAAATGGCAGAATGGGCACTAGAACCAATGATCAGAAAGTGTTTGGTTCCCTTTCATTAGAGGTTTTCATGTAAGGATTGGAAAATTGTATATTGGAGTTGCTTTAATCTGGATGCCCGCAGTGAACAAGGGGATGGATTTGATATCTAAATAGCACATTTCAACTTTATGGTGCTATAATGCTAAATAAAAATTTGAAAGATAATTTCATCCTTAAGTAGTTTACACAAATTCTCAAATGATGACCATTTTTTGACAGGTAGAACTTTTTAAAAAACTTCTGGATGAAAGCTTTATCATGTGTCTTCAGTTCATTCTTTGATGCATCAATAGGGTGTTGGCCGTGCTAACTATTATTTTTTATATACATTCATTTGGATTGTATACCAAAAAATGTTTTTCTGGGTTTCCATTATCTTTGAAGACTACTGAGAATAATTCTGCCTCTTTTTCTCAATCCCATCAACATTTTACAAAACAAAGAACTTTGCCAAATGTTTTAACATTGCTCATAATATGAGACACTTGGGAGATATTTGTGAAGGCTTAAATTAAATGTTTTCCAATAACAACATGAATAATAATGATTATCTTGGCAGAGCCTACGCAATTTAGTATAAGAATTTGGTCCAAAAATGGTTTAGGATCCCAGTTACTGTAGGATGGTAGAATAGCGTTTGAACTTAACAAAAGATCCAAATAATAAATTTTCTTCAGTTGCATTCATTTTTATTAATTTGGTACTAAGGGGAAGGAAGATATTAGTTTCTGGTTCTACTACAGAAAAAAAAGTATATATCTGCATGCACCAATGCTGGAAATATAACTCATAAACATAATCAATCTGTCAACTTGCAAAGCTTTCAAATTGCCATGAGCAGGAGGGAGGGAGAACTGAAGTGAACTTGACACAATCTACATTCATTTTTGGCCATAAACAACTACTTCCATTATTGTTAAAGATACATTGACTTACACTGACATGTATACAGCAGGCTTTGTATAGAAAAGTGTTATATTAAACATGATGGAGTGATGTTAATATTTGCTTATCACAGAAATCTCATTGGGGCTCACTTTAGCTTTGTACTTGTTTGATTTATTATTATTGTGTTTTTACAATTATAATAGATTTAGCTATTATGATATTTCACTTTAATTTAGGCAATTGTTATTCATTATATGTACTGTTGGGCCTGCTATATTTTCATGTACAGAAAGCAATTAAACAGAAAGCAATTAAATTAAAAAAGTGAATCTGAGAATTAGCCTTCATTATGAACTAATACGTTTAGCGACAAAAGCAAATTATTAGATTAAATAGTTAGGCAACCTATGAACTGGATATCAAACAAAGTAGATATTTTTTATTCTTTAAGTACCCTTGCATATTTTCATAAAATTGATATTTATTTTGTATTTAAAAACAACTGTTATCATTTAATTCCATGCAGGGACAAAAAGGCAGAAAGATAACAGTTGTGAGATTGTGGTCAGTCCACTCTAGAATGTCATGAAGAGACCTCTGCCACTCCCAAAATGGCATCTACTTCCAGGATGTCATCATGCCCCTCTGGATATGAAGGCTGTATGTAGATCAATCAGTTCTCCTTCCCAAAAGTGATCTTCAGAAAAGGTAAGTGAAGAGAGGCAAAGGGGGGGGGGAGGAGGAGGTTCAAAGATGTGGGACCCAGTGGGGCAGGAAGCAGGCCCAAGACCTGTGGGGACACAGCTGGGTGGAAGATGGGTCCAAAGGACTTGGCTGAGTGGGATGGGAGTAGGACCACAGCAGCAGCCCTGTAGTCAGTCATAAATGCAGGCGGATTGCCAAGGCTCTGAATTTTGTTCACATAACTGCAGGGGTGGTGCAGCACCTGCAAACTTCAGGTACAGGTCAGGTAAATTTCTTTGTTCAGAATCATTGCAATTTTTAACAGTTACTGAATGAATGGGCTGTTTAAATACTAGTTTTCTTTTTAACTAGTATTGTGTCACATATGTCAACTTTGATCCCCTCACATCTACACATGTACAGAACCACTTAAACATATTTATTGTAAAAAGCAACCACAAATTTAATGTAGTGTAACAATATTTACAATATCTTCCAAAGAAGTTCCTGGAATGATTTGCGCATAGAAGCTAATTCAACCAAATGTGGAAATTGTCAATACAAGTTATACTCCTATGTTGTGAGTTTACAAAGGCTTAAACGTATTTTTAGTTACTCCCAAAATCATCTTAACCTTGATTTGGCAGAGATTTTTGGTTCATCAAGGCAAAATCCTTAAACTCGATTCAGCAAAGAAATTTTCTGTTCATCAAGGCAGAATCCTGATTTAGAGTTTTTGATTGTTGTTTGTTATGAATACTTCTTAATTGCCAATTGAAAATGTTATACTCCAGATAAACATCAAGTCTTCTTGGTCACTCTTGTGCAACCAGCCTAAATTACACAATATGTATTCTAATATGAAAATACCACCTGTTAAATAGAAACTTAATATGCTTAGTAATAAGGCCTTTGGCTTCAGGTGCATACACTGATGCAAACTAATCTAGGAGTATGTATTATTACTTCTGCCAGAATGATATTCTATTCCTTTAATAACTATCACTGCCAAATAGGAACAGTGTTAAAATTAGCAAACTCATATAAGAGAATCAGAATGGGTGAAAACACTTACTTGTGTTTACAAAAATCATAGAGTCAGAAAATGCCATTTAAGGGATAAAGTCCAACCCCCTGCCCAGCCTCTCCTTGAACATATCCAGCAAAGAAGATTCTACAATCTTTATTTCACTGACAAACTGTTGTTACCATTAGGAAGCTTTTTCTAACATTCAAGTGGCCTTTGGCAAGGCTAATGCAGCATTGTCCTTGCTGACCTTTTCTGCTGACATTTCTTGCGTTCAATAAATTCTGAATGAAGCTACTAAAATAAATTTATTGTCTATTGTCTACTGACCATATTAACCCCATTTCCAAGGCTGTCCATTTGCACATAAAATATGATAGATTTCACTGAAAAACAGCCATAACAATAAAACTTTTTCATATTCTTCCAATTCAGCTTCCTCAATATATATTTTGCATAAAGACTGAATAAATAGGAGAGTAATACAGCCTTGTTTCCCTCCTTTGCCAAACTGTTTTGCTGTGTTCCTCCCGGATTATGACTTCCTGATTTATGCATGGATATTACATGAGAACAGTGAGTTGTTCTGAAATTCCAATTTTCCTAAGCACATTCCACAATTTGAAATGGTCAGAACAATCAAAAGTTATTCTATAATCAATGAAACACATACTGACTTCTTTCTTATATTCTTTTTTTCCCAATTATCCAGTAAGCATCAACAATAAAGTTGCCTCTTCCTTGGCTTTTTCTAAAACCAGCTTTAATACCTGGCATTTCTCTTTCTATGTAAACCTATAATCTATATTTAATGGTTCTATGCATTATTTTGCTAGCATGTGTAATTAAGGAAATTGTGTGATAGTTTACATACTGTGTTAAATCTCCTTTTTTGGTATATATAGACTTCTTCCAGTTCATTGACCACTGTTGCATTCTCCACATTTACTGCCATAGTTTGGTAACAATTTTTAATGATACTTCTTCTGTTGCTTGCTTTCTGTATATATTCCATCTGTTTCTGCAATTTTCGGATTTGGTAATGCCTGGAGTATTGATCTAACTTTATCTTTTAATACTAAATAAGTAAGGAATATCTTCTAGAATCAACTATTTTAGTCTACTTTATCATACCTTCCCTATCTTGTTCTTCTGTTTCAAATTTCAATCAAAATTGTAGCAATCATTATATTTTATCATTTTAGCAATCACATGTTCATCATTTGTATACAATTCTGTTTCAAAATCAGTTTTACAATGTTCAACACCGTACGTTGTTTATCTACTTTAAATCTTTCTGATAACTGTCATAAGAAAACCATTAGCTATGCCATCACTTGCTCTCTTGATGTTATTTTACATTCCCTTTGACAGAATTCTAGCATCTTCTGATATGTTAACCATCTGTGTTTGCCCATTATTCCATATTCTCAGTATAATACATTTACCATAATGATTTCTGAAATCTATATTAACCTTGAATTTATTGTACCACAAATTTGTGGTATATCCATGCCAATCAAATCTCAGGTCATATCCTTCTATCTCTGAAAGTCTATTTCTCAGCAATATCCACTCTTATTCAAATCAAAAAACAAGCTATAAAATACAATTTCAAATCAGGTAAATCCAATATTCCACTTTCCTTGTTTTGACCGTGTAACACAGAGTGTTACTAAATTGGTTTATACTTGTTGTGATGAAGTTTGGAAATGATCTTTATATATTTCTTTTATCTTTATTACATTCTTAGTTTTTTTTCTTTCTTCTGTACTTTTTACTCCTTTCTATCGTTTTTTCTTTCTTTAGTTTGTATTAGATCAGGGGTGTCAAACTCACATCATCACAGCGGTGTCACGTGATGTATCACAACTTTTCCCCTCTTCGCTAAACTGGGTGTGGGCATGGCCAGCGTGTGACCCATCTGGCCTGTGGGTTGCAAGTTTGACAGCCCTGTATTAGATTTTACTATTATAATTAAAATTCTTTATAAAATTATACATACTGTATAATAAAATAAATACCATTTGTATTGCAAAAGATCCCCAGCTCTTCCTTAGTAGCATGTTGTGTGCCATTTTAATCACTTTATATTTCCTGTCTGTAGTGTTTTCTTGATAAAATACAGGAATGGTTTATCATTGGATTCTTTTGGTCAGTATGAAATTAAGCTTTTGAAACTGTCTCAAAAGTGATCATCCACATCTTCCTAGATCCCTACTGCCCTATGTAGAACTCTAGTTGCTTTAGCTGGAAGCTAGGATGACCTTCACATCAGGGGTGGGTTCTACTTACCTTTATTATCGGTTCGCAACGGGATCATGCACGTGTGTGAGCAAAGCGAGTGCATGCGCCTTGCTCCTGCACAGAAGCTTCTGCACATGCGCAGATCGCCGATGATGACATCCGGGGCAGTGGGCGGGACCTCATGCTGGTTTTACTACCGGTTCTTGCGAACCGGTCTGAACTGGGGGCAACCCACCACTGCTTCACACCTTGTATGAATCTGCTGGGAAAATATACCACCAGCATTCTTCACTCATCTCTCCTAGGAACATCCTTTCTTCACAATGAAGCAGCACTACAGGACTTGAAATCATCAAACATCATGCTAATTTGTATATTTGTTTAATAAACCCAAGCTTCCTGGATTCACACAGCCTCAAAACTAAATCTAACAAGCCAAACAGTGACTTAGCACGATACCCAAATCTCTGGTACAAATGTTAGTATATAGGGAAGGAAGAACTGGAGAGATTAAATGCAGAGTAAGATGTTTAAATGACACAATATGCATTTGGATTTTATAAGCCATTCAGAATCTATTGTATTTATTTTATTTAGGGTTTGTTGCTACTAAGATTTGTACACAAGTTGTGTTTGAAAGACATTTTACCATTAACAAACCATGAACAGATGGTTTGAGAGCTAAAGCAGTACTCTTGTTTAGGGCAGGAGCCTGCATAGACAAAATAAGCAACAGGACACTATATTTACTGCTGTTAAAGGCATCAGAAGGATTACTTCTGTATAGGCTTTTATCAAAATAACAAAAGCAGTATGATGTCATAAGTACCATCTTTTTATATATAATGTGTGAAATGTGCTTACTAGTGCAACAAAACTACATCTGGGTTTCTAGATGTAACATCTTGAATATTTAAAATACTTTTTTTAGATCAGTTGCTACAGAGTAGGCAGAATAAGGAACTGGTGATTCAAGTTTAGGGGCTTCCAACATAACAATTCAAAATTGTCAGAAAATGTTTATTCATTATTTGGAAAAACACTATTTCCTCTTTTTAAAGCTATATATATAATTCAGACCATAAAACAAACTACTTGAGGTTGATTTTATGATAATGTAGTCTCTGCCTAAAGTGGAGCAATCAAAAATCACCATAAGGTGGACTGAGGACAACATTTTTGGGAATACATATGGTATGCCACGTCTTTCATTCCAAAGAACCAAACATAGCAGAAAGCTTTTAGGATCATTAGACTCCGACGATCATCAACAGAACTGCAGTAGAAGGAAACATGAACCATCACCGCCGCAACTACTAGGACTTGTATTAGGCAAGTACCTATCAGTAATTAGTCATCAGATTGAATGTAAAAAAATTTTTTTTTTCAGGTTTCTCGAAGATGAAAATACACAGGAGTAAGAGATTGGATGCTGGAAGGAATGGCAAATAAGTGGTGGGAAGAAAGAAGATTACTAGAACATTCCTGAGCTTGTCCAGTAGCTTCATAACTCCCCACCTCCATATTCACAGGTGCAGATGACTGAACAAAGCAGTAATTCTGATTTGGCTTCATCTGGATTTCACATTCCTTTTAGCTCAGCCCCCATATGATCTCATCTCTCTGGCTGTATAATGTACAAGCAAGCAGTTGCTTTTCTTAAATGCCCCAGGAATGACTCTATGTCACATGTGTTCCCAGATGAAATCCCCAAATAGGCTCCCGGGTCTAGAGAAGAATTTTGGCAAGTCAACCTAACTTCAATTATTGTAAATAACAAATCAGGCAAACTGCCTCTTTAGATGCACAAACCGTTAAGGTAGAAGTTTTTTATTTACATTTTTAAACCACCCAATAAATGAAGCTCTCTACTATAAAGTACACTAAAACTATTTGAATAAAAACAGAGTGCATAAAATCAACACCAAATAAACTAGGTGAATGTGAGGCTGCCATCCAAAACTAAAACCATAATTAAAGTACAATTAAAAACCAGGGACAAAGGCTGGGATAATAGAAAGGTTTTTACCTAGTGCTAAAATTATACTACTACTACTATGCCAGTCACGCCACTCTGGGGACAAAATTCCATAAATAGGATGCTACTGCAGAAAAACTTCCCCCACAAAAGCCCACCTCATCTCTTTGATGAGGTGACAGGGAGAAGGGCCTCATTAGATGATTTTAAGCTTTGGGTTATATAATGGGAAGAAGGGATAACTTTGAGAACAGGTGGAAGAACCACAACAAAAACAAAGAAAGAAATTTGAGTACAGGCCAGAAACTGTAACTTGAATATGTGTTGCAGACAAGGCCCTCCCCAGTCCTGTGCACGCTCTCTCTCTCCCTCTCTCTCTCCCTCTCCCTCTCATATTTTATTAGAATTCTATGACAGAATAAATGATGTAGTGTATAACATATTAATCAAACAAAATAAAAGGAAAAAGGTAGAAAAAAAGAAAAAAAGGAAAGAAGTGAAAAAACCCCACAATTTTAACTTCTGCCTTTCTTTCTGTCAAATAATTGTAATCTTACTCTTTTCCCTTTCTCTTTAACACTAATCCCCAAAGCCATAAATCATCAGTTTCATCTTCGTTCCGTAAAAAGTCCAAATAAAGCTTCTAGTTTTTTAAAAAGAATCCTTATTCTTTACGTTCTCACAGTGCCATGTGCTACAGTTGCTAAAGAGAATCTAGAAGGAAAAAAATATATATAGTCTGCTAGTATAATGTGATATTATGTTCATGATTTCCAATATATTTAGCACATGATTTCTTATTCTTTATTTAGTACATGATTCTTTTCCTTTATTCCAAGGATTTCAAATATTCTAAGTAGTAGTCTAAATTAAACTCAAATGTATTTGATGATAGGTACAGAGTCAGACAACCCATGGCCCTAGCTTGCGAACAGTTTTCAGCTGCGAGCCTTCTTTGATACTGAAGTTGGCACAACTCTAAAAAAGCAATCATTCACTAAAAAAACCAATCTCTCATAAAAATATATAATAAAGTAGACAATAAAATATAAAACCATTATGTATGAATTTTTTTAAAAGGAGGGCAGACATTTCAAATCAAGCTGCATCAAGTCTATCTTGAGATCCTGCTCACTGCATGGCATTGGCCTAAATAGTGTGGTATTACCTTCCCAAATATTCTTTTCTTTCCACTAAAATGTTGCCCAGTCAATATAGATGAACACTTAGCCAGAATCTACTGCATAATTTGCTACATTTTAAAATGGCAAATCGTCCTAAAATCACCATTCAACTTTACATTTTAGATTTTTCTTACCTATACAACTCAAATTTACAGAATTATTATTCTGTAAATTATTAGAGAAGGAAAATTAATCAGAGAAACTCTAAGAAATAATAAAATCTGAGGAGAACGATAAGGGAATGGTAATAAACATCGCCACCCTTTCTAATACTGTTCCAATGTATTACACCACAGAAAACCTCAGTGTAGTTTATATTTTATTTGGCAATAATCACTTTTCTTTTAAAAAAATAAAGTGCGTGTTCATGAAAGGATGTAGCCTGGAACAGATGGCTTAAGGATGCCAGAATGAACTGATGCTTCCTGCTGCTGGAAACTACAGAGATGGAATGTATGGCTGCCAAACTAGCTTAGTTTAAGGTATATCTAACAGACTATGAGCGGATACAAGAAGAGAGGGTGGTAAAGAACAGCATAAATCCACTTAAATTACTAGTATCATTTACAGGTTGTCCTCAACTTAAGAATTGTAAAGTAATTCTAGTGTGACCGCATTTAGGGTACTTGGCAACTGGCTCATATTTATAAATGATTGCCAAGTGCCTACAATCATGTGATCGCCATTTGCAATTTTCTCTGCCACCTTCCACAGAAAGTCAATGGGAAAGCTGGCAGAAAAGAATGCAAGCAGAGGGGAAGGATGGGTGCTGGATTTCCCCTTCATGCATGACCGCTTAGCTCACCGGCTGAGATTACAACCCCAATTATCATCATAAATTGAAGTCTACCTGTACAAACTGCTTTTTTACTGGCTCTTCACATAAAGCAACAAAGTGGTTCTAAAAACCCTTCACAAAAATGGGCATCTTTTAGGAAGCAGATATTAGGAATCAATACTAAAAGCAATCGCAGGTAAAAATAGTTTATATGGCACATGTAATTTAGGAAACACAAGATTTGAGGGTATATGTCTCTAAATAGCATGAAGAGAAAATGGTAGAGAATCCTGATTTCATATATCCATTATCTTTAACTGATTTTCCAAAAAACTCATTGGTGAAATAAATCACAAGTGGCAAATTTCTGGGGAAGGAATGCTCAAAAAGGTAAAACTGGCTTAGTTTTTAAAAAATATTATAGTAGATATGATCCGAATTTCTATCCTTATAACCATTATTTCTTTTTTACAATAATTTTTATTAACAATTACAAATATAAAAATAAAAAACTAGAAGAACTAAGAAAAATAAAAAGTACAGAAAAATATTTAAAAAGGAAAATTAAGAAATAGTAAATAATAAAAAACCAATAAAAAGAAAAAAGATATATGAAGAAATGAATCCTCCCTTCATCAAGACAAATACAATTTCAAAATTTACAACCTTCTCTAATATTATAGCAAAAATTCTCTTCACATATCTCATTGTTCACCTATAAATAAATTTTAAAGCCAATGCTGTTCATTTTGCAAATTTTTTTAATCATCTATTATCTGTGTCAGCCTCCCTATGTTCCAAATGTGATATTCATAATATATACCTATCATATATGATCATGGAAGCCTTTATTGAAACTCTAAACTTTATTAAAAAACGTAAAAGCTGCTGCCTTTTGCAGCCTGCTGCTAAATCTGCACTAGCTTTGCAAAAGACAATCATTCAAAGCCACAAAATTACATCACTCTCGTTAGTGTTGTTTGGGTTTTTGTTTTTTTTTGAAAAAGCTTTCTAAACCACTGTACAAACCTCATTTGACTTTTATTTTGTTCCTTAGAATGGCAGCAAGGAAAAAATAATTTTTTTTAGTTCAAGCAAGAAGAACAATATTATATGACTTCAGAGCATTCAAATGCAATGATAACTATGACTATATTTTGCCAGAACATTATTAAAAGATCAAAACCTCCAAATAAACTTATTTGGTTGTAAACCATAAGATTTGAATAACTAGTTATTTCTGAACTAATCTGGGAATGGGAAAACTTAATAAAATTGCTTATCATATTTAGAGATATCTTTAATATTTTGCACTAAAATAATCCAGAGACATAAAAATGTAGTCTGCAAAAGACTTAAAATCCTAAGAAAGATTATTTAATACTCATTATCAATGAATGCAAAAAGACTGATAAAAATCTGACTTTTTTGTAACAATTTTATTTTAATAATCTAACATATCTAGTTTTTTTTTATTGATTAGGAGACACCACGTTAGGATTAACTCTTTGAAGCATCTAAGTATATCTTCTTCAGGAAGATTTGTCCCCCAAGGATTACCATAACTGAGTCTATCCCCTTGCTGCTAATTGTCCTTTTCCCCCCCACTTTTCCCAGAATTACCAACTTCTCAAGGGAATTGGGTCTTCACGTAATATGTCAAAATATGAAAATCTGAGCCAGGTCATTTATGCCTTAAATGAAAACTATGGATTTATTCTAAATCCCATTGTTTGTTTTCTTGACTATCATAGTATTCCCAGGAATTTTCTCCAACACCAAAGTTGAAAATCATCAATATCTTTGCTATCCTGCTTCCACAAAATCAACTGTCACTTCTATGCAGTGTCAGAGGGAAAACTGTTGCCTACAGATTTCTGACCCTTGTTAAGTACAGACACATCATGTCATCTAATTATGTTTTCTAAAGACTTAATGCCTGTTCTTTTGATTGCATTGTTTCTTTTAGATTGATAGTTGATCCTAAAAGGCAATCACATCTATGACTTCAATATGTTCATTGTCAATTCTAAGGCTGTAATTATTATCATTAGCTTCTTTTTTTCCACTGTGCTCGTTGTCTTTCATTATGAGAGCTTGCAGATGATTTCCATTTTCAGCTGAGCAGTAGATTCACTATAGCAAAAATTATTAATATTTCTTCCTTCAATTTTAAAACCATGCTTGTCTTTTTTTTTTTTTGCAATCTAGCTTCCTTCGATATGTATTCAGCATATATGATTTTATAAATTGGGTGTTTTAATCTGTGTTTCGGCCGAAATATTTAATAATTTTAAGGGATTTTTAATATTTGTATTGTCTGTATTTTATCTTGGCTGTTCACCGCCCTGAGTCCTTCGGGAGTAGGGCGGTATAGAAATTTGATTAATAAATAATAAATAAATAAATAAATAATATGATGAACAAATAGGAGCATACCTTATTTTAACTTAGATTATATTATTATTTTCCTAATTTGGAGCCAGACTACTTTGCCATGTTTTGTCCAGACTGTGGCTTCCTATCTATAAGTTTCATACAAGGAAACTTGGATGTCTTGATATTCCCATTTTTCTAAGAATATAATTCAAAGCTTGTCATAATTGACACAAGTGAAAATCTTTCAATAGTCAATGAAACGTATTGTATATTGACTATATATTCTTTTTTGTATTTTTTGGCTTTCTGAATTATCCAGCATGCACTAGCAATACTATTATCTAGTTCCTCAGCCTTTTTAAAAGCCAACATACAACTTCCCTTTCCATAAGGCTCTAATCTGTTTTGGATGATTCTATTATTTTGCTAGCATGTGAAACATATCAACATATTTGATCATTGTACCTTTATCAAATGATTATTTACTTGGACATTTGAATTTCCAGAAATGTTTTCTTCACAATAGCCTCTTGAATAAACAAAGTGTTCATGAAAAATTTATTTATTTATTTATTTATTAGATTTTTATACTGCCCCCTCTCCCGAAGGACTCGGGGCGGTGAACAGCCGAAGTTAAAAACATACAATATAAACAATTAAAAATACGTTTAAAACAGAATTAAATCTAAAATGGCTCCCCAATTTAAAATGCCTTACCCATACCCCTATAAAAAGACGAATTTAAAATTTAAAAATTTAAAATTTCCACATTTAAAAAGGGGGAAGATTTAGGCCAGGCCAGCTTGATAAAATAGAAAGGTCTTAAGCGCGCGGCGGAAGGTGCGCAGATCCGGGATCCTACGTATCTCCGGGGGGAGCTCGTTCCAAATCGTAGGTGCCCCCAGAGAAGGCTCTCCCCCTAGGGGCCGACAGCCGACATTGTTTGGCCGACGGCACCCGGAGGAGCCCCTCTCTATGGGAGTGTACTGGCCGGTGGGAGGCTATTGGTGGTAGCAGGCGGTCCCGTAAATAACCAGGTCCTAAGCCATGGAGCGCTTTGAAGGTGATAACCAGAACCTTGAAGCGCACTCGGAAGACCACCGGGAGCCAGTGCAGCTCGCGCAGGAGAGGTGTCACATGGGAACTCCATGTCGCTCCCATCACTACCCGCGCAGCCGCACTCTGCGCCAGTTGGAGCCTCCGAGTGCACCTCAAGGGGAGCCCCATGTAGAGAGCGTTGCAGTAATCCAGACGAGAAGTAACGAGGGCATGAGTGACTGTGTGTAGGGAGTCCCGATCTAGATAGGGACGCAACTGGCGAATCAGGCGAACCTGATGAAAAATCCTCCCGGACACGGCCGTCACATGCTCTTCTAATGACAGCCGTGAATCCAGGAGGACATCCAAGTTGCGAGCCCTATCCGTGGGGGCCAATGATTCGCCCCCAATAGTCAGCGATGGCATTAGCTGACTATATCGGGACGTCGGAAACCACAGCCACTCGGTCTTGGATGGGTTGAGCCTGAGCCTGTTCCTCCCCATCCAGATCCGTACGGCCTCCAGGCACTGGGACATCACTTCAAGGGCATCGTTGGGGTGGTCCGGGGTGGAGATGTACAGCTGGGTGTCATCCGCGTACTGATGGTGCTTCACCCCAAAACCACGGATGATCTCGCCCAGCGGCTTTA
Organism: Pantherophis guttatus; assembly: GCF_059756535.1. NCBI lineage: Eukaryota > Metazoa > Chordata > Lepidosauria > Squamata > Colubridae > Pantherophis > Pantherophis guttatus. Next base: position 261,897,111 of record NC_142063.1, on the reverse strand, counting down.
CATAAATGTTGAACAAAAGGGGCGAGAGGATCGATCCCTGCGGCACCCCACATATAAGGGGCCTCGGGGTCGACCTCTGCCCCCCTGTCAACACAGACTGCGACCGGTCGGAGAGAAAGGAGGAGAACCACCTTAGTACGGTGCCTCCCACCCCCAACTCTTCCAACCGGTGCAGCATGATACCATGGTCGATGGTATCAAAAGCTGCTGAGAGATCTAACAGGACCAGGACAGAGGAGCAGCCCCTGTCCCGAGCCCTCCAGAGATCATCAACCAACGCGACCAATGCCGTTTCCGTGCTGTATCCAGGCCTGAAACCCGACTGGAAAGGATCCAGATACGACGCTTCATCCAGGTACTGGGGAAGCTGTCCCGCAACATGGATATGAACAGCCCTAAATAACTGGACAGTGTGAGGGGGAGTAAGACATACTATTGTTTATGAACACAAAGGCAGAGAGTATGGCAGAGCCTGAATGAAATTACCTATCAGATGAGTTCTTCTGGAGAAAACAAGAAATAATTTGTCAATTTAGGGTAACACCCATGATCCCTGGTGATGGAGATATGCCACTACTAGGGCATATGCACTGATGGACTAAGATTAAACCACTATCCTGCAGTGGGATGGTGGACTTGAGAGTCACCAACTGGAACTGTTGGCTATCAATGTAATAACTGAGGTGCAAAGCTCATAAATGGAATAGATGCCTCTGTCCTATTTTAGAATTATGAAATATCAGGGGTAGAATTCATGGTACTACAATTTTATTAATTTTAAAGTTACTTGTTCTAGTGACTTTGTGAAGAAGGGTAATAGTGGGAAAGGACTATATTGTACAAAATCTTGACATACAAAATCTTGAGGACGTATTAATTCTCTACAAGGAGGAAGATATGGTGATGAAGTCCCAATTACTGCCAAATTATATTGCAACAGCATTTATAGGGAAGTTGAGAATTGTAAAAAAAATGATGCATGGATTAATCAGATATCCTGCAACTTTCTGTGGGGTGGAACTAAGGTATATCATATCCAAAACGGTTTTAGCTTCCTTTGAGCTGTAGTGCTGAGTAGCAGATGATCCAGGAATTGTGATCCTAATTATATTGAGAAATGAGATAACTATAGTTTCCATCCCATCCTATGAGAATATTTGGAGAAAACACAAATAGAATTGGCACTGAAATAATATTCAAAATAAGAGCTTGTTGCTGGATGCTGTGACGGTTGGTGAAAGAAAAAACATACTGTGATCAGCACCAGTAAGGGGTCGGTGGGTGTCTAATTTCAATAATATTGGGAGATTGATGTATAGGTTGGATCAAAGCTAAATATTGCTTAGTGCTGATGAATTCTCAGATGAGGAGGATAGGGCAGGGCTTTGAAGAACCAGCTAACATGCAACATTTGGATCAAGCTGAAGAAGATTTCAACAGTGTTGTTGGAAATCATGGAGTTAATTAAGAAATTCTACCAGATCTTTATCTGCCCTTTTACAGCAGGGCTCATGGAATATAATGCTTAATGCTGATGGTATTCTGGTAAGTATATATTAGATATACTGAACAGCATGGGGCAGACATTTTGCTGGATTAAGATTTCTCCAAAATCCTAAGCAATTAATAGCATCTCATTCAGGGGAAATGCTTCCCCCTCTTTAATCCTGTATCAGGTAGTCATTTTGTATTGCCAACAACTGAAGGGCAACAGTGAGCTTATGCATCTACTATGGGTCCTTTGCCAGACACAAAAGACAGAAGTAGCATCCATCAAAGGGGAATAATTTGGTATCACAGCACATCCACTTTCTGAAGGATGACTTCAGGACTATAAATCAAAAACACCGTAGCTGTAAATGTAAACCTGTTCTCTGAAGATGTAGCCTGAGACTTAGACATTTACAGAAAGTGAAGAAATATAATTACTGAGTGAGAATGCATTTATCTACTGTTAGGCACCTGAAAAAGGAGATGACAGGAGATTTATGCAGTGGATGATGAAAGGCTGCACTGTGTACAGAGAACCTGTTTGTGTGAAAGTATAGAGACAAAAAAAGATGAACTAAGAATTTCAAAATGAATAGCTCAGTTCCATAGCTATTTACAGTATATGATACACAAATTACATGAGATTAATGAGACTTTCTCAATATAAATGTATTATATTGCCATTTAAAAATTATGTATAAAATTTAGAAATATGCTACACTTTCGGAATTAGGATGGAAGTGTTTATGTTTCTTTCAGCAGCCTGCAATATATCCTACAAAGATGCATTGACTGCAAAGTGACAGAATGCATTTTGTCCTATTTACATAACCTTTTCCATTGCTCATATTACTTATTAAGTTACATTACAAAATATGAAACATACATCAAATACCTTTTCTTTTCTTTTTAGGTTTATATGCTAGTATATATTCATATTTTGTAGTTTATATGAAGCTCATACCAAATGAATTAGTTATCTCATAGTGACAACTCTTTAATTCTTGCCTTTTAACCAAAGTACAATATGGTGCAGACTGATGCTCTGTTCTAATGAGTCTCTGGAAAACGATTCAATAAAATTATTGATGCATAAATCCAAACTCTTTAAAAATATTCATTGTCTATTTTCTAACTCCGATCTTGTATAATACTTTGGAAAAAATTACCCTTTTCTGTACTAAGCAGTGTAAATATTTTCCCAGTTGTTAAGGATGAGCTAGAGAGCAAGATCCAGCCACACATCCAAATTCAGCAAGAAGAGTCAGAATTGCATTAGAACTTTGTTCCACATCATGTTTGGTAAAATACTTCAGGCACCAGCAGAAATACTGGCTATGCAGGAAAAAAAATGAGTGCACCCGTTTCCACTTCTGTAGGAGCTTTCAACTGAAATGTTTTTAGCACCCTTTCATGGGATTGCTTAAGAGACACCATGTAGATCAGAGGTGGGGAACAATGGCCCTATATGACTTGTGGGCTTCAATTCCTGGATCAGGAATTCTGGGACTTGAAGTACACAAGCCATAAAAGAGCCATTATTCCCCACCTCTGATGTAGAGATAGATAGGCAGGCAGGTAGGCAGGCAGGCAAACACATAGATACTGATGAACACAATTTTATGATATCTGAAGAAAACAAAAAGAAGTCACTAACTTATATACAGAAATTTGCGTATTGCAAGGTATGAACATAAATTGACAGCTATTTTTTAAAAGTAGGTAATTGGTCACAACAAGATAGCAGCTTTGTTATTTATTTCATGACTGTCTTACCTGAATTACCAAAATGTTAGTAATGTAAAAAAAAAAAAAAACCCTTAGGAATACTATTTGTCAAAAGTGTACCTAACAGAAAAGTAAACCAATAGAGATATCATGAATCCCCTACTCTAGTGATGGCGAACCTTTTAGGGATCGAGTGCAGTGGTGGGTTCCTCCCGGTTCCGCCCGGTTCCGCCGAGCCAGTAGCGGTGACAATATGACATCACTGAACTAGTTCTGGCCCTCCCAGCCCCCCCACGTTATTCTTACCTTTTATTTGGCCCCATCCCCAATCTATTGCTCCCTCCTGAGTCCCAGCTGATGGCTAGAAGGAAAAAACCTGTTTAAACTCTTGCCGCGGGGTTTCAAAGGGCCGCCCTACAGCTGATCAGTGTTAAAAGAAAACAAATGAGTAGACTGGTGCCTGAAAAAATTCATGAGTAGATCAGTGCCTGCAAAAATACATGAGTAGATCAGTGCCTGCAAAAATAAATGGGTAGACCAGTGCCTGCAAAAATAAATGGGTAGACCAGTGCCTGCAAAAATAAATGGGTAGATCGGTACAGCTCTGCAAGCAGTTAAAAGCCTGGTAGACCAGTACCTCTGCTAAATACTAAATAATTGTCATATGACCATCAAGCTATGCCCACAAAATAAGCCACGCCCACAGAACCAGTAGTAAAAAAAATTAGAACCCACCCCTGACCGAGTGCCCAAACTGCAACCCAAAACCCATTTGTTTATCACAAAGTGCCAACATGGCAATTTAACCTGAATAATGAGGTTTTGTGAGGAATTTCAATCACTCTTTTACAACTTGACTTCTCCCTGGTGGCACTGGATTTCTTTAACAGCACAACTCAGGAATGATGGGAGAATAGTGCATGGGGCCCCCGACCCACACCAAAAAGAAAGCCAGCCGGGCTTCTCCTCCTAGAAGCCCTCCTACCCTTCCCCCTGCTCCCTTTCCCCTATTCCCCACTCAATTCCACTTTGGGACAGAGGACTGCGCACTGGAAACGTGTGTTGGGGCAACGTGGGAGCGCACCTTCTTACGCTCCTGTGCTCGGCCCGCAACTCTCCATGCTCCTCCAGGCCTGGCTTGCTGAGGAGGGTGGGAGCAGCCCCCGTTGCCCGGCTTCCTCAAAGGCACGGCACATTTCAAAGGCGGAAGTTCCTATCTGGAAGTAATGAACAGTGGGACAGCTGCGAGAGTGGGCCAGGCCTCTCCACCATCCGACTCGCCAATGGAAGCGTTTCTGTTGGGCCAGCCACACCCCCCCACTGGGCTTTTGTGCTCAGCGCTCAGCCAGGGGAGGGGAGCGTTTTTCCACGCCATCCCCTTCTTTCTCTTGGCCCTGCCAACAAGGCCATCCCCCAAGGCCAGGCTGATCCGCCCCCACCATTCTCTCCCAGCCCTCTTTGCTGGAGGCAACAGTAAATGTACCATGACACAGGTGGAATGCTATTGCCGCGCAATGGCAAGTGCAGGGACGCTTTGCTCCCGCACTAAGGCTCCCCATCACCCCCAACACAACAGGGTGGCAGCTCTTTCATTCCTATGCCGTGACAGGGCAACAGGGAGCCACAGCAGAGGGGTGAAAGAGCCGCATGGGTCTCATTGTGGCTCTGCATCATAATGGGCTTCAGGAGGAGGATGGGACCCTGCCTCCCCCATTGTGAAGCGCGCAAGTGAAAAAGTTCAATCAATCAATTCCAATTTTGAGAGATCTTTTTCTTTCACAAGAAGTTGGAATTGATTGAGTGAAACGCAATGGAGAAATGTGACAGGAGCTGGGCTGGAGTGACAGCGTGGATACCCACAGAGAAGGCTCTGTGTGCCACGTCTGGCATGCATGCCATAGGTTTGCCATCACAGTGCCTAGTCCATTGTAGAGGTCTTTGCTGTGTGTGTGTCTGTGCATCTTTAAATCAGTCTTTTGGTGATTGCCTTGTCAAGTTCTTAGTAATATTTTAGAATTTGTTTACCATGGTCCTTGTCCTAGAGTGAGAGAAAATGGCTACCCCAAAGTCAGCTGGCTTTGGGGCCTAAAGATGTAAAGAATTTCTAAATTAGTGCCTTTAACCAGTGGTGGGATTCAAGTAATTTAACAACCGGTTCTCTACCCTAATGATTTCTTTCAACAACCAGTTTGCCAAACTGCTCAGAAAATTAACAACCGGTTCTCCTAAAGTGGTGCGAACTGGCTGAATCCCACCACTGCCTTTAACCATGACATCATTAACCACTACATAAAATTGGTTCTCTGCCCTATTGATAAGTTAAACCAAAAGCTGTTTGCATAAGTAATAAAACACATAAAATTAAAGGACAAAGATTAAAATTAAAACACATAAAACAACACAATGTAATTGATATTTTCAGTTAGAAAACTAACTGAAAATGTGAACTATAAAACTTAAATTAATTTCTATCCATCGCCAATAATAATAAAATAGTGAAAGTGAATCTAAAAGTGAATAAAAAAATACAAGAGATAAAATAATTTTGATGAAAATTTGGTCAACAAAAATAAAAGAAACTGAATGAAATGAGTAATATAAAAGTTAAACTAGTTGTCCTGCAGCACACTGGCCACAGCAAGTTGGTTGCAGCAGGTTGGCTGCAGTGAATTGGCCCATTCTGAACCAAAGTATGAAGGACTGCCTGACCTACACTGTGCTCATATTTTACCCTGGCCTGAAATATGACTGAAATGTGTACAGATAATCTAGGTCCTCTATGTTCCTTGCAACAACTGATTGACTACTTTCTCAATAGGGAATAGGTCACCCCTCCCAAAAAGCTGCTGATAGTTGCTGAGTCTTCTTTCCATTTCCTAGAGCTCCTTAAGAGAAACAAGGTGCACTATGATATAAGTTTCTCAAAGATTCTCACTAGTCATATTTATTAAAAACAAGAGATTAGGAAACTGGATATTTAAATTTTAGCACTCCATTAATCAGTAAGTATTTCAAGGAGGGGTCTTTTTGGTCTCGCTCATTCTCTGCCTGATTGCTTCTTCATGCAAGGGAAATGTTGCCACCCATTTCCCTGATAAGAAAGGAATGCACAGATTGTCTGTCTTGCAATACTTTGCAAACTATCCTCCCAGACACAGAAAATTCTATTATATTTACTATCACAATTCCTTGATATCTAAAATAAACTAGATTAGCACAGGCAAAATCTTTGGGGTCCTCTGATGAATGATTTTATCTCATATTTCATTAGAAAAGTCTTATTTAAATTGATTAATTAATCCTGGGTTTTTTTCCCCCTGCCCAGACCCTAAGCTAAATGAAAGTCAAGAAACAGGAGAAATACAGTATATGACAATGGCAACCAAAGCTTGGGAGAATCAAAAAAAAGTAGTCCTTAAGAGTGAATACTCTTCAAAGCCTAGTTTGGGCAGATAGTAGATCAATGTTTGCATGCAGCTTCTGAAATGTATAGAAAAAATGGAAGTACTTGCTAAGCGGGATATGGACTGTTCCACAGCCCAACATACACCTATACTTAATTTGTATCCAGGTTCATGATAACCTGATTTTACTACTATGATTAATATAAGGCTATAGAACAATTGGGTTCATGGATATCTGCAAAATCCAACAGTTATGTAACAAAAACAAAACAATGTTGCAATTCAAGTTCTGCGTTGTGTGTAATTTCACTAGGGACATACAAAACAGGCAGAGTTTGTATCATGTATCCACCCCTCTCCCTCTCTGGATGCCTATGAGCTAAGCCTGAGTGTATAGATGGATGACAAAGTGCTATACCAGAACTGAACTGTCAATTTTAGCGAAAGATCTTAATTTGGTAAACGACTTTAAAAAGATAAATACCTTTTAACTTCCTGAAATACCTAGAAAGATGGAATCCAAAGATGCAAATAAATAAATGGCTAAATTGACAAGAATGCATAAGCGCACCAGTGTGCCTACCGTCCCTTCTTACTGTCCCCATTTATCTGTATTTACTTCCTTTGTTCATGTTCATGTTTATGTCCATACCTATACTTGTTATCTTGTATATGTTTGACAAACAAATAAAATAAATAAATAAGAATCACATCAGGCACATAGGGAATCTATTGAAGAAAAAGATTTTTCAGATCAATACAATATATGACAAATTATACTATAAATAATCTTAAAAATATAGGCGTATTCATAAATACAAGAGACAGAAATAAAGATACAAATCAAAAAGCAACATAAGGCAGTGAAAGATCAGGGTTATGAAACAGACTGCAACCAAGAACCTCCCTGCCACCCACGCTCAGTGGCATCAAGTTCAGAGGAAATTCCCTTCCTCCCCCTATTCTTCCAACTGCCAGCAACTGCACAAGATGTCTGGGAATTGTGGACAGGTGGTCATATATTTCATTTGGTATTGCACAGGTCTAACTAAATCTGAAGCATGAAAGCGGACACTAAGTTATGCTGCTTTTTCTGACTGAAATGTGTATAACCCCGTTGGTCATTACATCACATTATATCACATCATGCATTTTGAAAGCATTCCTTGATTAAAAGCAGAGGATGGCCAAAGTCATTGATTAGCTCATGACTTTGGAGTCTGAATGTGAAAGACAAACAAAAATCCTTCTTGATTCAAGGCTTGGAATATTAACTTCAAAATGTCATTGAAGGTTTGTTGATAAAGACAACACAAATATGTGTCAAAGAATAATCAAACTCTATTCACTCAAGCCACTCATGCCCTTGTCACCTCACGGTTAGATTATTGCAACACGCTCTACATGGGGCTACCCTTGAAAAGTGTTTGGAGACTATAGTTGGTCCAGAACGCAGCCGTGCGAGCTGTCGTGGGTACACCCAGGTACACCCACATTACACCAATTCTCTGCGAGCTGCACTGGCTCCCTATTGGTCTCCGATCACAATTTAAGGTGTTGGTTATTACCTTTAAAGCCCTACATGGCTCAGGGCCAGGTTATCTTCGAGATCGCCTTCTGCCGCATAGCTCCCAGCGACCGGTAAGATCCCACAGAGTTGGTCTCCTCCGGGTCCCGTCAGCTAAACAATGCCGGCTGGCGGGCCCGCGGGGGAGGGCCTTCTCTGTGGCTGCCCCACTCTCTGGAACCAGTTACCTCCTGAGGTCTGGACTATCCCCACCCTATTGGCCTTCTGAAAAGCGGTGAAGACCTGGCTTTTCCGGCAGGCCTGGGGCCGTTGATCTCGCTCTTGTGATCTGGCGAGATCCAGCCATGAATGGCGTGAATGAGTTTTTAATGTTTTTAATTTTTAAATGTTTTTATAATGATTTTTTAAAATGTATTGTGAGCTGCCCTGAGTCTTCAGAGAGGGGCGGCATATAAATTGAATTAATTAAATTAAATTAAATTAAATTAAATTAAATTAAATTAAATTATTCCTCTTTCCTCTTCAATAACCAAGCTCTTTTTATTCTTAGTATACTTGATCACAGAGATTTCAAAATCAACAGCAAAAACATTGTGCAATGTTGCTAAGCTAGTTTTCAAATGCCCTTTTTGTAACACAACATTCTGTTGATATTTCATTAATGAGGTGAATAACAAAATGAATCTAGAACATAATTCTGACAGAGATGTAAACGAAGAAAAGAGCCAACAACTTCTCTTTCCAAGTGGTATTGATATACCATTCTTTTCTACTGGTTCTGTCCCTTTGACACTATCTTTATTATTTATTTATTAGTTTAGTTTAGTTTTTTATACGTTGCCCATCTCTACTTACTATTCATTAAGTAAGATACATTGTCAACCTCTATGTGGCCCCATCAGCTAAGATCCACCCCTCTTTGTGCATTTCATCATAAAATGATTGTTTTACACATCAAGTAAGAACTGAAATCTATAGTTGACAGTGGGCAGTGGCAATAAATTAACTGAAAATGCCAAACTCAATCCTTATGGGATAACTTAAGAATTCAGAAAATTATGGACATAAAAGGCAATTTTTATAGTTAATTTAAAAAAATATAATACTTTTATATCCATTGATAACTTTCCCAACATCCAGCTAGCTAAAATATGGTAATTTATTTCTTCTGTCTTAGAGCTTAATAGATCCTTATTTGATTCTAGATTAATTTTAAAGAAATTAAATTTGTAACACTAAAAACTAAGTTTCATTTATAGGATATTTTTCCAATCAGCATTTAAAAATGAAAGAACTAGAGGAGAGCACAGAAAGGAAGTGGAAGAAAATACAATTCAAAGACACAGGAAATCAAATGGGTGAAATGTAGGTTGCTTTGGTGTCAAAAAAATTTAAACAACCTATTTTTCTAATGATAAGTCATCAAATGAAAACAACAAAGAACTTTGAAGGTCCTTTTTCACTTGATGTATTGCTGTCCCTGCAATATAAGTGATATTACCCATAAATTACATAAAAGCTTATTCTGTTAACACTTGCTCTCAAATATAAAATACTACTACTGGAACTTCCTTTCATTTTCCTATACAGTAATGTTATTTCCAGAAAAATGAATCTGACATTAATATAGTAATAAACTATGCAGGTATCCATGACTACTGTTGTGATCTCAGTAATATCATTTTTACAGCTGTGAATATTTGTAATTATGCCAACTAAGCCACATTTGAGAAATAACTAATAAACACTGTCTTATCTGAAAAGGGGTATTTTTCAAAGTAGATGTAAACTTTTATAACTGACATTATTTTTATAACTGACATTATTTTTATGACTTCAATTTATTATCCTCAAATTTGATGAATGTTTTCACAATTTGAGTTCAAGACAAGAAGAAGGTTCAGTATGTGTAAATGTCTCAGACACCTCTAATCTATATGAGAATAAGAAAAGGAGAAGCTGAAGCTTAACAAGACTTGCAAGATTCTATTATAAAACAACACAATAGCCAAAGAATAGTGTAATACATTGTGTACAATGCCTTCAAACTGTATATTATTTAAGCACTTAATTGAGTTTATAATTTACTTTTCACTATTATTGAAAAGGTAAGAAACATTTTTTGTAGTATTTATGTGAATCCTTATTTCAGATCTAGGTGAAGGAGGGGGCTATCTTCAGAGCACATCATAATGCTAAACCATGGCAGCCAACAGAATTGGAGCAAGAATTAACTTTGACTATTAGATGCATAATATATTGATGAGATTAGCTACATATTTATTTATTTTTTTTAAAAAAAGAAAAAATATTACTCCAGGTCATAATTCTCTTTTCTTTGGTTTTAAAGAAGACTGTTTTGAGATTAAAGCACTAAAATTTGATGTCATTGCTATTACTCTTGATACTTTTTCTTTGGATTAATTAGTTCGCCCCCTAAACTTCCCCCTTCACTTTTGAAAGACATTGACTTACTCATAAAGTCTGCTTTCCTAGCCCTTATCTAATGAGCATTTTTAACAATTCAAGTAAAAATGAAAATGGAGATTTTGAAGCTTTTCTCCCCCTTCATGAAACACAGTATGAAATGAATATAATGAAAAACCTACTGTATATTCCTTCTTTTTCTCCAAAGAATTATAACTATACATACATATTCAATCTTTCTTATAAATACCTCATAATAATCCAAAAGAAGGCACAAAATTCTATTTGGTTATGATAGAAGAAATTTAATTTACAGCAAATAGATAGACAATTTCAAGAGAACATGAGGATTGTGGGGGCATTAAGTTGACTTTGTATAAATATACAAAAGTATGAAGGTTATTGCTTAACGCATTGTAAACCGCCCTGAGTCTCCGGAGAAGAGCGGCATATAAATCAAATTAAAAAAAAAACAAAACTATTGAACTCCCAATGAAATATTATTTAAATTATCAACTTGTAATTTAAAGGCACAATTAACATCTTGGGCTATGTTAGATAGGATATGTTTCATGTCACTTTTTTTTAGTTTCACTGTATACAATTGTATACAATGCAGAAATCTACATCATTAAAACATTCTAGGATCAGAGCACCATGAACCAGTCAAATTTCCAAAAAAAAAGAAAGAAAGAAAGAAAGAAAAGAATTAGCTAGTCATTTATTAATTTTTATGGAACAGCCTCATGAAACACAAAACACTGAAATTTTATTAAAGTTTCACAAATGGGCAGCATTGTTTCTGCTTCACTCTTATCACCAGGGCATAATTTTGTTATATATTTCTGTATAAAAAAATACTAATTGTTAAATCAATTAATACATAATTTTTCTTTTTACATTCATCCTTTTTATCCAAAAAGCATCTATCTTATTTCAAAAATGATACCCAGAATTCACTAATTAATTTATTAAGCATCAAAAAGGAGTCTTTCTATACCAGTGTAAATGTAAGACTTTAAAAACTCTAAAAGAGATTATCTGTCTTATAGATGGTTCCTTCTTCTTAAGATATGAAGGGAATGTAAATATGCTGAAACTGGGAATGCCCCAACTGAATTATACAAGATTTAGTGAGAACAAACCATCAGGCCCACAGATGGATCCATGGCAGTAGCTGTTCCATTCATCATCTACATTGGCTCCGAATGCAAAATGTATTCAGACTTCCTTTACTTGACAGAGAGTACTAACATTCTGCTATTGTATATTCTGACCTCCAGCCTTTCAGCGTTGGTAGCCCATCTGTGAACAACTTCCTGAGGCCCTTCTTGATCAACATGATACTAATGAGTACTAGATTATGAAAATATCTGCCCAAACCCCTGACTTCCTATTAAATAAAAAATTGCAGCTGCTGTCATTGACTTTTGTTCTCTGCAAGAGGACGAAAGAAAGAAGGAAAGACAGAGATCTTGACTAGTAAATAAAATTTATTTCAAAGGAAAAAGAAGTTGTGAAATGAAAGGCTTGTGAGGCAGGAAACATTATAGGGAGTCCTCAACTTATGACCAGCCACTTAACCACCATTTGAAGTTATTTTAAAAAAGCTATTTACAACCCATCCTCAGAGTTACAACTGCTGCACCCTACTTTCTAGAATCACGATTGCATTTTGGGTAACAGGCAACCAGCTCTCATTTACAACTGGTTACAGCATCCTGTAGTCATGATTTGCAATGCTTTTTCCCATTTCCAATAATGTTTTTCCAGTTTCCCATTTTAAAAAACGACCATTTGGAAGAATGAATTTACCAAACAATGACATAATTTTTTTAACGACCATGTGATTCACTTTACAACCATGGTGCCCCACTTTATTACCATTGTAAAGATGATCATAATCTTGAGTCCAGTCATGTGGTATCTCAATTTATGGCCACAATGACTTACTACTGAAATTTCAGGCTCCATTGTGGTCGTAGGTTGAGGACTACTGTAGTTCATGAAAACATGATCAATGTCAAGCCAGTTCAAGCACTTCGCAGAAACAGTGATGATTAGAAACTGGATAGGGGCAGAATCAAGGGCATCTCAAATTTCTTTAATATTTGAATGCAGTCCTTTTTATACAGAATACACGTATTCCCAAGAAACATTCCAAAAATCAGAAGAATGTTCTAATTTACCATTATCCCAAAAAAACCCATGCATTAATTTGAGTTTTAAAAAGTAAAGTCCCCCAGTTTTGTAAATGCAATTTCCCCACTAAATATATTGAAGTGGTTTGCTATTCACCTTTTCTAAGATGTTTCAATTTCCTAATCTAATCATGTAGATATCTCCAATATAAGTATAACTGCCCATGTCTAACCTTGTTTAGTTTCTCAGCCAGGTGTAACTAAGGCAATTTAAACATCACTAGTCTATAAAATAATTCTTATTATATTACAGAGGATTTTTATGGGGATTGCTGAATTTTTTTGCATATGTCTTCAATTGAAAGAAATGTTCCTTGCCAAGCCTAAACCAACTTGATCATACTGCACAGTTGTGATTTTGGAAAAAAAAATCCACCACCACCACCAATATGCTAAACGTGATGGAATTCAGTTGCTATAGCAACAAATTAAACAAATAAATGAAATACTTTGGAATGCTTAAAAAGAAATATTTGTGGTCTGATTAAGACACAGTGAATTTTAAATAAGCAGGTTTTAGTTTATTAAGGAGAACTTTGTGTGTGACAAAAGCAGTGGTGGGATTCAGCCAGTTTGCACCACTTTGGGAGAACTTTGTTAACTTTCTGAGCAGTTTGGCAAACTGGTTGTTGGAAGAAATTATTAGGGCAGAGAACCGGTTGTTAAATTACTTGAACCTCACCACTGGACAAAAGTATTAGTTAGCAAAAGTGTATTCATAATGTTTTTGAAATTTCACAAAAAGTACAATTTTCTAATCACCTTTTGATACTATATTTCAAAAGCACTTCCACCTACAGATGTATAGTGCTTTCTTCTAAGTTTCGTGTATGTGTTTGCATAAATGAAAGGAAAAGAGACTATGAAAAGGGAAGGACTGGGAAGGAGGAGAAAAGAAGTATATAGTCTTAAAATGCTGGAACTCTTACTCATCCACTTGCCGTTTTCTGCAAATGTAATGGTGGACTGACTATTCTCAGAGAAGTCCACCTTCCCTTAAAAGTCTCAAAAAGCAGTGAGATACAGATGTTATATTATGCCCCTGTGTTTGGGGTTTTACAGGACTTCCACTTTCTCTATTTTTAGTATCTTTTATAGTATTGGTCAGTTACATAGACCACCAGGAGGCACTGTGTTACCAGTCTCATCCTTATTGAGAATCGTCAGATGCAAACCTGACATTCCCAGTAAGGGTGAAATTGGTAACATGATGACTCCTGATGGTCAATGTAACTAAAAGGTTACAGCGCTACCCTGCACAAAAAAAATCTCAATTCCTGCTTTATTTTAAACAATAAAAAAATACTATACTACTTTTAGACCATACAGAATCACAAGAATATCAAGATTCTTGATCATTTTGAAGAACTTAAAACATAAAGTCCCTTAGGCCAAAATACAACATATCAGTAAACTTTGATTCCCCCACTCCTTTCTACTGGACATTTGCTGCTATAAAGTTACCCATTGTTAGTTCTACTCTGCCATCTTCAATTCACTAGTTTTGCTCGCGGAACGTAAGTTACTTATAACGATATTTAAATGAATCATGTCTTTAATTATAAACAGCTAAATCTGGATTTTATATATTGTGAACCTGTACTGATTACTTCATGTTTAATAATAAACTATTAATAGCTCCATTTAGATGTTATAAAAAATTATGGTTGGTTGTGATAATAAATACAACGAATTATGGTTGTGATAATAAATCATACGAATCTTCAACTCACATATGTTCCCCGGTATTCCTTCTCCTCCACTTATGTGAATGTTAAAATTATATCTGAATGCTAAGTTCTAATTAAACTACAAATTTTAAAACAAGCCAACATAACATGTGATGATAGATTATATTTAAAAATTACAGTAAAATTAAAACAGAATTTATCAGATTCAGAAAAAAATTGAGTTAATAAAAAGGATAGCAGATAACATCCAAAATTTTTCTTGCAGCTGTGTTGCAGAAAAGTAGAATTTAAATCTTACTGTATCTCAATTCTATCATATGAGGTTCCGATGATTGCGCGGCACAGCTGTGATGGAGCTTTTTTTTTACCTTTTAAAAGCATTATTTTACTACCGATTCCGGCAAATGGATAGTAAAAAATGCTTTAAAAAAGTAAAAAAAAAGGCTCTGACGATCATAGCTGTGCCACGCAATTGTCGGAACCTTTTTTTTACTTTTTTAAAGCATTTTTTACTACCTATTCACCCGAGCCGGTAGTAAAAAATGCTTTTAAAAAGTTTAGGAAAAGGTTCCCACGCGCACAATAGTTGATCACTCCCCCGCACTGTTCTACTTACCTTCCCAAGCCTCCTTTTGGCACGCACTGC
Organism: Pantherophis guttatus; assembly: GCF_059756535.1. Lineage (NCBI taxonomy): Eukaryota > Metazoa > Chordata > Lepidosauria > Squamata > Colubridae > Pantherophis > Pantherophis guttatus. The sequence goes on along the minus strand of NC_142063.1, from coordinate 261,881,995 downwards.
GCGTGCATGGCTTGTGTTTGATATGCACTGCGCATGCACGCACACAGCATACGTTTGGCCCATGGCATGTATGCGCGGCCAGCAAACCAACAGTAAACCGGTTCAGATTTTACCACTGATGTGTAACCACATTTCAATATTATGTGTGTTTTTGTTTCTTCATCTCAAAAAATATACTGCAGCTCTAGCTGGCAATATTATGAAATATGCAGGCAAAATATTATTGTTTGATCAAAAAAGGTTACAAAACATAAATCTTTAGTTCAGGCAAAAACAAATAAGAGAGAAATACAATAGAACTGAGTATTTTCTAATTGTATCATACAACACAGTGCTGGCCACCAACTGGCCCAAGAGACTTATCCTACACTTTTTCAATTCTCCTTTGCAATTTAAGTATATATGATTATTTATAATTAAGACAACCTGTGCCATTTGCTCATCATTTCAGAGATAGTTCCTTACCTAAACAGAGAAATAGAGTGACTACGGGTAGGCAAAAAAGCAATGGAGTGTGAGCAACTTTTGAGTTATTGATGTTTTCTCCACTGAGTTTTCTGGTAGGAAATGGGTAGGGACCATCAGAAAACTTACTTCCTCCCTCCCGCCCTCCCTCCCATTCTATCATTATCTTCCTTTCTTTCCCCTCTCCCTTCCTAGAATTCCTCCTGGCTTCCCCATTTGCTTTGCTGGGGGGAAGCTTGGAGGAAGAAACCACTGGGGAAACCAGCAGGAAGTTGCAAGTTCAAAACTAGGTGGCAGGGGATACAGGTCAGAAATGGTACGTGGGGGTGCCTGAGAGGTGTCACATGGGGAGGGGAGGGCATGTGGGTGGGCAAGAAGGGCGAGAAGTACAGTAGTGGTCAAGAAGGGGTGTGGAGGTCATGGGAAGTGCATGGGAAGCAACACAGGTTGGGAGGAGCATACTGGGATATACCATGGGCCTAGAAAGATAGACAGGGATTTCTTCCTCCTTCCTTTCCCTTTTCATCAGGCAGGTACAGCTGGGTTGGGAGGGAGGGAGAGATTGCAAGATTGGTGAGAAACTGTCATTGGACATTGAAAATGAAAATGAAGATCACATGACCACAACATCAGCCAGTAGTACAGATGTAGCCACCACTTCCCCAAATTCATTCCTTTGTGAGTCATGGTTTGGTTTATCTGATGACTGAATTTTATTTTAGGAGTAGCAAGAATATTGTTTATATATTGCTACTATATTAAATTCAATCTAAATCATTTTTAGTGATGGTGTAGTGGTGAATTGGGATTTTTCTTAGCATGGTTTTTCTTCATTTATTAAATGTGTAAAATTTGATGACCATAAGTAATAATGTTAGCTGCATCTGAATGCATCACACTGTGCATTCTTAGTCTCAATCTTAAAAACAATCAAATGAAAATACAGTACAAAGACCATGTGTGCAGAAGCCTGCCTGTTTACTCTTCTGTGCAAAACATGACCATATGGCCATTTATGTGCCTAAATTCCAATAAAGTTTTTAATATTGTTTTTGAGTTACTTTTCTTGAAGAAAGCAAAACAAAACTTGCAAGGAAAGAAGCATGTAAACTACAAAGAGAGCATCAAATTGTATATAATACACTGACATATAATTCCTATAATTATCAAGTTTCTAGGCCTACATTTGCAGTAGAGCATTTTTCCACAAGGGATTTTATTTTCTTTCTGCCTAATTCCAGTAATGGTCTTCCTGGCCATTTCTATATAGCTGTAAAATGTACTACAACATTATAATTGTTTACAATTCTATGATTTGCAGAATATGCAATAAACAAGTAAACCAGGATCCTATATACGTATGAAAAATTAAATATTTCCACTGGTGCTTAAAACTCTTAATATGACACCTAAAACAAGTAAATTTTTATCAGGCTTGCACAAATGACTGAAAAAAATTGTGAAAATTGACAGCATGTATTTGTTATGCTCTATGAGATCTGATTTCCATGAGTGGGAAGGTAGGATTGTGCTGATTTCTGTAGCTATTTATATAGATAGGAGAGTTGAAGAAAAATGATAAGAATGTGCATGCCTGATCCAATACAGTTCTTATGTTCTTGTAACTTTCTGGAGCAGTGAATGTTCATGTTCAAGACCATGGTTGTCAGCAAATAACCCATTAATTTACCACTCATAAATTTGGAAGGAATAATATTAGAAAAAGTTGAAAGGATCACGTACCTCGGTTTTAATTTATGTGAAAACTGGGACATGATCAGTGAAGTAAAGACAAGGATAGAGAAAACTCAAACAGCATTCTTCAAAATGAAAAAGGTCTTCAGTCATAAGGCTAAGACTGAAAATCAGGCTTGTCAGATGTTACATCTTTTCTATCTTGCTCTATAGAGTAGAGAGTTGGTCTCTGACAGAAAACCACTTGAAGAAACTAGAAGCATTTGAAATGTGGATTTACAGATGACTGTTACGTATAAACTGGATTAACAAAATCACAAATGAGGAGGTGACAAGCCGCCTGGGAAAGCAAAGGGAAATAATCAAAGCCATTAAAAAGCGAAAGTTAAAATATTTTGGACATGTGATGTGATACCCAGAAAAATATGGCATCCTTCACTTAATCTTCCAGGGAAAGATTGAAGGCAAACGAGGTCATCCTTCACTTAATCTTCCAGAGAAAGATTGAAGGCAAACAAGGTCCAGGCAGAAGAACACCATGGCTTCAAAACCTAAGGGACTGGTTTGGACAAAACTCAGCAGCACTTTTTCATATGGCTGTTGACAAAAATAGGATTGCCAACATGATCGCCAATGTCTGATGACGGATATGGCACAAGAAGAAGAAGAAGAGTGTTCATGTAATTTATTTATTGAAATACTAGGTGCAGGCAAAAGTTTAGCATTCCAAACAGCTGTCAATCTAATATTTTCTTAAGAGTACTCAAAAAGGTCTGTGAGTGGTGTTCTTAAAATGATCCTGCTGAAGCCTGTCATTTACTTTCTTCAAGCACACAAGATGAGCTACCCTTTCTTTGTCATATATTAACCTATTTACAATGAGTATAATTGTATAAAATGGCTGCCATTTTCATTACTACTTTCCTTAACTGCCCAAAGGTCTTCTACTCTCAAACAATTTCGCATATTCTGTTTTCTTTTCCTTTATGTCTCAAATTCCTTCCAACTGTTCCATTTTTTAAAAAAATCCCTTCCAAAAATCAATACCACTCCTTTAAGAGAGTCTGAAACTCTTAATGATAAGTCAAAACTTATCATTAAGAAGGAAATTATTTTTGTGCTTCCATTGCCTCTTCCAATCCATCTTTTTCTCTACTGTTTTGTTGTTACTAGCTGTATCACAATAAATAAATAAACCAAATACCAATGCAGACTTATTCATTTTTATCAATGACATCATTTGGGAATGGAAACTATTTTAGATAAATAAATCTATATAAGAATAATTATGGTGTATTCTTAACTTCACTTATCTAAAACTTCATACCCCAAGGATGTAGAATTACATTAGAATGAATGAATAATGAATTACGTTTGCTCATTCAACTAGACTGGGGCTCTTTTTTTTTTTTATTTGATTTATATGCCGCCCTTCTCCGGAGACTCAGGGCGGCTTACAATGTCCTAAGCAATAGCCTTCATCCTTTTGTATATTTATACAAAGTCAGCTTATTGCTCCCACAACTGGGTCCTCAATTTTAATTTTTTCATTAATCTTATCTGGATTTCTTAAAAAATCAGTATCTTATTTATGTATTTTTTTCAATTTTACTCTCTTTTTCTTATTATGCAAGATTAGAAAACTAAGCAATAGAGCAGTACATTTTAGATAATTGATATCAGATATAAATGCTTGCTTAGTTCAAAGCATTTAAAAGTAACACAATTTAAAATATTAATTCTCTGATTTTAACCACATTTTATTAAGACCAAATTTATTAAGATTTTCTGCATGAATGTACTATTCATGGGCACTGTTAAAACTGGAAGGGGAGATGGGGATCTTCTTCCTTCATGCTGTGCTTCTTGGAGGCCAGCTTTGGAGAGCTGAAGCCCTCTCAGCAGCATCTGAAGTATCCCAGGGAGAATTGATAGAAAACAAAACACATTTATTTACTATCAAAGAATTGCCAATGGGTTTTAATCAATTCCATGCAGACATTTCTCGGTTATAATAATATAAATTATAAATGTAATGGCCTTATTGGAGAAATATCTTTTTCTGCTTGAATAGTTACGAATGGCAATAATATTTAGGTGATAAGGCAGCATATTTGCAAATCAACTGAATTTACTTTCATATAAACTGTTTAAACAAGCACATAAGCCTAAACAGTTCTTGGAGATCAGCCAGACTAGCACTTCAAATCTACATTTGTTTTAAATTATACCTTTTCTAACTACCCGTACCATAGAATTTGCTTCTTTACAGCTGCTGCACACTGTGCAGATTATTTCACTGAACTATTCCAGTGATCTAAACATCTGCTTGTTGTTGGTTGACTTGTGACAGTTCAGTCCCCAACATTTTGTAAATGAAGCATGGATTCCTAGCTCAATATACATTATACTTCCTGACATTGACTTGCATTTGCCATTTTGGGGTCCTTTCACTAAATTTGAAGAGATACTTTTAAAGTACTAAAAACAGCTACTCTAGCAGCACTCAAAACATCTATTTTAATTATAGAATTCTTGCCAACTTTTAGATACATACATTTGTCCCTTAGACACATGTAAAATTATGTTCAGATTTATAATTCATCTCAGAAGATACAGTATACAATGAAAGTTCTTGAAGTCCACTCTAAAATCATGGTTCTCTCCAAAAAGTTAATATGTTAATGTTTTAAAAATAAAACATTCTGTTAGGAAATCCCCCCACCCTTTTCTCAAATGGGTTACTATGATGTACAAAGAATCAGAATAAATTAAAATGAAAATCAACAGTAAAGATAATATTATGGTTAAAGCATTAGAAAGCATTAGACAGTGCTGAAACACCACAACAGCAAAATATTTTCATAGTGATTCAGACAGAGGAACACTTGAAAAAACAAAAATTGACAAGACTATTTGCTTTAAAGTTTTTTTTAGCAAGGCCTTGTACAGAGTTGCATATAAAAATTAATAATAGGCCCACATGGACAATTAGAATGTTCAAATTATTTGTTACCATGTTTTCCCCAAAATAAGACCGGGATTTATATTAATTTTTGCTCCAAAAGACGCATTATGGCTTATTTTCTGGTTAGGTCTTATTTTAGGGGAAACACAGTACTAAATGCCTCTGTCTGCTGACGATCTTAATTGGGGCTTATTTTTGGGATAGGGCTTATATTACGAACACCCTGAAAAATCATGCTAGGGCTTATTTTTCAGTTGGGTCTTATTTTCAGGGAAACAGGGTATGAGGGGGACAATAAGGGAAAAACTAATTATTTTATATACTAATTATTTTAACAATTCCAGTCTAGAGAAAATCCCATTTTCCTTCCATTACATTTCCTTGCTCCTCACAAATTATGAACATGTTAAGTTGCTATGTCAGACATCTATATTCCCACCACAAATGTTTGGAATGTCACACTTTCAGACTGAAGCCTACATAAACACATATCCTCTGATCATATATTACTTTTTCCTTCATAATAGTGCAATTAATTAACCAGCAAGGCCTTTCAACCTGTAAATTTAAAGTAGTCAGAAAAGTGCTCTAGTATCTAAATTATTGTTATAATAGGATGGTAAAATACAATAATTAGAAATCGGTCTTTACTGATCACTGGACTATAGGCATCTATAATCTTGTTGCTTTTGTCAAAATGATGCTCTTTCTTACTGCTACACTACCCTCCTGCCTGCGACCTGCCTGCACCAGACAGACCATGAATTGAGCTTCACTAACAGGATGGTTTTACTTGATTTATCCCAAAATAAGATTTCATTCCTTCCACTGATAGTCCTTGTTTACCAAAAGCCTCACAGAGCAACCATTTGAATTACAATAGTGATGAAAAAAGCAACTAATCCTTGTATTTATTAACTTTGCAGGTCTGTAAAGCAAAGGAAAGCTGAAGTAATATCATAACCCTAACTCTTGCAGGGGACTTTTGTCCAACCTCTTTGAGAGCAAAAGTGCTGTCTGACAGACAGACCGTGTGAGGCAGACTCTCTCTCTACCAAGCAGTGCTCTCGTCAAGGATCACTGAAAAATGTCTGTCCTGAAATCCAAGGAGAAATTTCAGGATGGCTAGTGACTTCTGATCTTCCCTGCCAGCTTCTCTGCTCTTTCTGGTTAAGCCAGTAGGAAAAATTGCAAATAGCCGTCACTTGACTTCAGAGCACCGAATATCCAGATCACCATCAAATAACCGTGGGGAGCGCTGCAATGGTTGTCCTAATTTCAAATGGTCACTGAATGAACGGTTGTTAAATGAAGGCTATCTATATAATATCTCTGCAAATTCTATAGGATGGGATAGGGGATTATAAATGCTGACTTAATATATAAATAAATAAAATGCATCCTCTTGGAGTCTTTCGCAAAGCCTTACCTAACATCACAGATTGTGATTTGTGATTTACAACCACAAAAGCGGCCAACATTTCCATTGTTAAGGAAGGCAGCTGTTTAGTGAATTGAATCTAATTTTATGATTTTTGCCAGAGTTGTTAAGCAAATCACTGCGCACAGTGAATCGCACAATTGTTAAGTGAATCTGGCTTTCCTCTCCACACTGACTTAGCTTGTCAGAAGCTAATTAAGATTATTAATAGTGGTCATATGACTCCAGGATGCTACAACAATTGTAAATACATGCCAAGTGCCTGAATATTGATCATGTGACCATGGGGATGCTGTGAGTGTTGTAAGTGTGAGGACTAGTTGTAAGTCACTTTTTTCAGTGCCACTGTAACTGAATGGTCGCTAAATGAATGGTTGTAAATTGAGACTACCTGAACTTATATTTTGAATCACAGAAACTTCCTGAAGAAGAATTAAGGCAAAAAAAAAAAAAAAAAAGGAATTCCATGTCTCTATGAATCTGAGACACTATGCAGAAATATATACTTATGTAAGAAGCTAATTGTTAACATATTTTTAAGTATTTGTACTAAGAACTTAAATAGTTTTAATATTGAGAAACAAAACACAGCGTAAAAATATTTCAAAATCGAGTAAAGATATTCATTTCAGACAGTTAATACATGAAATCAGGTATACAATAAAAATATTCAGTGAAGAAATAAAGTTTTCATAAATTTTAACACTGGGGGAAATATCCAGCCTTTTCTTCTACAATTTTAAGAAGATTGGGAGGGAAGGGAAATGAAGTTGTTGTTTAAAAAAAAAAACCACGTTGTTTATTTAATGTCACCATTAATGGGACTTGTGCTTGTTTCAGCAGCATATATACTAAAATTGGAATAATGCCATTAATGGGAACTAATGTATTATGTATATTTTATAAATAATCATGTTTTAAACTTGGGAGATTTAACAGCTGTCTAATAACTTTGTGATTTCATATATGTCTGTGGCCTTAATTTTGGCAAAACTAATTCCCTATTGATATTAATAGTAAGTGACAATAAGCTGTTGTAGAAAAGTTACTCCTTTAAAAAAATACCAGACATTTTTCAGCTATTATGCTGTAGACATCCATGGACACTTCATATTATGTATTTCATTATCTACAGATGAAAAAATTGATTCCCTCCCCCCTTAATATTCTTTAAAAGAAACAACACTGTTTTTATACTTACCATTCCATGATTCAGCCAAGTTGGTATAAAATTATCAAGAAGCTTGGGGTAAACAAGTTCTCTGTCATAGATATAGATGCTCCAAAACATTAGCACAACAAACTGGGGCAAAGAGAAAAGAATACATATATATATATTCAGGTATATAAAGTCACACTTTTATTGTAAGAATTACATTTTATCAATATCAATTGATACTGATCAACCAGTTACTATTGTTCTGTTGTGTATACTTTTAATGTACAAAGTAGTTTAAATCTAGGTTGGCTAGCTTATACATATGTGGGTAGTCTTCACTTAGCAATGGTAATTGGGACTGGCAACCCCATAGTTAAGGACAACTGCCTTGGAGCAATTTCAGTTGTCATTGTTAAGCTAATTCCACATGGCCGCTAGGCATGGCATCACATGACCTCCATTTGCATCCTCCTGCCAGCTTCTCAACTGACTTTGCTTGCTGGAAGCTTGCCCTGAAAATTGCAAGTGGTGATCATGTGACTGCAGGATGCTACTACGACTTTTATAATTGTGAGCCAGTTGCCAAGTATCTGAATCATTGTCACATGACTGTGGGGACACTGCAATAACTGCAACTACAAGGACTGGTAGTAAGTCTCCTTGTCCAGTGGTATGGTAAATTTGAATGATTGCTGAATGAATGGTTACTTTTTTCAGTGTTGTCATAACTTTGAATAGTCATAAATCGAGTATTATCTGTATTCATACTGTACTACAATCTATATTATATGCAATTTGAGTGATATTTTGGATATAGTAGTTTCCACAAATAACCCATTAGATTTGGTCCTTTAGGGTCATGCATGAACTAACTGAATCTTAGCAGATTCATCCCTCTAAATAGACATACTTGAAGTACTAAACTATACCACACTTTATAAGTATCACAGTTTATTCTTGCTCAATGCAGTTTACACTCAGAGTAACTATGAACAAATGACCCTGAGAAATATGCGAACCCTATATATTCTAATGTAAGATGCTGAGTTGCCTACTTGAGATATGCTTGACAGCAGCACACTAGCAATCGAAATAGCACTTAGACTTATATACTGCTTTAAAGTGCTTTACAGCCCTCTCTAAATGGATTAGAGAGTCAGCATATTGCCCCTAACAATCTGGATCCTCATTTTACCGACCTCGAAAGGATGGAAGGCTGAGCCAACCTTGAGCAGGTGAGAATTGAACTGCTGGCAGAATTAACCTGTAATATGGCATTCTAACTACTGTGCCACAATGGCTCTAACTATAAAGATGTTATAAAAGGGGAGTAAGTACAATGCTGGACATAGTACTGATAATCATTGACTTACAATGGAATTGGGCCTTCTGTTGTTAAGCAATGAAATCTGCTTAGCAATGGCAATTATCGCAGTCTTGGTTGCCATCATTAGTATTATTAGGTGAGGCAACTTCCTCCTGGCAACCTGCAATCAAAGTCTGTGGACAAGCCTGCAGGAGGTTGCAAGTCCCAGGCTAAGATGCATGCGAGGCATGCCATGGTTAGGATTCACAAAATTGTAGGGGGGAGCCAGAAAGGCATGGGGTGATTCGAAGCGAATGTGTGAGGGAACATGCGAAGCATAGTGAGGGTCCAGAAGGGTATGCAAGACATATGCCATGGATCACGGAAGAGAAAGTGCATGAAGATACGAGGGAGTGAATGACAGGTGCTACACGTCAGGGAAGGTATGCAGTGACGCGCAAGGGTGTGCACCAGGCACCATATAGATCAAGGACGATGTGCGAGGCATAGATCATAGAGGGTACACAAGGGTGTGCAAAAAAGGTGCTGTGTGGGGCAGGGAAGGTATATGGGTGACTGGCACAATATGAGTGCAGAGGATATTCCTTGTCAAGACTCCATGATAGGTAAGGATTTTGGCTTATTTCTCCAAAATTCAGTGTTACATTTGAGGATTTTCTAGTTTAAACTACTGAACAACCTCTAAGTTTTCTGTGGACTTTAGATTCGGAGTCTGACTTTGTCATTCTAAAACACTCCATTTGTTCTTCTTCTGTTCTCTTGCGGCCTTGCTTGAATGTCTGGAATCAGAGCGTGAATCATGTATGCTTTAGCTTATGATTGGTTAGTTGATATTAGGGAAGTTTATGCTCCAAGACAGAAATCCATTTAAGAGCTGATGCAGATGCACATATACTACACTTGTCATACTTTCCTTAAAAAAGCGGTGCCTTTTCCTGCCTTGCATAGTAACTCTATGATCCTAGGAAAGTATGTGTTTGAAATATTGCATCCTTAAATCAAAAGTATATTTTCCTGTGAAAATATACTGTGCCAATACTGTGAGAGCATAGGAAGAGATGGAGCTTCTTTAAGGAGGTGATGACAAATGCGGAAGGCATATCAACACAAACTTTAAAATACAGCAGATCACTACTTAATATTATCCTGTGGAACTATAAAGCAGAATTCATGCTTTCTTTAATGATGGCAGGTTATACCAGTTCTGAGGCAGCAAAGCATATTCCATATACCATGACAATATCACTTCCACGTGTAACAGATATATTTTTATTGAAATACTTGGTTTCTGCCAGACATAATGACACCTGAATAATCTGAATGGTTCTATTTTTGATTCTGGAACATTAATCAAAAATCAAAAATAAAAAATGAAGGATGGGGTCATCTATGTGCTTTATGGCAAACTACAGAATAGTATCCATGTTGTCATTAGTGAGTTATGGCTTCCACTTGCTATTTTCCCATGAATCTTATTTTTAATTAGTGTTCTTCCACAAATCAAATTCACAGTCTAGTTAATCAGTTAACCCTGAAAATCCCTGGATGCTTTCCTGGGCTTCTTTGTGACTTCCTGAAAAATGAAGTGATTTTGATCACATGATCCATGTCAAGATTACGTCTCTTAATTCTGTATCAATGAAATCTAAGATTATATTTCATTTAAGAAAACAAGATGAACTGGCATATTAAACAAAAGCATTAGAAAAGAAACTTCCAGTGCTAGATTTCAAAAAGTAAATCTGATATTAACGGAAGATTTTAAAAAGCTGACATGTATTTGAATATTTTCTGAAGAACAGAAAGCTTATTGACCTTGCTTGTGAGGTAAAAGTGGAAAAGACAAGAAATTCCATCTGTCCCGTCAAAGTCAGCCAAAGTATGCAAAATTGGTTGCAACCATCTGCTGCTCCAGGTGGCCAGAACTTCTTTAATGAAACAGGTAGGTTCAAAAAAGCATGCTTAAGCAAATTATTCTAATTTTAGTCAAGTTGCCCATTCAACATTTCTTAAAACTCAATAGTATCCCATCTGGATCAAAGCAATTCCTTAAGATGTATCAACTCTAGGAATCTAGAAAAATGTAATAAAACAGAATATGATTTTCATACATTCTCTTTAGTGCCCTTCCCTTGTGCTTGAAGCCTTTTTTATTCTGCCAAGGTTTTAATTGAGTCTTTGCTATTTCCCTATTTATGATTCTTTACTTATATTTTCATTATTTGTTCAATTTTTTTTTAACATAGTTTTCTAAAAGTTCACTCAGACATAACTGCCCCCAAATTGCAATGATAGCATTAAAATGTGTTTTTTAAGAAACTGCACTTATTAAATTTTATGGCTTCATCTCAAGAAGTAGAAAAGGACTTTTCATGCAGCAAAACTCTTTTAATGGACAAAATGTGCATTCTGAATGTGTATAATGAATGAAATTGATAATGCAAGATATACAAAATTGATATACAAAGTGATATCTTGGTAATATCACATATACAAAGATGATTAATATACGAAGTTATGCAGCTATCCCCAGTTCAGTGACTGTTCAAAGTTAGGATGGCACTGAATGAGTGGTACTTAAGCCAGTACTTGAAATTTTGGATGTCACAGCACTCACATAGACAAATGATCGGATTTGGGCATTTGGCAACCAGTTCACACTTATTACAGCTGCATCATCTCACAATCATGTGATCGCCATTGGTAACCTTCCCTGATGGCTTCCCAGAAGCAAAGTCCCAGAGATCTCGTATTCCATAGCACCCACTCCACCAGTCTCCTCTTAATACTGTGCACTGACCTGCAGCAATCTCTCTGCTTGCAGCCCTCCCCAACCTGCTTATGCTCCCTAACACCCGCCCATAGTCTCTGCCAGCCCATCTGTAGCCCCTGCTGGTCTGCCTGCATTTCTTTAGGACTTCATTTTAAGGAGACATTAGAGTCAGGCATTTCAATCAATCGCATGTTCAGCAGGTATGAGTGTGGAAAGTTTTTCCTTACTTAAAGTACAGAATTCTGGCTATTCATTAACCAAGTCTGATCTTCACCATACAGATATACAGAAGAGTGACTTTAACAAAGTCACATTTCTGAGGAAACAGCTAGGCTGTAAAATGTTACAAAACTATTTCCAAAAAGTTTGGACTCTACCAGTTCACTATCAGGAAAATCATGTAGAAATGGAGGCCATTCAACACCAATGTTACCCTCTCCCAAAGATTACACTAAGAACAAAATGTGTAATACTCTAGGAGTTTTTAAAGAAACCCAGAGTAAGATCTAGGTCAGGGGTCCCCAATCTCCTGGCCTGTGGCCCTTTACTGGGCTGCTGGACCCATTGACAATTGGGTCACACAAACAGCCCCACTCATGCACACACAAATGAAGCTGTGTGCGTGCACGCATCTGTCCCTCGCACAAAACCATTCTCTCTCCCCCCCTCTTCATCAGGCTGCCAACTCAGAAAGGTTGGGGACCGCTGGTCTAAGGAACTAAAAGCCTCTCTCACATTGGCAAACGCCAGTGATCATGAGACACCCCCCCCTTTGGGAGAACACTGAATAACAATGGTGTGCATGGAACAATTGCAAGGAGAGAGCCACTGCTCTCCAAAATGAACACTGCTGCCCATCTACAGTTTGCAAAATACCATGTGGAAAAGTTAGAAGGTTACTGGAAGAGTGTTCTGTAGAAAGATGAGACTAAAATAGAAAAGTTTTGGCTTGAATGAAAAGTATTATGTTTGACAAAAGGCAAACACTATTCCAGTATAAGAACCTTATCCTATCTGTGAAACATGATGGTGGTTGTATCATGGTTTGTATCAGCTTTTCTGCCTCTTGAGGACTAGGGAAACTTGCCATCATTGACCACGAGATATCAATGGATTGGGATGGGAACCATGAACTCTGAATTGTATCAGAAAATTCTACAGGAAAATATCAGGGTATCTGCTGTGAAGTGAAGCTGAAAGTGGGTCATGCAGCAAGACAATGACCTTAAATAGATAAGTTGCACAACCAAAGAATGATTGAAGTAGAAGAAATAAATATTTTGGAAAGGCCAAGTCAAAATCCTGACTTTAATCCTAGAACTGACCTGAGGAAGCTCACCAACATCCTGGAGTTAAAGCTGCTATATATAAGGAGGAATGGACTAGAATTCCTCCAAGCCAAAGCACAGGACTTATTAACAGTAATTGGAAATGTTTAACTGCAGAGGAGCACACTAGTAACTGAAAGCAAAAGTTCACATACTTTTGCCACACATAAATATGTAACTTGGGATCATTTTCCTCAAAGAATAAATGAACAAGTCTAATGGTTTTGACTCATTTGTTTAATTATATCCTCTTTAGTTTTAGGATTTGTGTAAAGAACAGATCATGTTTTAGGTCATAATGCTGAAATTTTGAAAATTAAAAACAATTCAAAAACTCTTAAGTACTCTATGCTATTTTGCTGTTTTGTTTCTCTTACAAATGCACTTTAAATTGATTATCAGTACTTTTAATTGTTTTAATCATTATTTTTATATTACAAGTGTCCCTACATGTGAATTTGGAGGCATATAGAGATAAATTATACATTTAAAGCTGGGAAATAGTTTCTTTTTCTGTATAGCAGTCCTATATTATCCACAGCTCTTACAGTATGTACTAAACATTTTTGTTAATACAATTACATTAAATGAATAAATAGAATTATCTATAAATGCAGTAAATAAATGGCACATTTTAGTCTATAAAATTGCACTGGTGACTATGAGCTTTCCTTTAAATACCTGACATTTTAAAAAACAGATTAAAAACCAAGGGTGGTATACTCCAAATTGGAAGGAAATTCCTTTCTTTCCATGGTACTTACAACCCCAATGGGAAAAGCTAAAACAGCCATCATCCAATCACGGAGAGAGATGAGTTTTCTTAGTTGCCTTTCTTGTTCTTGGCTGTCATTTCCTTTAGTCAGAAGGCTGGAAAGGTCAGTCAGTACACAGATCCCAAAAAAGACTGCTTGAACCACCTGCATTAGAAATATAAACATACTGAAACATAAATATCTCGGTTTCGATATTATCATTTTTAGCTGTAGATCCCTCCTAGTGGTGGTGACATTTGGCAGCAGTGAATTTATTGAGCTTTTTAAAATGCTCAGGCTGGATATTGTTCAGGCTTACTCTGAAACCTTGCTTTATAAAAAAAATAGGAGGAATAGAATCTTTACTATCCAGAGTAACTCTGGCTTAATAAGTCAAACCACTATTTCTAATATGCAATGAAAATGTATTATTCTCATTTTCTGCTCTACCAAGTGTGAGTGTATTTCTTCATACAGAGATGAAAGGGCTGCTTAGCAAGCATGGAAGAATAGACAGGATATGTGCATTTATCCTGAACTCTTCCTCTTCAATTATGGTATTAATGCCAATTCTGAGGCAGGGGCAGTCTGGCATCATTCTGAAAAAAAATACTATACTATCTGTCTCTGTGGATGTTTTTCTCCCTTAATGCACCAACATTTCATTTCTGGTCCCCACTGTCAACATCTTTGTACTTTTGCCATATATGAAAAATATAAAAATACCCTGACATCTACTTAAGTAACCATCACCTTTTGTTTTAAAAAGCTCTAAATTATATGCTGTTTCTTCTGCTTCTTCTGAACTGTACGTATAAAATCTGTCCTTATTACTTTCCATGTCCTGTTTACAATACAGGGCATTTTTATCCATTTAGCAAATATGTGTTTATGTGGAATGTATTTTTACTACCGGTAGATCACATCTCATATTATCTTTTCTAAAGTTTAATTTTGCTTGACTCCTATTCAGCATATACAATTATTTTGAATTAAATATATTTTATATTACATACAATATTAGAGTTGTGATTGGTGATATATCCTAGGCTCGTGTGCCACAGGTGGCACACGGAGCCATATTAGTGGGCACGCCAGCTCAGCTCTGGGGTGTATGCGCGCGCTGGCCAGTTGATTTTCGGGCCTTCATCCTGCCTCTGGAGGGCCTGGGGAAGGGGGGTTGGAGAAGGCCCGCTTTTCTTTCTTACCTGGCTCCAGATCCTCTCTATTTAACTGGGAAGGGTGAAAACAGCCTTTCCCACTCCCTTGGAGGCCCTATGGAGGCTGAAAGGGCCCATTTCCTGACTCCCGGTGGGACAGGAAGTGACCTTTTTTGCTGTCCCCAGCCTCCAGAGACTCCTAGAGAGGCTCCTAGAGACTTCTAGAGAGGCTCTGGAGGCTGGGGATAGCAAAAAATATCACTTCCTGTCCCACCGGACGTTGGGAAATGGGCCGTTTTCAGGCCTTTGGAGGGCCTCCGAGAGAGTGAAAAAGGCTGTTTCACCCTTCCCAGATAAATAGAGAGGATCTGGAACCAGGTAAGAAAGAAAAACGGGCCTACCAGGCCATCATGTGCCAGGAGCGGGGTGGGGGGTGGGGTTTAGTACGCGCATGTGTGTGGGCACACGCGCGTGCGCGACCCTCCCCTGCCCCCCTCTCCTGGCACGTGATGGCAAAAAGGTTAGCCATCACTGTCCTAGGCCATCAATTAATACTAGAAAAGGCCATCAACAAGCTAGGTAAACTTTGGCTTAACTTGTTGAGCAAGGAAAGAAACATTTATTGCAGATATTTATACTAAGTTGTACTTATATATTAAGTTTACAATACATTAAAATTCTTATCATGTTTTAAAATAAATAGTTCACTCAACCAAAATAGAATGATTTAGAGAAATCTTTCTCTGATAAGTACCAGACAAATTATTTATGTGAAAATTCTAAAATATACAGAATGCACCACATGGTCCAAAGCAAAGTGGCTTTCCTAATTAATGTTAAGTAAGATGAAGGCAAGATCTTGCCTTATTGGCATTCTGATGCCCTGTGACATCAGAATGTTACAATAAATCTGTAACTGTTTGAATAAATATTTTATTATTTATTAATTTTTTCCTTACTTTGTCATATTCAAATGATTCTTGGCTTTTCATATATTCCTAGAAGCTTTATAACTTTAGGAAGACAAAAGGTCTGGATAAAACTACATTACTATATAGAAACAACACACCCATGTTGTTACCAGAAGTCAATATTCTATGGGGGAGAAGGGAGGTTAATTTAATTGGTATTTGCCACACATCAGTTGCACACCAATTCAAACAGTACATTAGTATTGCGTGTGTTGTTTATGTTACAAGACTGTTTTTGGTTGCCTTTCTGATCTTTCTGGCCTACTTCACTCCTCTTGCTCAGTTATTTTTACTCAATTTTCATTTACCCACCTCAGCTTGCGGATTATGTCTCAATTTCATTTTGACCTTCTCTTCTCTATTAATTTATTAATGCAGATCTTAATCACTATAAACCATAAATACAGCATAAGGTATTACTAAAATCATGTAATCATCCTTGCACTATTTGAATAAATACAAAATAGTAATAAACAAGAACACCAATAAAGCTAGAGACCACTGATGTCTGAGACATTATATCAAAGTAACTTTAGAAGCAATTAGAGAAACACCAAAGATGCCAGATTTCTAGACTCTTAGCCTTGGGAGTATGATAAGGAATTCCTAAAGCCATTCACAAAGTATCTACAACGTTATGACTCCAAAAATTATCATAAGCTTTGACTGTTCATCCCTAATTAATCCAGTAATTTTTGAAAATACTGTTTCCAGCAAGATTTCCCTTTGAAGTGCTTTCAATTTATTATTTTTGTCCATCAAATACATTTAATTTTTGTTTTTGTTATCTCTGAATTTTAGATCCATACTTTGTATATCATCAGGAAATAAAAATGTTATGTATATATTTAATTAGCCAAACTGAAAAAAATGCAAAATACAGTACTAAATAATTTGGACTGTTCTGACAAAATTCATCTATGTCCCCATTTCTATAATATCAGAATGCATGGAGCTGAATAGGAAAAGGATGCAATACTATTAAAATGATTCAATTTAAAAACAAACTAAACTGAAATTTCCATGAGGAAATCCTAGGGAAAAAATCATTTGGTCTTTTTTATATATTTAGAAACAAAACAAAATCTACCCGCAAAGGCAAACTTGATGCAGAATGACATGAAACACGATCCCAAATGATTGTGATCCAGATGATCAATCCAGCTTTGTAAAAATGTAATCATTTTTGCACAGTAGATAATACTTTACTTCTCTTCCTTAACATACTTCAGGTTTGTTTGTTTGTTTGTAGCCTGCCTTTATTATTTTTAAAAATAACTAAAGGTGGCAAATAGGTCCAATGCACCTTTCTCCTCCTATTATCCCCACAACAATCTTCTCCCTGTTTTTGAGTGCAAGAGAATATGGAGGTCTCAAGAAGCCAAAAAGACAGAGGGAGAATTATCTCAGAGAAAAGAAAGCTAAATAAACTGGAAAGGGAACTAAACTTTCCCATTTACTTGAAGTCTATCTTTATGAATACATATATTCCCACCATCTTGTAGCAATATTATTAGTACTACTTTGTAAATTATCATCATCTTAAATATCTACATACATATATGGAAAACAAAGTATTATAATTGACCATAAGAAAATTAATAACAGTGATAATATAGAACTAGTTGAGCCATTCATTTTCTTTCACCTCTAGGAAGAAGGCAATGGCAAACAATTTCAAAAATTGCAGCTAAGAAAACTGCAAGGGCTTTTCCAGACAATCACAAAGCGTCAAGAATGATTTCGACCTATATTTATTGGTCATATCAGAATGGTTTTGATGTTTTGAATTAACTTTATTAATATTTAAAGACATGTAGGAAGTTAACACCCACCCCTTTCCTAGAGGAATGAAATATTTTGGGAAAGATTAAAAAGACAGAATATTATGTTTCCCTGGATGAGAAATGGCGAAGCATGTTTTAAAGACGAAGCAGCTCCCATCTTCCTGCCCCCACCCTTTGTCAATGGGCCAGAGGCAGAAACTCTATCTCTATCAATGGACCATCATCTGCAACACAATAAGACCCATCTAGCAACAGAAATTCACCACATGGCACCTGGGAAGATTACATCAGTCAGCAAGGCTAGCTAAGACCCCACCCCCTGGGAGTCTGACAACCAATCAGGATACTCTTTCGGGGCCCCAGGAAGTTCAAAGCCAGAGAGGCATAAAACCCGGGGACTCACTGCATCTCAGCCCCTTTTTCTGTTCAGGAACTCAAACCATGTGATCCTGTCCACCATTAAACCATCTTTCCAAGCAGTCTCCATATTTCCAGTGTCTTTTTCCCCACTTGAGCCTGAGTGGCGTAGGAAGCTAATGCCTCCTAAGGCAGCATTTAACATCCAGTTGCCTGTAATTACTGCGAGTTCAATTCTTACCAGGCTCAAGGTCGACTCAGCCTTCCATCCTTTCTAAGGTGGGTAAATTGAGGACCCAGTTTGTGGGGGCAATAAGCTGACTTTGTATAAATATACAAAAGTATGAAGGCTATTGCTTAACGCATTGTAAGCCGCCCTGAGTCTCCGGAGAAGGGCGGCATATAAATCAAATTAAAAAAACAAAACAAAACTTGGAGCTGAACCCAGAAGGATATTTCTTCTAACAGACAGTAATAGCAAAACAAGAGCCAGATTGGTATAGTGGTTACAGACCCTAGGATAGAAACTGGAAGACTGAAAGGGTTAGTCCTGCCTTTGATATGAAATCAACTGGGTAATCTTTGACAATCATTTTCAGCCTTAGTAAAAAGACAATGCAAATCACTTCTAAAAAATGTTGCTAAGAAAATATTATGAAAACTGGCGGAAAATAAAATGAATAAACTAAACATGAGTTTACCATATCAGATATTATTTGTCTTAATTAGAAATACAATACAATACAATAAATACAATTAGGTATACAATACCCTCCACTTAGAATACAAGTATATATTAGAATGCCTGAACACATTATTTGAGAACTAGACTTGAACTAATTTTTTTTTTTAAATTGAACCTAGGAAAATTCCAAGTACGCTAATTTCCAAGAACTTCAAATATATACATTCAAGCAATCTTATTTATTTTAAGAAGCAGCTATGAATGGTAATTTGGTAGAGGTAACATTGAGAATTAAGGCACTTCCAGGTTTACTAAAAATATGTAGACATTTAATATGCCACTGCCACGTTGAACAAGGCAAGTGTCCAAAAATAACTAATTCCTTTTCAAAAGCAATCTCAAAAGAACTGTTAAAATTAGTAAATCTCTTCTGCAGATGAAATCAAAATACCACGGTCAAATATTTTAAAGTGTGTTGCTTTGTGAATCAGCATAAAGCCAAATAACTGAATATTATATTATATGCATAATGATACAAGCCCAATGTGCAACATCAAAATGTAGACAGCAGGATCTGTGGCACTCTACAAATTTGGTTGATGTCTCTAAAACTCTGTAGATTTAGTATCCCTATTCCCAGAGAGACAAAATTGATGTTATTAACCTAATGCTTGTTCCGTTCTGTATCAAAGCATAAATGTATTGTATCAGAATATCTTTGTAATGCAATATTTAAGAAGAAAAGGGACAATTTATGTTCTTTTCGGATATATTCTATGAGCCTCTGAAACCATCCAAAATAAGTCAAACCTATCCAAACTCATTTCCATTCAATTTCATTTTCATTTTTAATGGTTTTTGTCTTTCTATTGTTTTAATTTATGTTATTGTATATAGCGGCCAAGAGGCTGCATTTCGGGATGAGTAAAGTAAGTGTAATAGCTCTCTTCCAACATTGCTCCTAGCAAGTAGAAGGTAAATATGGTAGTTTTGATACCGGATAGTCTTTTCCTTTATGTCTGTACTTCTTTTACCAACAACTCTAATTATTTCCTTTTATTGGTCATAAATTGCTGAACATGCAGCTTTAATAGACAATTCCATGCAAAATGCAGAAAATTTCTCTGTTCACTTATCTACAGCATGCATAATTTTATGCATTTTATTGTATTCCCTCACTTGCCTTCTTTCTTAGCTAGACAGACTTAAATACTGTGCTTAGCAAAATGCTAGTGATTTATCGATTTTATAAATTATCAAAACTCTGGAGGTATGAAGAAAGATGTGCTAAAAATAAAATTGTGTAATTTGGTTATGATGAAAGGAAGAGTGCTATCAAATCAGAAGATTTCTCATAAGTTGCAGATTTGAACACTATAATTTACACTTCTTTGACAAAGTATGTAAAATTGGTTTATCCTGTTGGGAAACATTATTCTACTAAAGAATACAATTTATTGGAGATTAAACTCTACAGGAAAAGCCCAGTCTGATACTTCCTTCATCAAGTATTTGTTTTCTGCCCTAAGCATTTATGAAGGCTTCCAATGTATTGTTAGAATATTAAAAAATAAAGTACAATAAAGTTTCCTCTGATCTGAGCTTGACTCCCTGTGACTCCATTGAGAGATTCATGCAATTTTCTTGATAATGATTTGGAAGCAATTTGCCATAACTTTCTACTGGGATGTATTTTTGACTTTCCACTCTACCCACAGCTCTGATACTATTTGTAGGTCACCTAAGTATCAGCTAGTCTCGATACTACTTAGCCTCCAAGGCCAGACAAGGTCAAATGTGTGCTGTCATCAATTGAGAAAGCAAAAAGTTATCTTTATGAAATGTAGTTATTTTCCCCCTTTTTTCTGAACAATTTAACACAATTTAACATGGATCACTTTCTCAGCAAGAGACTGTATTACATCTAACCTCAAATAATTGAAAAGAAGACATGACATCAATACAAGGCTATCCTGGTCACCTGGAAGTTTTTTTCATTCTTGAAAAGATAGACATAATGCTGAGAAAGGGATTTATTTGTTTATTTATCCGTTTTATTTATATAAACTGCCAACTCATATATATGACTCTGGGCAACTCACACACTTAAAAATAGAAAACAATAAATAGTTACAAATAAATAACGGAAATAAAAACCATCAAAAACTGATTAAAACAAGTTTAGGTAATATTTTTACATAAAGATTGAAAATTCAAACTTTTAAATATCACTTGCAGATCAACTACCCAAACCTTGAGTCTCTGTGATGCAAAAGATTGAGCTTAAATTTAGTATTGAACTTTGGGTCAAGGAAGCAAATTATTTGCTTTTTTATTTATATCCATATTCAGTCCTACTGTACCCAAGATCGGAGATTGACGATTTGAGGAGGTAGACTAAAACACTGGAGATATACTTGACACTTTTTTTATCTATCAAGAGTCATGAATCACTGTTATGACTTCTGAGTCTCAGATCTTTAGGGGAAAGACACTCTACTTTAGTGGGACCTTCTAAACTGGAAGATGGTATCTTGCTCTCATACAGAGTCAAAAAAATGAACAAAACCTTCCTACTCTCACAATTTTAATCTTCTAGCAGAATTCTCCAGCACTACACATAAGGGGAAGTATGCATTTCTGAAAATGTAATGTTCTGACTAGGGGGCACCCAAACAGCAAAGCACAAAACATGAGGTCGGATCAACCAATCAGCAGGATGTGCACCTTTGCACAATGTACAGTTGAGATTTGGGAAGTATTTGTGTCAGCCCATCTGCAGCTATCTGCAACCTACAGTTACCCAACAACTCCTTTGCAGCATAAATATGCAGTGACAGCTATGGGCAGTTATGGGCAACTCAAATTCAGCCTTTAGACTACAAAATAAGGCAAGGTTCTTTAAAATTTCAGGTAGTTCCTCCAGAATGGGCAGAGCTAACTATGGCAGGATAAATAATAGTTCAAATACTTTAGCGTGGCTGGAAATTCTGGAATAATATTTTTATGTGTTCCTACTAGAAGAAAACTTCGCCTAGTAATGAATCGTTACACTGGGTGCGGTAACCAAAAAAATCTTGGCCAGCACTAAGAAAACTTGCAAACGAAGGAAGTTTCCAACTATCAATTGCAAAAGGCCACGCTGCTTAGATTCACACATATATTATGCCATTACAATATCCTAGGACCGAGATCCTTGGGAAGAACTGATGGCAGGAAGGCCAACACCAGCTAAAGAACTGGTAAACTGTGACTTTGCATTAATAATAATAATATAATAAAATAATAATCAAACAAATAGTTAGAATGTAAATGACATTTTAACTTGGATGTTCACGAAATATGTGGCAATTCTAAAGAAAAGAAACTAGCCAACCTTTTTAAATTGATGAACTGCTTTTTGGAAAGCATTTTGCTTGTGAGATAATATAATGCACAATATCCCAAAGGTGCTTTTTTTCAAGAGACAACTGGACTTTCGGGTTTCTCCTTTTCCTAATGTACAATAATGTCATTCATTGGGGTTGCTATCCTCTCAGCAGCTACCTATCATTCTCTTTCTCCTTACAGAGTTGCAGCTTTCATTTTTTTGGAGAAGTGCCTCGTATCGCTATTTCTAAATGCGGGGGAGTCAATAATCCTAATATATTTCACTCTCTTCCCTAGCACTGTTCATGTGCGCAGTCAATAAACAGACATCTCCAAACGGCAGCGTTGCGACCGCGGTGCCTTTTTCTTCTTTCTTTAAAAAAAAAAAACGACGGTGCGAATGAACAGCGTCTTCCTTCACAGCACCTCCCCTTCTGGCGTCCCCTTGAAAGCGCTGCCCGTCACCAGTCCTTCCGCGCAAAAGAGGCCTCATCCCCGGGGCAAAATTTTAAACAGGGAAAGCATCCACTCTCCTTGCCCGGGATACGGGATCGCATCCTTCACATCCCGAGGAAGAGGAGGCGGAGGTGGCGGCGTGCAAGGTGACTTACCAGGTTAATGAAGGTCAGAAATTTCCAGCTGCCTCCATAGGTCTGGTGCGCTGGCATGTCAATGGCCTTGTAATTGCACAGGATGGAAAAATAGGAGAGGAGGATGGCGACCCGCAGCACCTGCCCGGGCACGAGCGCCATGTTGTGTCTCCTTCCCCCCCCCCCCCAATTAAGGCCTGAGCGCCGAACGAAGCGGGCGGCTAAAAGCGACGGGCGCGCGCTTCGTTCGCGGTTCAGGGGCGCGCGCCGAGCCTGGGAAGCGGAGCGCGAGCGAAAAAGGTCGCCGCGCGTTCGGCGCCGCTCAAGTGTTCCCCGCGGGGGATGAAAGCAACGCGAGCGGAGCCATAGACTTCTGGCGTGTATTAACTTCTGGCGTGTAGATCCACCCACTGTGCCCCACTTCCGGGGTGATTTTGGACGCCATCTTTAATGTTGCCCAAGAGAGAGAGAGAATTGCCCATAGGAAACAGCAGGGAAGGCTTGGGCTGCACCTGGGCGGCAAGGGTCCTTCCGCCTCTTCCTCCGGGAGGCGACAATGCAAAGTTGCAGGAAAGTAAAAAATGAACGCGTCCGTAGTTTCTATCGCTCCCGTTGCACTTGCATTTGCTTTTAGTCCCAGTGTAACACAGAAGGAGGTTGCTTCGGCAGGTTGAAGTTTGGAGTACGAGATCTTTGCTGCAACTTGACCGGTGTTCTTGCATCGAATTGGGGACTGCATTTCCCGCCCGGCTTTCACTTTTCCATATAAATAGGGAAATAAAACCACAATTTCCGCCAGCATAAAGGGGCTGATGTCTTCAGCCTGATCGGAGTCATTGAAAGTGGCAGAGCAGATTTCATTTATTTAAAAGCTAAACGCACGTACACCCACACAACTATGTTGCATTGCATTATCAATTGCAATAACATCCTTTCTTTTTCTTCTTCCGGAGAAATGAGGTTGTCTGTTTATAGCTTGACTAAATTTTGGGGGGTTTTTTTCAGATTTTTTTTATAGAGAGAGCGCGCTTACCTGCACGTCACGTTTAAGTGCGTATAGCACTATTCAAAGGAGGAGGAGGAAGCTTCGTCTTCAGACTTATAGATCGTCATTCCCAAACTCTACAGTAGCTGACTACAATTAAGGGGGTCATAAAGACTTCAGAATCGGTTCAACCCTGAGAATATCCAAGATGTGGACGGTGATGTCGATTGCTGGACTCGGAAACATTCTCAGAGTCACCTTCTGGGTCTGATTGTCTTCTTAAATTATTCCTAACCTGGGATTATTCTAACGCACATGTTCATCTCAAAACCAGCTCCCCCCCCTTTTTGTTTTTCACAAAGCTACTAAAATAAATAAAAAAATCAGTTAATGGGATATAAAAGTAGTTCAAAATTCCCCCAGATGCTGACACTGCCATCTGCATTTATTCCATTGTGTACTTTCCTGCTGTGAATTATTCCCTGAATAAACTCTTCAACAGAACCAGGTAGTATCTGGCATCCCTAAAATTCTTCACTGTTGAGAAGTTTATTTTATGAATAAAAAGAATTCAGCTATGTAGAAAATGCCTTGCAGTTAAAAGCAATAGATATAGATAAACATAACTAGATAGATCAATTAGAGAGATATTTGTGTGTGTGTGTGTGTGTGTGAGAGAGAGGGGGGGGGGAGATGGCATCCATTCAGAGCAAATATCCACAATGGTTGCAAGCAGAATTCCAAATGGATCTTTTCAGGTGGTTGCAATATGCCTAAGGTTTTATACAGAATGATTCTGTTGCATTCAGACAGTTATGGGTACTTAGCAAACAGCATTATTATCTCATACCTCTTAAGATTGCAGAAGATTGAGCCATCTATAATATCAAAAACAATCTTCTCTTGGTGAGGTGGATAAAGGGGGAGTACTCATGACCATAAGGAAGTTGGATTATTTAAACAATGCTCCAGTACCTCATTTTAGAGATATTGAGGTGGTACAGATGGTGAAGAATGCCAAAAGGAGTTATATGACTTTCTGAAGAACGTTCTCCCAAATGCACAAAACATACTTTGAGAAAGTTATTCTGGCATCTCCTTACTTGGGAATGTGGGGCAGCAATACAGTAGACAGGGGTGGTGCATTTATGAAGACTAGAAGACTTCCAAGGTACCTTCCAACTCTTGTTCCATATTCTGTATGTCTTCTTTTGATGATGTCTAGTTACCTACCAATAAATCCCAGAATTCATGAGATACTGTGGTTAGATTTTGCAAGATTTGTTTTTGTATGAAATCTCTCAAGATCTTGTCAATTTTGATTGTGAATATTTGCCTGCTTTGAACTTTAGTTTAGAACATAGCAGACAATAATAATATACAATCATTTCTGTTCAAACGCATCAAAAAAACAATGAAAAAAATTCTAGTGAACATTTTGAAACTATAATAAAATAGAGAAAATATCTATCAACAAAGCCCAAGAACCAAAAAAGAATACTATTCATTACCCATATAAAGGTAAGCCATTCAGATTTAAAATCAGTCCTGTGCAATAAACTCTTTCTCATGGGTATCCGGTTGTAGTTCAGTATTCACTTTAAATGTTCTTACAAAGTGAGCTGAAAATAATAGAATGAAACCCCACAGAATCAAAGGCAAAACCTTTCTCTTAGAAAACGGAAATCAAATGCATAGGTATAAGACGGGATAATTCTCCACGTAGTAGTACTTGTGAGAAAGATCTTGGAATAGTAGTTGATTATCAATTTAGTGTAACTTGAAGGGTGATGTGACTGCAGAAATAACAAATGAAAATGTTGGCTTCACGAAGAGAAGCTTTTAAAGTAGCTTTTAATAATGAAAAGTAACTGTGCTGCATTATTCTGTATTGGGCAGATCCCTTGAGTCCAGTTCTGAGCACCACACTTTGAGAGTTCAAACAAATTTGATATTAAACGATTGGCAGTGTTTAGCCTTGAGAAGGGGAGAATGGTATAAAAGGGAGAAGTTTATCATGCTTCATGTATGTGAAATAATGTTACAAAAGAATGTCAGGATCTTTTCAATATTGTTCCAAAGTGTAGGAGGGGAAATAATGAATTTAACTGTCAGAAAGAAAGATTTTGACTGAATATTAAGAAAAACTTTTAAGATAACTTATTAAGAATATATTTATTATAATCAGCCACTGATTTCTTAATGACTCAATTTTCATTGCTTGCAGGTCCTGTATTGCATTATATTATGAGCTAATATTTCCTTGTCCATCCTAAATTAATGAATATATAATACTTCTTTCTGAAATATTGTATGTTACATGCATTTGGTAAAAGTGATTAACATCCTGAAAACTTTATAAGCAATAAAAATGTTGTCCTTAAATTGCCACAATATCCTTTGTTGTTTTATTTCAGTAAATTAAGTAGTTGCCATCAAATCATTGTTGACTCTTAACCATCTAGGCATGATATAAACAATTTAAAATCTCTTGGATCACATCTCCCCCTTGTCTCATGATGCACTTTGATAGTCTCCTTCCTTTACTGTTGTTAAATAATTTCTGATGCTTCAAATCTCTAAGATCATCTATCAATAATCAACTACTCATATAAGTTCATTTGTGTCATCAATGATAATATCAAGCCACATGTCTTTTTCATTTCCCCCCATTTTTCCAATGATCATAGCATTTCCCAATGATTCTTGTCTTCACATTATATGTCAAAAATATTTAAATTTTATCTTAAATTTTAGTGCTTCCAATGAGGAGACTGGTTTTATTTTATGTACTACTGAATTATTAATTCTCGCAGTCCAAGGTAGTCTGAACAATTTTCTCTAGCACTACAGTTTAAAGTCATCATTTTTTTCTTCATTCAACATTTTTAAGTCTAGTTTTCATAGTAGTATGTTACTTCTGGGGGGGGGGGGTGAATTGAAAATCCATTGATATTAAACAAATTAGGAACATGCATACTTTTTCACATTAGTGAGATGGATCAAAATTGGAGCTGGCAGTTCCATAGGAAAAAATAACTTACCAATACAATCTAACCAGATATATAGGTACCTATATGAATTTTTGTAATGTATAAGAAACACATTTTTCTTAATAAACATTGATTTTCTTCTATTCACATGGATGTGTTACTTTTGTTGTCACAATGTATGTCCACATGCATATTTCCTAATACTACCATTTCCTTTTTTTCTTAATCCATTCAAATACCCCACATATATGATGTCATATGCATTCAAGTATTATTTGCTCAATGTGATTGAGAGTCATTCTTTTTTTCTTAGATTAAATAAAGTAATATGCTTTGGTTTTAACATTTAAGCGACAGGAATAAGCTAATGTCCAAAAGAAGTTTTGTTCCATATCAAATATCTCTATGAATAACATTAGCACTAAAATCTGTATTTTCTTCTTGCATGAAAGAAAAGAAATATAGATGAAAGGAAAATACAAATTACAAGTGTTACTTCTGTGAGCTCCACTGTTTGCTTTCAGAGAATATTGCATTGGATTGCATTTTGTTTTTAATAGATCAGGTCCAATTAAATGTGTTATCAAATTATAAAAAGATACCATACCCTGTTTTATGGACACATTCCAAGCAAATGTCTGCAAATAGCCTGTGATTCAATGGTTCCTCAGATAAGTGAAAGCCTAGCATCCGAGGGACGATGCAAGTAAATAGCTTTTAGAAATCTGTAATCTAATTGTGCAGGATCCTAGCCCCGTGATCTCTTTGAGAATTCACTTTTTATTAAATAGTTTATATAAACAACAGTAGTCCAGGCTGACATTGTTTTTCAGATGTGCTATTGAAAAGTGCTCAGGTCTGAAAATGTTTATATCAACATTTCTTTTCGAATCCCAGAAGGATATGGCTAGCTGATGAGAGCTAAAAAACTTGAAATAGCTATACTTTCCTTTATTACTTTGTTGGTAAATTTAAATTTAACACAAAATAGTTGTCATGGAAGCGACAGTCTGCAAAGGCTCCTGGATTGGGACTGAAAGGCGAAAGCGGAAACAGTATGCTCGGTCCCATATTTGGGTAAACTGGGTTGCCCTGAAAGACCAATCTCACCGTTTATATCAACACTTTTTCTTACATACATGTCTGTGTGTATGTCTCTGTGCATTCTTTCTCTGTATACCTGTCAGTCTGTTCTATATCTCAAGTCTATTCAGTTCCCTAAATTGTATCGGGCTGAGACTGTCTGCCAGTAGAATGGACAGAATTGGTAAATTGTCCTGAATATTCCTTCCTCACTGAAGTTCCCATGCAATGCCATCATAGATCTAATCCAAGAAGTTGGGAGACCCTCCTGAGCAGATTTGAGGGATAAGCTAAGAGAAAAGTAAAGAATACTTCTATTGCACCAATGGAAATCTACTCACATGACAGTGGAGATAAATTATTTTCTGTTTCTGTCTGCAATTTGCTGCAGGCAACTCATTACTGGACTTGCAATACTCTTGCTTTCTATTTGTAAAGTTCATTCTGGTTTTACAAGTTTGTACTTGTTAGGGATAACCTACGGTATTGCCTTATGACACGAAAAATGCTCACCTGATTTGGCATATGAAAGGAATGAGGGAATCCTTAACATGACATAAATTATTTGGCTTCTCCAACCAGATTTTGTAAGAATAAAAAGTGAATAAAAGCTGGGTAATGGGTAACATGACTAACTATGAAAAAGAAAAGTCATGTGTTTTTAAAAAGTATAACAATAATATGATACAAAAACTTAATTGTTCTGGCATTCACATCCATTTACTTTTTCCCATTATGAACTTAGACGAGCAAGTTGCTTGAATTTTAAAACAATATGAAAGACTATAAAAGTTATTTACCAAAGGTAATGGTGAATTGAAATACAACATTAATGCTGCCTTCAACTTTCTAAAATCTATTTTATTTATTATTTAATGATGTTACTTTTCAGAACCAATATTAGAAACATACAACACTAGAGGATTTAAGGGTTTAGACAGGGATATTGGAGAGGGAGCAGGGGTGAAATGCTCCTGGATTGGACCGGATCGCCTGATCTGGTAACGATCTTGACTGGTGGTTTGGCGATCCAGTAGCGATGGCGGAGCATAGCTCTGCCCACCCAGCCGGGTGTCATTACTTCCTGGTTTTAACCAGGAAGTAATGTGTTTTTTACCTTCTGCACATGTGCAGAAGGTTTTGCGCATGCGCAGAAGTCTGCACGTGCCTGTGATGCGCGCAGACTTCCGAACTGGTAAGGAAGGTAAATAGATTTCACCCCTGAGAGGGAGGGTAAGCTAGCTGTATGTGAAAAACATTAAACTTGTGGCACAGAATCACAACTTTGGGAGGCAAACTGTTCCATTGATTGATTTTTCTGTCTTTCAGGAAATTTCTTCTTAGTTCCATGTTGGATCTTCCTCAACGAGCTTCCTTTTTTGAAGAGGTTGATAAATACTGTCTTTCTGTCTTAATTTTCTGACAACTAAAAGTATCAGGAATACAGTGGGATGAATTATCTGTCGAGCCCCAGTTCTCTGTGGAGATTAACTAAAAAAAAAAAAAGATCATCCTGTTTTCCCGAGACAACAGAGAACATCTAAGAAACTTATTCTGGCCCTGACAATCTCTTTTTGAGAGCCACAAATGGTCAAATAGCGCAAAGCATTTTTTAAAAATTATATAGAATCATGTGATTTCTAAATTCAATATATCTGTTGATATATAACTGATCTGTTGTATTTAATTGAGTGGTGCAGCAGACTAATGCTACTGTTAAAGGTAGTATTTAGCTTCCAGCTGCCTGCAATTACTGCAAGTTCA
Organism: Pantherophis guttatus; assembly: GCF_059756535.1. Lineage (NCBI taxonomy): Eukaryota > Metazoa > Chordata > Lepidosauria > Squamata > Colubridae > Pantherophis > Pantherophis guttatus. The sequence goes on along the minus strand of NC_142063.1, from coordinate 261,852,340 downwards.
ATTCTCACCAGGCTGAAGGTTGACTCAGCCTTCCATCCTTTCTAAGGTAGGTAAAATGAGGACCCGGTTTGTGGGGGCAATAAACTGACTTTGTATAAAATATACAAAAGTATGAAGGCTATTGCTTAATGCCTTGTAAGCCGCCCTGAGTCTCCGGAGAAGGGCGGCATATAAATCAAAATAAAATAAAAAATAATAATTCATATTAAACCCATATGTTGTATTTAATACTTATTCTGATTTTTTATGGAAATGTTTTCCAATACTTTTGTGTATGAATCAACTATATTTAAATATAATATACAGATGACCTTATTAATAAACAATTATATACTTTATATTTGATATTTCCAGAGTAAGAAGTATCTTTCAATCAAAAAAGAATGCTAAGGAAATATGTTGATTTTGTTTAAAGTCATTTTCTTTTTCTTTTTTCTTTATCATCCTCAATTTCTCTTAGTATAATTTTCCAGAAATGTTATTCCTCTACTTTGTTATGCATGTATTAATGAATCCTTATACTTAAATTTAAGTGGAAATATTTATATTTACATAGGATCTCTCAGTACATTACTTTTCAATGGGGAAAAGTTCATCTCTTTTTATTAAACTTAAATGCATAAACTTCTTGGTTTTGACTATTGAGAACTGGGAGGCTCATCATTACAACAGAATAATGGTGACAACCTTTCTTTTGTTTGGAGACTGTGTGAACTATCAGGCATGAACATTAATCTTAAGGTGGTAAGTCCTGCTTTCAAAAGTAAATCCTGATATTGTGAGTCATGCCAAATCTTTCTGTAACTTATTGTTTAAGTAAGATTTGAGACTTTTGGTATGAGTGTGACTAATGTCTGGTGATGAGAAATTTGGGACCCAGAGGTAAGCGTGGGAAGTTATATGCAGGAGCTCTAGCAAGTCCTTAAGAGAAGGTGGGAATAGAGTTTAAAAGCATAATGGATTTCAGAATACAGTTACAGGTTATGATTTCAAGAAGAATTTTGAAAACCATAAGATAGCTAGGAACTGTCAAGGGCTGACAGGTAGCCATATCAAAATATTAATTTGACAGGAGTGAGAATATTAATTTTAAGGGTGGAAGAGGAAGGCTTCAAAGCTTTTTATATTGCTTTGATAACCAAGGATTCCTTCATGCTAACACAACAACAACAACAACGCTTATTAATGCTTCTTTGAGTGAGGGTGTCTTGCCGGCCGCCTTAAAAGAGGCGGTTGTGAGGCCTCTCCTCAAGAAGTCCTCCCTGGACCCGGCTGTTTTGGCTAACTATCGTCCAGTTTCCAACCTTCGCTTTATTGCGAAGGTTGTTGAGAGTGTGGTGGCGCGACAGCTTCCCCAGTACCTGGATGAAGCTGTCTATTTAGATCCGCTCCTGTCCGGTTTCAGACCTGGGTACAGCACGGAAACGGCATTGGTCGCGTTGGTGGATGATCTCTGGAGGGCTTGGGGTAGGGGTTATTCCTCTATCTTGGTCCTGTTAGATCTCTCAGCGGCTTTTGATACCATCGACCATGGTATCATGTTGTGCCGGCTGGAGGGATTGGGAGTGGGGGGCACCGTCTTGCGGTGGTTCTCCTCCTATCTCTCCGACCGGTCGCAATCTGTGTTGACAGGGAGGCAGCGGTCGACCCTGAGGCGCCTTGTTTGTGGGGTGCCACAAGGGTCGGTCCTCTCGCCCCTTCTGTTCAACATTTATGTGAAGCCGCTGGGTGAGATCATCCATGGTTTTGGGGTGGAGTTCCATCAGTACGCTGATGGAAAGAGTTCCATGGCTTAGGGCCGTGGTACTTATGGGACCGTCTTCTGCCACCAATTGCCTCCCACTGGCCAGTTCGCTCCCACAGAGAGGGCCTCCTCAGGGTGCCGTCGGCCAGACAATGTCGGCTGGCGACCCCCAGGGGGAGAGCCTTCTCTGTGGTGGCACCTACCCTCTGGAACAATCTACCCCCAGAGATACGAGTGATCCCAGACCTCCGGACTTTTTGTCGGGCCCTTAAAACCTACCTCTTTCAGTTAGCCGGGCTGTCCTGATTTTATGATGGGTTTTTAAAATTTGAAATTGGTTTTAAATTGAAATGTTTTAAATTATGGGCCAAATTATTTAATTATTTTAAATCTATTTTAACTTTTGTATATAAAATGTTTTACTTGGCTGTTCACCGCCCTGAGTCCGAAAGGAGAAGGGCGGTATAGAAATTTGAAAAAATAATAAATAAATAAAATAAATAAATAACAACAACAACGTGTGAGTTGGTAGATTTGTATCATTAGACCTTCCTCCTGTTCCACATTACCTAACAAGCTCAAAATTAGGTACCAGTAAGTAGATTTCCTGCAGAAAATGAGGAAGCCACCCTTAAAAAAGTATTCCATTTTACAACATCTAGGAATGAATTTTGCCCTTCATATATATTAGACTTGGGTGAAACCAGGTCTTTCCTCTTGTTTTTTCAAGTCAATAGCCATATGACTACTGTACTTGTTTGCAAACTGCCTTTCTGTCTCACTGACTTCAACCCTTCCAACTAGCATTCCATTTCAGTGAGTTCTATCTTATTTCTCGAATGCTTTAGGATATTATCTATGAAGCTAATGATTTGCTTTATCTAGTTAATCAGATTTCCTGGATAGAGAGAGAGAGAGATAGGCTGGCTACACTGATTCATATGCTGTAATATCTAGATTGAATATTACTTTATATGTGATCTGCTCTTAAAAAGGAATTCAAATTCTGAATTCAGAATTGAATGTTTAAAACTCTGGATGATTCATCTAAATAACAGATAAGTCTTTGGTAGTCCCAGGGCTACTTTTGATCCTTTTGATAGGTTGAAAAGCCTCTTTGGCCATATCTGCTAAAAAATGAAGGGCTGATATACTACAGTATAAATACATATTCCAATATAGTTTTCTGAAGAGCCACATCACAGAAAAATAAAAGCAAGAACCTGTAAAATGCAGGTTTTCCTGACAAGGTTGTTAGACTGGGTAGGCGAGTGAGTTGAAAATTGGAGTATGTCTCCCGTATCAATCTCTTTGTGCATAAAATTTGCCACAGTCAAACATTCTCTATTCCTATTTTAAGAGTAAAAAGTGAGCCGTGTCAATAAGATACCCCAATTTTGTTATGTCCTCTCATGGAAAGAATTCCTGATACCATTTTAATAAACATTTTGGTTCAGGATTAAACGTCGTTGTTTATTGTAACACTTTAAAATACACTTAGTAATAAATGTTTCAAGATATCAAGCTCTTTGCATATATTAGGTTTTAGGCCAACAGCCAGTGTAATATAATATTTAAGATGTTTCACCAGGACTGGCAAGATCCAAGATCAGGTCTACCCCTAGACATTTTACATCAAAATGACCACATGCACATTGTGATTTAATCAAGAAATGCTGTCATTTTTACCTGTACAGCAATGTCTGGTGTAGGTACATATCACAATTTTGCACGACACCATCCTGAATGTATCAACACTTGTCCACTTTGCCTTCCCAGGCAATTGCCCATGTCTCTACCATGGAAACTTGTTAGATGACTTTGGATCATGCCCTCAAAACAACCCCAACCCATCGTATAGGAAAAAAATTGGGGGAAAAGTTGGAAGACAGCGCTTTGCTTAAATTCCTAGAGGAAAAATGGGGTATCTCATCTAATCTGGTCATTTTAGGGGCTTTATGTCATCAGAGGAATGTATTTCTATTTCACTCTACCTAAAATCTTAGATATCAGTATGCCAAAGCTGGTTCATGACATCACATCATTGATATCTCACTATACGGTTCCAACCTTATGTAGCCATATATGTCCCCTATATGAAAACAATCCTATATTTTAAGGCACCATGACTTAAAATCTATGATAAAGAACTGGAAGAAGAAACAGTGAGGCTCTATATTTGATCATCAGTTATGTACCAACTTTTTATGATCAGAAGTAGGTTAACTTTTATTTATTGGCTTTCCCTTCCTTTCCCAGAATGCATTCTGTTTTCCTTAGATCCAAATAAAACATTAGTAATTGAGCTAATGCAGACCTTGTCCTTGTGAGATTAGCCTTTCCCTAAAATGCATCCAAATAATGAGTGAGAGATTCTATCTTCTGATTTTCAGAAACTTTATTAATTACTGTTAAAAAATTTTGCATTTTTTTGCCACTCTATTATGTGGATTGAACCAATTATTGTACTGTGCTGGAAGGATGTTAAATTTATCTGAATTTTTGCATTTGTTCTATGCTCCACATATAATTCTATACATCATGAATTTATTATAATATACTAAAATGTCTGAAGTACATTTTGCAAAAAAAGTTATGAATTTCCTGTTAGAAACAGTTTTTTAAATTCCCTTTTTAGAATTTATTTATTTATTTATTGGTTCGATTTATATGCCGCCCTTCTCCGGAGACTCAGGGCAGCTTACAATGCGTTAAGCAATAGCATTCATACTTTTGTATATACTTGTTTAGTAGGGCTTTTGGCCCACCCTAAGTGGTGTTCTTTTTTATACAAAGTCAGCTTATTGCCCCCACAAACCGGGTCCTCATTTTACCTACCTCGAAAGGATGGAAGGCTAAGTCAACCTTGAGCCTGGTGAGAGTTGAACTTGCAGTAATTGCAGATAGCTGGTGCTATTTAACAGCACTTTAGTCTGCTGTGCCACTAAGGCTCTTTTCTTTAAAGAGAGAGAATGTAATTTCATGATGTTTTTGCTTGGATTTCTGGATAGGCATAATGCAGCAATAAGATTTTGAAATACTGTAAAGTATTGTTTTTAAAAGGGGAAGTGCTTTATTTCAGGCCCACAGCAATTTTAAAAAAATAAATAATAAATTACCATTCTGTATAGGAAATACCCTGGCCTGAGGCAGATTTATAAAATAAAATAGTATTTTGAATAGGAAAAGAGTTTAATTTCAGCTTTGAAGCAAACCTTGGAAATAAATGCAGTTATAAGTAGGAAACACCCTTGCCTGGAGCATTAAAGAAGTTTTTGGAAATAAAATACTGTTCTAATTATAAAGATCCTTGACTGGAGGCAACATTTCATCTCAGCCACCCAAATCTAGATGTATTGTGGTTAGCAGCAGATATTGGCTACTCCCAACTGTTTCTCCCCTGAAGATTCTCACGTGTAGCAGAGAGGAAGCTCATCTTCATGTCTCTCTTACGTTTTCTAAAGATGGAGAAAGTGAGTTCACAAGACCCAGCAAGCACTGACTTATGCCATGGCCAAACAGGATATTCATCACCAGTGCAATAGCTGCGATGGGCTGGAAGCAACTTTTATTCTTTGGCTTTTTGACTAGAGAAACTACAGCTCACCTTGAGTAGAATGTCTCTGACCAAAAAGAATATAAGTACTCCTTGACTTACAGCCATCGTTGACTTACAGTGATCGTTCAAAGTTACAGTGGCATTGGGATTTATGACTGTTTTTCATACTTAACAATCATAGCAGCATTCCCATGGTCATCTGATCAAAATTTGGATGCTTGGCAACTGGAATGCATTTATGACAGTCACAGTGTCCTAAGGTCATGTGATCACCTTTTGCGACCTTCTGACAAGCAAAGACAATGAGGAAACCAGATTCACTTAACAACTGGGTTACTAACTTAACCACTGCAGTGATTCATTTAACAACTGTGATTAGAAAGGTTGTAAAATGGGACAAAACCGATTTAACAACTGTCTTGCTTAGCAACAGAAATTCAATTGTGGTTATAAGTCGATGACGACCTGGAGGTGGTAGATAAGATCCATACACTGTAGACTGTGGAACAGTATAGATTATTTGGTAATATGAATTATATTTCTGTATTTATTATAAGAGGTTTTCTCAACCTTGGCAACATTTAAGATCTGTGGACTTCAGTTCCCAGAATTCCTCAGCCAGCCCACTGTATTTAGTATCTATTTGATGTTGTATGCATATGCAAATCTCTTCTTTTATTTTGGCAAAACTTAAGTAGATTTTTTGCCTTAGTTTGATGTTTCTGATGGAAAGCAGCCAAACTCATTATATCATTTTATTCAAAGAACATGAACCAACCTGAAAAAAAAAACCCAGGAACAAAACTCTTAAGTTTGAATGTTTGCCATACTGTACAGCAGAGTTTGTTCATTTTGGCAATTTTAAGCTGTGTGGACTTCAACTCCCAGAATTCCCCAACCACCATTCTGTGTTACCCAGACGCTAACTAGATGCTTTGTGAACACTCGTAATATGAGGATATAAGGGTAACAGTCTTCTTATACTGATTCTCTGGCATATTGACCCTGGATACACTATATCCAGAGACAATATGCCAGAGCACTCATATTATGAGTGTTAAGAAAACATGTAATAAGGTTGATAACCACTGACAGAAGTTTTCTAGAATTTGACAAGTTTTTTTTTTAAAAAAAAAAACAGTGGTACCTCCACATCTCATGGCCATAATTTCAGCAATATAACTACTGTTACTATATTAAATAAAAAAGCAAACTTCCTTTTAGCAATTCTGAATATTTTTACTGTAAACTTCAGTGACTGGTCCCAAATCTCACTGTGTCTGAGAGGAAGAAAAATATTACATATCTATGATCATATACACACAGACAGACAGACAGACAGACATTATTTGTATATACATATGCATTATATATAGATGATTTTTCGTGCCATGTATTGTTTTTATATTCAGATACTACTTCTTATCTCATGTCTTTCCAGATTACAAAATCAATTATGTTATACCCTTTCCTGATTGGAAAGCTTTTCTCATTTTGATTGCCCTTTTCTGCAGAGAACAAAATTATACATAGTACAGATAGTCCTTGACTTACAACAGTTTGTTTAGTGACAAACAAACTGTTACAACGACATTGAAAAAAGTGACATGATTGTTTTTCACATTTACGATTGTTGCAGCATTCCCATGGTCATGTGATCAAAATTCAGATGCTTGGCAACTGGTTCATACTTATGACCATTGCTGTGTCCCAAGGTCATGTGATCATCTTTTGCAACCTTTCGACAAGCAAAGTCAATGGGGAAGCCAGATTCACTTAACAACTGTGACGTTAAACAACTGCAGTGATTCACTTAAAAACTATGGCAAGAAAGGTCATAAAATGGGGCAAACTTTACTTAATAAATTTATGGTTTAGCAACAGAAATTTTGGGCTAACTTGTGGTCGTGAGTCGAGGACTAGATGTAGGAGATGATCAGGCTGAGCCTGAGGGAGGGGTCAAATGCATCATCAGTCATGAGTCCTTTTGTACCCACAAGTCATCTAAGTCCAGCCCACCATTAAATCCTTATGTACCACCAAATTGCTTTAACCATTAGTAATTCAGATGATTGTAGAGAGCTTAAGCTAGTAATAAATCTTTAAACCTATTTGGATCTCTTGATTTCCCTGGCACTTGGCACTATCTGTATTCTTTATATGCTTGCATTGTAAAATTATTAATTGCTCAAATAATTAAATCGAGTGTGACACAGAATTCAGTGCGCACTTAGATAATTCTGGCATATGGAGGTATCTGAGATCATTACAGTAATATTTCTTCCCCACTGAGGGTAGATCTTACTGAAATTACAGTCAGTGCAAAATTCTCTCAGGATTCAGGCAGCTGCCTCAGCTAAAGGCAGATGCTGTTTAGTTTAGTTTACTATTTGATCATGGTGCATTATGGTTGAAACACAATCTGTAAATCCTTAAATAAATGAATAAATAACATTGCATAGTCTCTATATACAATGAATTTTTAAAAACATTAATAAGTAAATTTGATACCAAAACATGGTGTTTAATCTCTTGAACTTTTTTAATCTTGTGAATAGTTTCATGAGAAATATTGGTTCAAATCGATCTTAAAACTACAGTACCTATTTCATATGAATATTCATGTTACATCAAGTTCTGGATATCTTACAGGCTTTTGCTATAGTAGGGTATCATTCACAGGTAGTCCTTGACTTATAACCACAATTGAGCCCAAAATTTCTGTTGTTAAGTGAGACATTTCTCAAGTGAGTTTTGCCCAATTATATACAGATTGAGTCTACAGCTACATTTTTCCCTAGAGATTTCTGGGTCACAGAAGGGTACAATCTCTGATCTCCAGCCCAGAGATACCTTGCTTTGCTCTTTCCATGAAATTCAACTTTACTTTGTCTACCTAGACCAGGGATGGGCAATTGTGGCTCTTTTACAACCTGTGGACTTCAATTCCCAGAATTCGTGAGACAGCCAAGCTGTCTCAGGAATTCTGGGAGTTGAAGTCCACAGGTTGTAACAGAGCCACAATTGCCTACCCCTGACCTAGACTCACTACCTTATCCCTGCCTAGAACAGGGTTTATTTCTTGCTATCTGAAGTTGTTCTTGCCTCCAAGTGACACAGTCCTTCAAGTTTAGTCCTAGAAATATTCAACTTTGCTGGTACCACAGTTCCTTTTGTCAAAGCATCTGCTTCTCCTGGAAACTAGCTCACCACGATCATGTTGTTTCTAGTTTTCATCTTGTTCAAATTTTCTATCAGTCTCCATTTCTCTCTCTTTGGTGACTTTCCTCCTTACTTTTCCCAGGTGATTTGCTTTCCTTAACATCCCCAATTTTCTTTCTCTTCTTGGTCTCAAACTCAGCTTTTTTTGAGGCTTGGGTTTTGTAGTCAGTAGGAACTCTCCTGCCCTACTGCTGTAACTTGGGAATGTATGTTAGCTGTTCACTTGAATATGATAGAAGGGAAGGATTTGTCCTGTCTTGTCTCAATGAAGGGAAGGATTTGTTAACTACACTCTGAATAATAAAGGGTGAAATAATACTTTTCATAGAAAAGTATTTGTTGACATTTGCACTAGGTTATAAGTGGATTTTCCCCCAAAGGATTCATATTTTTTCCAATATGCCTGACTAACATTTACTATGCTACAATAATTATTTAAATTAATTTAGGGTCATTTCATTCTCTCTTCTTTCTAATCACTGCTTTTCCTTTATGCAGCCTGGGTGGCATTTCTTTGGATGACTACTACTAGCTGATATTGTAACACATTGATTCTCTGAGATATATAACTCTCTGTAGAAGTTTTAGCACTTAAGCCACCTGTCCATTTTTATTTCACTTAGCAAGAGTAAGATTTTCTGTTCATTTGTGGTTTGCTTAATTTTTATAAGCACATAAACATGCTTGCGAAAACAAACTTTTCTATGATGAATCCAAACAAGATGCAGATCAGGAAAAAAGTTCTTAATGTTGGCATATTTTTTGAGCTCTATCATTATTTATATGGCTGATTTGTCACAATTAAGAAGTCAGTGCTCAGTGTTAAATTATATTACCATGATCCTAGACAGTTTTTATAATTGTGTGCATTTTGCTGCCCTTCTGAATCTCAACCCTTATTGTTATGTTGTTTCCACCTCAGGGTGATCATTGTCACTTGCAATCTTGTTAGGATTCTTGTCCATTATTATTTTCCCTACATACTTGCCTGCCTACCTACCTACCTACCTTCATACATACATACATACATATGATACATTTTAAGACTTGCCTGTTGGCTAAATGATACCTCATATTACAGCACTTTGGAAGTACAGTTGGTAGAAAGGTGAGGAGTGATTGAATGAGAGGAGGCAACTAAGGAAAAGCAGGATATAAACATAAATATTATTGTTTATGTTTGTAGTGCATTTGTAGTAATTGATTTTTTAAAACAGCAATTTCAACTTTTTTGGAGAGGTATTCTTAATTATGGGCACATTAAGCATTTATACCGAGTGCAAAATAGCAGCATTTTCTCACAATAAACTTCTGTAATCTTTTCTGCTGCATGATGGTGACTACAGTAGTATAATTCTTCCTTTCACTATGAAGTCAAAGCTCTGAATCCCCATTTTAATAGAAAGGAATGACATTTTTGGCATAACAAAGAGAGATTCTGGCGAACTTGGGAAAAACACTAAAGCATGAGGAGGATAAAAATAAGAAGAGCAGGAGGGGCTAAAGGGGGAATTCAACCCAACATCTAGTACTTCAGCAAGGACAAAATTCAGAATACTACCGTATAAGAGAGAGGCAGAATCGAGCAATAATCTGGAAATAAATTCTCTTTACAATTGCGTACAAATAGCAAGGCTATTTTCTTTCATTTTATCTTGCTGAGCATGTCTTATCAACAGAAAAAACTTAAGCAAGGAAACACAAATATTCATGGTTTAATTCAAAAAAACATTCAGTTTTTTTAACAGATTAAAAGGTTATCTAACCTCAGCTGCAAGGTACCACAAGGAATGTGCATGGCAAGCAGCCACGTTTGTAATGCTGTGTAGTAGAAGAATCTGCAAAACAACTGGGAATTCTCTTTCTTGCTGACCTTTACATAAGAACATAAGGAAATCCATATTTTTTAGACTAAAGACCATCAAATCTAATAACTTGCTTTCTACACTGACCCACCAGATGTATCTTGGATGTATCTTACATGCGGGACCTGTAAGAAAATCTTCCATAACACAAACTCCCAAGCAATGCATGAATGTATGTAACTGTATATGCATGTGTGTGTATATTCAGATGCTTATCTATTCATACTTACACATGTGCACGTACATATGGAGAAAGAAAGTGAATCTGCATGGCTATCCTATCTTTCCTGCCATTCTTCTCCCCGATATAGACTAGACTAGACTAGACTAGACTAGACTAGACTAGACTAGACTAGACTAGACTAGACTAGACTAGACTACACTACACTACACTACACTACACTACACTACACTACACTACACTACACTAGAATTCTTTATTGGCCAAGTGTGATTGGACACACAAGGAATTTGTCTCCGGTGCATAAGCTCTCAGCGTACATACAAACAACAAGTGATAAATCACAATCATAAAATATAATCATAAATCATAAGATACAAACTCAATGATAGTCATGATACTAGATAAGCAAAAAACATAAATCATAATAGGATACTAAATAAAGACAACATAAATCATGAGATACATACAACAAAGTTATAGTCATAAGAAATAGGTAATAGGAAAGATGAAAAGATGAGAAGAATAATAGATAACATTAAATATAGCTGGAATGAAAGTAAAAGACAAGATCATGAAGTCTGAAAACAAGCACATAAACTTTCACAAATACTTCCCAGTTTCTTTGCTGCATAAGTGTAATACTAAATACAACAGAATAGAGTTCTGCTAAATATTAATTTCTTCTACATGCAGAGCCAGAATTTCACACAGAGAAAGCCAGATTATGAAATGTTCAGGATAAAAACTGTGGCCAAATTTTCCAGTGTGATCAACAATCATCAGGCATACTGAAATGATGAGGTCTTCTGGACTTTTTTGGCACAGTGCATGGTTGGCACATCAAAGGCTTGGTAGTCATTTTTGTTATATTCACAGAGCTATATAAACATAATGCCCTGTCTTGGATCTCTGTCTGAAAATGGAAGGATGGAAGGATCTTTCGGAACTACAGGAAAAATGGTATAGCAGGCTTCAGGAAGCAGGGAATATTTTTGGTCATGGAAAGTTCTACTGGCTCTTTACCATTAAAAAAGGATTGGACTAATTCATGTAAATCATAGGGACCAATGGCTATTAGATTTGATGTGTTGCTGCCTTTAAAAATGATCAGATGGGAGACCAGTAGGCTTCCTTGTGCAATAAGTTGGCCACTATGAGAACAGAATGCTGGACTAGAAGGGCCAAGGGCAGAGGTGGGATTCAGCCGGTTCTCTCTGGATCGGGCGAACTAGTAGCAGCGATGATGAGAGGCTCTGCCCACCTGCCCGGACATAATGCACGAGCACTGCGCATGCACAGAAGGCCATGAGCATGTGCAGAGGAGGTGCGGGCACTCACATTTGCAAACCAATAGGGAAGGTAAGTGAATCCCACCTCTGGCAAGGGTGTGATCAAGCAGGATGTTGCTCATGCTTTTTGTGTTATTTTCTTACTTTTAATCAGTGGACAGATACAACTGAATCCAGTTGTTTGGTATACCAGCTTTGGTATACATATAAGTGCTTATAAAAGTGCTCTCTGTCTCTCTCTCACACTCTCTGACTCTCTCTTTGTCTCAGTCTCTCTTGTTTTCTCTCTCCTCTCTCTCTCTCTCTCTCTCTCTCTCTCTCTCTCTCTCTCTCACACACACACACACACACACACACACTACAAAACTTAGTATTTAGATTTGTTTTTATTTCATATATCATACTCCAGGCCTTTCAAAACTCTCAAAAAGTCCAAGAAATAAAACTAATTCTAATATTTTCAAATTATCACTTATTTCATTTTTTGCAGCCTTGCACTTCAGAGGTAAAGATGATTAGAACTTTGATATAAAGAATTAAGCACGATATACAAAGTGTTCTAGTTAAACCCAACAGTGAATCAAGCATTCACACCAGTATACCAACTCTCTTTGCATTGGCAAGTTTTGTCTGGAGCAGGATATAGGTGCTAAGAATGTCTGCTTCGCACACTATAATTGCTGTTAATTTCATTCCTATTTTTTTTTTAAAAAAAGAATAAAGCTGAGAAATCACAGAGTGCTATGGTTTTCCAGCTTATTTGCTAATAATAAGGACAGTAGTGCAATTTTCATGTTTCTTCTTTGTATTTCTTAGAAAACGTAGGGACAACTCATATGTCCACATAAAAATTGGCCCACAAGAAAAGCTGGACATGAAACGTTTGAAGTTTATAGATTCTGCAGATCACTGTTAGTGTATGGAAAAGTAACCTGCATATGCAGCCAATGGGAAAACATAATCTACACATCTGCATTCGTGTGTATGAATTCAAGAGAAACAACAGATAAAATGATACATTGGGTTAAAGCACTCCAGATCGCCCATATGCAGTACTCCCCTAGGATAATGTGGCTGAGAGTTGTTTTAGGTCTGTCTGAGAAAGGAAGGAAGGAAGGAAGGAAGGAAGGAAGGAAGGAAGGAAGGAAGGAAGGAAGATAGATCCTGGCAGTTGAATTTATAGTTGATAACCCATACCTGTAAAATTATACGAATTTTAATTTTAGATTAACTAGAATTATCAAAATACAACACACGTACAGAAATTATTAGCATATATAAAATGCACAAAGTTTACCTTGGTTTAAGTATTTTAGTTGGACTAAATTATTTTCTCCTAATCTTTTTATGTAGGTAGTTGCACTTCTTAATGTTGATATATAAAGATCCCCAATATTGCACTGAAATGGAATAGCATTTCATATTCATGCTGCTACAGAATATAAAAATAACATAACATTTTTCTTTGAAGTACATATCTATTTGTGGAGCATTTCAGATCTTATGGAGAGTTCTTACAACCATTCCTACTATTTTGTTTTAAAATAACCAAAAGAACAGCAGAAATAAAGTCCTGGATGCTGCTGCTCAGAGAATAAACATTGAGGAATGATATAACTTACTATCTTGTTTATTTGGTTTAATGGAAATATTTAGCTGTCCATTTTGAGAAATGGGCTAACAGATTAGATCTTCCAGCATTTTACTTGCACCCTTATTTGTATTTACAATTTTGTTGATGTGCTTAATTTAGTTCCTATAATTAATGCCCATTGGTCTGTGCATACAAAACCAAAACTTATTATATGTGACAACATGATATTTGTATATTATAAAGCCCCTAATAAGAGATGCTTTAGAGGCTTAGTAACAAATTGATCAAGATAGTAACAGATGCCATCTTATTCAGGTTGTAAGATGTGGCAAAATATATTTTTGTAAGGTTGCTTCTACTTATTTCCACATGTTTCTTGTTTGCTTTCCACATTGAACATTAATTCAGGTTTCCTATCCTATATAACTTTTCTTCCATACTGTATACGTTTTGTCTCTGGAGCTAACCTCTTGCATTTTTTAATATCAGTATAGTAGTAAATGACCAAATTAATTTCCCCCTTTATCAAATAATCTAATTTTAATAAAACAAATATTTAATTCAAGCTGTGGGTGGTACTCAAGACATTCATTTATCAGAGATTCCAAGGGCTTTTAATGTTTGGCAAATATTGAGGATGGCTTTATGCAAATGGTTTGGCAGCTTCCATTCAATATGCTATTTAGCCAGAGGAGGAAAAATAATCTGACAAACAAAACATGTATTATGCAAATGAAACATTTTTTACGACGAAAATGATTTTCTTATTAAAGTTTCAATATTCATGATTATACTTTTCTTTTTCAAAAACATAGTTTTATTAAACTTATCAACTGATAAAATACCGATGAAAGTGAGAGTAGTGAGATAATGAAGAAGGGGAAGGGAGAAAAGTGTAGGATAAAAGGCGGGGGGAGAAAAAATCATTATCTTCTGACTCTTCAGTGCAGTGGAGTAAAATAATATTACAGCCTCAACTTTTTACTTTTGCATATTTAATATGTATTGGTCCTTTCTATAGCAACAAACTTGTCTAATTAGCAAATCTCAATTTTTGCTATATCTACATTTTTTATATCTAAATTTTTTTATATCTAAAGCACAAAATCCAGAAGCGTTTCCAAGTAGAAACAAAGTTAGATGTATTCTTTTCTTTGATTAAAGCATCTTTGCTAATCCATCAGTTTTTCCAGCAATTCTTTCATTGTGGGAATTAGCATTTATTTTCATTTTTGTGCATAGAGCGTTCTCACTGCTGTCAACATTATAAAAACAGAGTTCCAGATTTTTGCCCATTAAGCCTAAAAGAAAAGTCTCTGATTTATAAATTATTGTTTTCTGAGAACTTTAGCCATTCTTCATTTTGTTCAATCCCACTATCATCACTGGTGTATTAATGTCAAATAGTAATATATATTGATAAATTGATGAATTAAAGTGGCAGACAGGAATAGACATGTAGTGTAGGGTGCCTAGGCATGGCTGTGGAGCTGTGTGGAGAGGAGTTTTTCAGAGTCAAGGTGTGCCTCCTAGTCTTTAAACTTTGCCCAGATCTTCGCCTACTTTCTCCAATTCTCTACTGTCCCCAGATCCTTACCATGCCAGCTTCTGGAGTTTTGCAGATCCAGCTGAGGCTGAATGAATGGAATGGTGGCTACTTGGAAAACCCAATGAGTAAGTCTGTTTGGTTGCTAAGCAGGGCATTCAGAGCAAGGCTGGAGTAGGCTGGAGTGGACAGTGAATGTGGTGGAGCAGATAGAAGGGTGAAGCTTCCAAAGCCAGTTGAAGGGCGCCCAAGAGAGTTGAATCAGGGCAGGAGAGTGACCACAATTGCTGAAGTGACGAGTGACACACAGGGAGCCTCCCTTGGCCCATCACTGTCGGCATTCCTGATGGTTTACAGAGGAGATGAGGAAGTTGAAAAGGTTCAAGAGGTGTTTTGAGTGCCACTGGACAAAGATGAGGAATCAGTCTGATTGATCATGAAATCAGAGACACTGTTAAGCCCTACCTTTTCTGATAAGAGCAGCAAGTAAATGAGAATATATATATGCATGAATGTATTTACGCAGCATGTGAGAAGCAGATGGAAACAGGATCAAACTGTACATATACACTATGTAACTTGCTCCAGCTGATTTCAGTGTTGCTGCTCTGAAATTCAGCGTTCTGCTTTTCTATTTCACAAAATATTTCTCTATTAATATTACATTACCCTGAATTTAGAGTTTATGAATTTCCTAACCAATCTTATGATAATCTAAAAACATCCTAGAGCAAAGCTGAGGAGTTCTTTATATCAGTACAAGTGAAGACTGGTTAGCTTACAGTTACATATTTTCTTCCCTCTTACCTTCCCCATAAGAACTGAATGTTCCAGAGGTGGATGCCATCATCAACTATACCTCTTTTTAATCTTCCCAACTATTGCTCAAAAGGCACTGAGGATTTCATTTATTAATTTATATGCTACCCATCTCACTGTCCAAAGTGACTGCGGGTGGCTTACAATGTGATAAAATAGTTATGGTACATTGTTGGTTTGCTTTTAAATTTCTGAAGTTTGGATAGCTTGGATATCTGGTCTGCCTGGCCAATTAATGCCTCTTTAGTATTTTATTTTATATAGTTCTTCTAGACAACCCTCATTTATATTTAGCATTTCTTATTAAGTATGATGCTGTTATATTTAAGAATATTAATTCAGAAATTAATTTGTTTTCTACGCTTTCATAAGCATTGATGCATTGTGAAAGTTTCATTATACTATTTGTTCATTCTTGAAATAGTACTTTAAATTATTATTTTTGGATTTATTGGAGTTTGAATGTATCCATGTCTTCTGAAGTTAAAATGAAAGATATTAAAAAAGATTTATAAAAATAAAAAGAGTATTGGGTAAAGTCATAATAAGTCACAAGATGTCAAAAGTAATATTAAACAATTAAGTAGCCTTCTACATTAATTACCAAATTCTAAGTGGAACCATATGATTTTTGCAACCTTTACAAAGGCTAGGAAGTTGGGCCCATGTGTGCCTGGAAAATACAACTTGTGAGGCATATTTTTCCACAATGTGAGGGCATATCACATGACAAGTCTTCAAGTTACTATCTGAATGTATAAGCAGCCACTGAGAAATTCTGGAGAACCAAATAGGCATAGTATTCTTGACTGATAGTGAACCCCTAAATCATTCCCTGATTTAGCTGGTTCAATAGTCACAGTTCCATGATGAATCTAAATGGTGGACTGAAATAGATCCAGGTAAGCAGTGCCATCTCCCAACTGCCTAGAATTTGACACATCAGTTCTAGCACCTTATCCACGACATTAAAGACACTGATGTCTTCTTTATAAGGCTAACCAGAGAGTTGTATTATTGCAGTATTGACCATTTCTGTAGCCTACACATTGGTTTTCCACATCTGGCTGCTTTTAATAGGAGGGACAAAGATCTATTGGGCAGGTTATAGGCCTCAGATCTCCTTGCAATGTCAATATCACATTCTTGTGTTATACAAACTAAAAGTTAGCTATGTAGCTCACGTAGATAGTATTGTAAATACATTCCTCTTTGACTAATGTAACTATCAAGGCTATTGGAATAGATAGGACCAATCCTGTCTGTATATAATTATTCATAATGAACTTCTGAGGTTTTCAATGCTCTGTCCACTGGATGTCTTTGATGAGCCTGTAAATACTTGAAAGAAATGTGTTGATTACCAGGGCAGATGAAATGCTGGTAGATAAGGAAGAATTTTTATCTCAATCACTGCCCACAGGGTAGTTTGTCTGACGGGATGTAAATAGCCTGCTATTTCAGTGTTTTCCACTGGACTCAGTGGTTTATATGCCATCAACTTTTTACCATACAATACCATGAAGAGAAGAAAGTTCTGTCATTTGAAGTTATGCTTTTGATGTGACAGAATCAATGCCCCCGATCACATCTTATGGTCCCTGAAAGACCACCTGTAAAAAATCTTGCCAGATATGTCAAGAGAGGAGTAGCACACTACCTGAAAACACCCTGGCAGCAAGTAACCTAAACAGGGCCCTTTAGATTACCAATAGAATTGTATGCCAATCCAGTAGATCTTTGTGGTTCCATTTTCTATCTGGATCTAGCTTTCATTATTTTGAGCTGTCTCACATTTAGTTATTTAGAAGAAGTTTAAAGCTAAATTTGGTATGGCTTCTTACTATCCTATCTCTTGATTATTTTGTATTCCTACTATCTCCCAACTCAAATATGGATCATATTTCTCTGATTTATTATATACAGGCAGTCCTGCAACGGAGGCTCAGCGGGCCGGATCCAACAGAGGGCTTCTGAGGATCCGCCCTTCAGAAGCTCCATTTCGGCCGGCAACGTGCAGGACAAACGTTGCAACGCCTCTGCGGTTGTTCGTAAGGGCGAACAACTGCCGTGTGCTGCAAGATTCATAGTTTTAGGCCTTGTTCGGAAACACTAAGAGGCACTGATCGCATAATGTTCAAACATTCGCTTAGGGAACGCTCATAATGCAGGGATTATGTATTATGTGAATAATTTTTTAAAGGTGAATTATCTTCCCCAAATTAATCAAACTGTGGAAATGATGTTGAATTAATCAAATATGTTTAAGTGTGTAATAGGTGTATTTTTCTTTCAGATAAAAAATTTGCAGTATTTTATGTGTTCTTACATATATATAAGAAATATACTCAAATCTATCAACCAAAACTTGCTTTTCCAATATCCATATTGAAGTAAAATTCATTAAATAACTCTTGTGCTGTTTGTTTTTCTTTCTTTTGATTAATTGAAATGTCTCATTTTTGCAATGTGCTCTTTTCTTTGATTTGTGTCATTTTTAGATTATTTTAGTTCAGGCTGTCTGTCCAGTTTTAGGTTTTAATGGATTTTTTAGAAAATTGTTCTCTGCCAAGAATTCATTACAGTTAGATGGCTATAATAAATTTAAATAAAATAAAAAATCAACACAGCAAATGTTGTTATTTTAAAGATCAGTAAAATAAAGGAAATAAGAATGTCTGGATGTGAATCTACTTCATTATGTTATTCCATTTATTATGGTGTTATTTTACTTTGATTTATAATCCTTCTTAGTATGCAAGTGTGACAATCAAAGTGTTGTGACCGAGGCCCAAGTAGTGATTACCAAACACAATTCAGTCCTCAATAAACTTATTTTATTAAAACAGCTGAGAATTAATTCATTCTCAGCTTAGTCCAAAATAAATTCTTAATAACCAGTCCGTTGGCCTCATCGCCAACCTTTGATGTCTTGGCAACCTGCCAAAGGCTTTTCTTGGCAAACCCCCCACAAAGTTCAAGAGACGCTGACAAGAAGCACTGGAATCATCGTTGCTTTTCTACAAAGAACCCAACAGCTTGTTGCTCCTCTTTTAAGCCTTATGGGAGTAGCCAATCATCTTCTGGCCTTACTCCTAAGTTGTCCTTTTTGCTTCAGCTGCTCTTGCCTTCTGGCAGCTCTTTGCATGCATGCACTAGGAACAGGTTCCTCCTGTTCCTCTGCCTCTCTGCTGTCTGCCTCTGGAGGCTCCGGAGTCCACACATAACTCCCATATGGCCCTGGCCCCATCTCTGCCTCCAACACAGAGCCCTCGTCAGGGCCTTCCCCTGACTCCAGGACTGGCCCATTGTCCTCCGCAGCCTCACTGTCCGACTCTGCTGCCAGGTCCGCAGGCTGCTGGAGGACTACAACACAAAGCACATGCAGGTAGACCTTGACGTGCGAATATAATAGTGTCTGCCAATTACATTCGTAACCTGAGGAATTCATTAATGGGGTTGTGTTAATTGAACATGACAATGCATTCGCTAATCGAATGCTCAGGTTGTTAAGTGCACATGAAGTATCACAGGGTGGAGAAAACCATGGGGAGGGGGCCTTAGTACTTCCAACCACCCAAGGCTCCCCTGACCCACTGAGATATCTCATGCTCCACGGTGGTGGAACTCAATTTTTTTTACTAGCAGTTCTGTGGGCTTAGCTTGGTGGGCATGGCAGGGGAAGGATACTGCAAAATCCCCATTCCCTCCCCACTCCTAGGGGAAGGATATTGCAAAATATCCATTCCCACCCCACTCTGGGGCCAGCTAGAGGTGGTATTTGCTGATCCTCTGAACTACTCAAAATTTTCGCTACCGGTTCTCCAGAACCTGTCAGAACCTGCTGAATTTCACCCCTGATGCTCCCCCCCCCAATATCCTGCCCCACTGGGGCTCCATAGCCTGTTTCCGGACTTCCAGTAGGCCCGTTTTTCGCCCTCCCAGAGCCTCTGTGCAAACCCTGTACTTACCTGGCATCTAAAACGGGCTACTTGGAGACTTCTGGGAGGGGCGGGGTGGCATGGGCACCGTGCAGGTGAGACCCAAAAATCAGCTGGCCGGTGGGAGGCGCACGTGCATGTGCAGTGAAGCTGATCTAGGGCAATGGCTCGCATACCCACAGAAATGGCCCTGCATGCCACCTGTGGCACGCGTGGCATAGGTTCGCCATCACGGATTTAGAAAGTAATTGATAGCAAAATAGTTGACATCCTAAATTACAGAGGTCTGATGGTGTGACCTCATGCTCTTCTTTCAGCATTTCCAATCACAAAACAATTTGCTCTTCACCCAAGTGAAGACTGCAGCGAGCAGTTATGAACTGTTCCTACAGATAGGTCTAAGAGAGCTTCTGCAATTCTTCTGTACTGCCAGGACAAATTGTGGCAGTCTGATTAAACTCTTAAATTGAGGCGGTGTTTTTAAAGGTAATAAAACACTGCAGAAATTATCTGCAAAATTTGGCATTGTGTGCAAAAATTGAAAGTAGCTACACATTATACAAACACCATAAAAACTAGGAAGAATTTCCCATTTCAAATACACACACACAACTTTTTTTGTTATTCCTGAAATAAAATAAGTTGTAAAACATGGATCAGTGGGTCACATCCATTTCTACCAACCACCACCTGTATAGACATCTATTCCGATTTCATAATAACATAAAATGTTGAAATGTAGGTCCTTATGGTTTTCAACATTGCAAAATCCACTAACTGAATCAAACTTATGGGCCTGCACCAGGACGCTCATCTGTACAATTATTTTTGTTGACGTCCAGGTAGGAGGATGTTGCATTTGAATACAAGAGCAATTTAAACTTTTTAATAGAAGATGGGGAAGCCTTATAATTAGAAATCAAAAAGAATCTGCTCTTTAATGGACAAGCACTGGAACGAAACTTGACAGCAGAAATAGTGTGAAAAGTTGGAAGGAATACCAACAGGAAAGAACAACTAGATGCCCTGTGAAATTATGCTCACAGAGCAAGATTTTATGCCAAATAGCAACCCAGTATGGGAGACTGCACAGTTATTGAGCTCAGATATAAACTGTGATTTCTGGTGGTTTTCTCGGGTCAGCACATTACAGTCATATGAGTCGTAGGTGGATCTGTTTTGATTCCATTACATCCGATTTTTCCATAATGCGTTCCATCAGTTTTTCTACCCGCCTTGGGAACAGGCAAGCACAGCCGACGTCAAACATTTTGACTTTCTAGTTGGAGCACAAGGTCCCAAGGCGAATCGGGGAAGAACCGCAACAACTCACCGTATTATATAATAAGGCTGCGGTTAGATTGACAGCCGTTAACAGACCTTCCGATCTCGAAACGAGTTTATCACGACCTGCTTGCTTCCCTTAAGCCGAAATAAACTCAACCTATTTTAAGATCTTTTTTTTTTTACTGTAAATTCTACATTCCCCGGTACGTATATCAAAATAATACGGATTAGTTAAGAGATGAACAAAAGAGTTAATTATACATTCGAAAGCCTGCAGCGGAATTCCTAAGCGAATTGTTTTCCGTCGGGAAATGGGCAGGGCGTCTAAACTGTTCGAAGAACTCGAGACATTATATATAGGGTCATATGCAAAACCAGCGACGCTTTTGCAAACTGCGGATCGACTTTCCAACGGAATAAAAAAAACGATTCACAGAACAGGCGGTTGTCCTAAAGGTTGGAAGCAGCTGCAAAAAAAAGCAAACTTTAAAAATGCCGCAGGAATGCGGTCGGCGTGGTGGGGTGGTTTGGTTTTTTTTTTTTTGTTCTTAAATTTGGTTCTTAAATCTTCTCTCGGCACTTAATATGACCTTGGCCGGCCCAGGGAGGCGCAGAACCGGGAAAGAAAGAAACAAAAGGGAAATAGGAGGAGGAGGAGGAGGGAAAATGGGCAGCAGAACAGAAGATCCCACCCACATCCTTAAAGGAAATTCTCAAGCTGGGAAGACGCACAACTTTCGCATGACAAGTTGAAACCGGCTCTCCGGGGAGTTCCCTTTGCAGGGGGAGGGAAGAGGAAGCGAGATCTCCCCTGACCGACGGAGGGACTCGTAGCTCCCTCTGCGATCAGGGAAGCCCCGCCTCCTTCCTTCCTTCCTTTCTTTCCCTTTCCCTCCCTCCCTCCCTCCCCCGCTTTGCACGGAGCACCTCTCGTACACGCTCCGTCTGTCAAACAGACACACGTTCGAGCCAGGGCTCTCGGGGACTGGATCTTCTGGTTCAGCCTACTTCCCCTCCCTTCTCCGGGACGCAATGGGGGATCCGATGACATCACTGGCTGAGCTCTCCCCTTGCTCTCTCCCCTTGTAACTTCTGTTCTGGGAAGTGGTGCCAGGAATAACCCAGTCCGTCTGCAGATCAGAGAGGCTCCTATCATCCAGAAGGGAGGAAAAATACAAACACTCGCACACGCAACCGACCACTGCGGCCTCTCGGCCCTCGTCCTTTAAGGCTGATATATTTATAGACATACCTACTACACATACGAATAGTATCTGTATCCGTGCGGGTGTGTATGTACTTGTATACGGCGCGAGAAAGACAGCGCGGGTAGATACTTTTTATTCTATTTAATCGAGGAGGATAAAAGGAGAAAGCGATGATCGATTTGAACAGAAACACACGAATCAGACACCCGTTGGCTTGTGGAATACCTGTCGCTATTTAAAGCAAAGCTGCAAGGCACCCCAGACCCAGGCTTAGTAAGGGCGCAACAAGAAATGACACGCGGTGCAGAAGGCTTTCCTTCTCGTTGACTCCCAGGTGAGCTTTTGCTGCAAAGATACCTACCTGCCTGTCACCTCGTTTATTTCCAATACCGAATCCTTCTCTTCGGGGGAGGGAAAAAAATAACTGACAGTTCTTTGACATGGCCCTGATCCTTGTTACTGGAGCTTACGTTGGCCATAAAATAAGGAAGCGGAGAAGGGATCGAGCTGTTTCATTAGCTGCCTCTGTGTGTGTGTGTGTGTGTGTGTGTGTGTGTATGGGGGGGGGAAGTAATAGAAAAGCAAGGGCTCGTAGTTATAACGATGCGCTGCCCTGTGGTGTCTTTTTGAGCCATAGTTGGAAAGATGATTGGGTTGTCAAGTGAGGTGACCAAGGGAGTGGTCGGGGACAGCGTCCGGCTCCGGGCTATTCAGTTCCCGCGGGGGAGATAGGGAAGGTGTCCGTGTCTGGGGGGGAGTGGGGGAGACAAGACGTATGTGTAACGTCCCTCGCTTCGCTTGTCATGTGGGTAACGGGGCTGGTCACACAAGCCGCGCGTCGCAGAGAGCGTTTCTCTACCGCCTGTGATGCAGCGCACATTTGACTAATGGAAACCGATCTTGCAGAGACCCTTGCGAGCGTTGTCACATGCTGTTCCAGTGTGTGGCGCTTCTTGATTTGCATATTCGAAGTTCAGATCTGGCAACCTGACTTAAAAAGAACCGCCTCCCCTTCCTCCTCCTTTTCCCCCCGCCGGTAGACAATCCTCTCCCCCCCTCCCCACCCTTTCTGTTTTGTATGTGAATATATATGCGTGTGTGTTTGTGTGTGGGTGCGCGCCCGCGCGCCGGTGCGCGCGAACGAGGTCCTTTGCTCGTGGCCTGCTGTTAGGGAATGTGGGGAATACCCAGCATGTAAGTGTATGGAGATTAAGGAGCAAAGCGGGCTTGCGTAATCTCCTCCTGTGGGGAAGAAGTATGTGCATGGTTACTAATGAGCAGATGAGGAGGCGGAGGAAGAGAGGACGCGGAGCTCAGAAAGGAAGGGAGGTTGCTGCCGCCGGGGTCCCGGCTGAGGCATCGCTGCTCTCTCTCGCCCATTTCAAGGTAGCTTAGCGGCGAGGTGGTGAAGAGGGCACGCGCGCAAACGCCCGCGCGCGCTGGGGCTAGACCTTGCGAAGGGCGGCGGGTTTTTTTTTTTTTTTTTTGGCTTAAGTCGGAAAGCGTTTCAAAGCGCTGGGCTGCCTGCGCTGGGTGGGTGAGTGGGTGGGGGGGGGGGAAAGGAAGGGTCGCCCGGGTGACTTGTGGCAACCGCCTGAGCTTGGCTTCGTTTTACTTCTTGTGGGGCGGAGGTGGCATGTGGGAGCCCCCCTGGTGGGGGCCGAGGAAAAAGCGCGTGGCGGCAGCGGCGGCAGCTGTGCGCGCGGGGGAGGAGGGGAAATGAATGTGCAGGGCGAACGGAGGGGAGAGGTGGGGGGGAGAAGAGGGCGGACAAGCCGAGGAGAAGGATATCTGTGTGTTGCGCCTTTATGTCTGTTCCCTGAAGTGGGTGGAACGTTGGCCCGTTCCGGGAATGTTCCATGACGTGTAAAAGCCACAGGAAGGGGGTTAACAAGGGGCTCTGCCTGCTGCTGCTGCTGCTGCTGCTGCTGCGAGGGCTGCGAAAGCAGATGTGATCTCCCTCTCTCCCCTCTTCTGCATGCTGGCTTCCTTAGGGGTTTGCAACGAAATCTTGGCTCTCGCCTCCGCCCCCTTCCCCCAGTTGGTAGTCTCTTGCAAAGAAGTGTTTTCCCCCCCCCCTCCTCTCTTATATAATCGGTACGCATATGGATCTTTAGATACGATTATGTAACCCACAGGCGCTCTCATCCATGCTTGCTCCATGTAATCTTCGGCCCTTAAATGTCTGTGCGGAAGTGTGAAGAAGGGTGCGGGGCTGGAGGAGAGACTGAGAAGAGTCCTTTAAAGACTTGCCTGATATTGTCCTTGGGGAAACTGAAGGAGGAGGGAAGGGAATAAAGCCTGTTCTTGCCCTTTCTCCCCAGCGTTTGTTGCCTTTGTACTTTAATGATGGGAAATCAACATTTGAAGGGGAAATCCCTGGCCCCCAATGCCACCTTTTTTTCCACAGATCTACATGAAATATTTAATAATTTCATACTTAAAATACTTGTCAGATACACCATTGCTGTTCCTTGCCTGGAAAACATGAATAATACAGAGCAATGTGGGAAAAAAAAAGATGTTATCTCTTCTGTTTTATGTAGCTCTAAGGAAAATACTGTACATAAAATTGTTTAGGACTAAGAACAGTGTTGTAGCACCAGACTTCATTTATTTGTTATAAGGGAGAAGATCTTGATAGTTACTTTTTTCTACATTGTGCCCACATTTGTTCTTTTAAATGATGCATGTTCTCTTTGATAATATGTGAGACCTGTATGTAATAATTCTGTATTAATGCATAATATATTACAAATAAAACTGTTCAGCAGTTTGCAGAATATTCTCATTTTTTACTAATTAATCAGTTGACATTTTTTCCTGAACTTTCTAAAGGGCTTTTACGATTAGATGATTTAATAGAAAATATTGCCTATTGCTATTAGGGTTAGAAAAATGTTGTGCTTAGTAAGCTGCCCATTCACAAATTTTTAAAATGATTGGTTTATAGCATTGTATTTATTTCAATGGAATGGCAAGAAAATACTTTTATAACCTTAGTCTTACGGTATTATGATGGAGATACACGAGGGAGTTTACAAATGGAAAATATGAACGAGACCCATGTTTTATTTTTGTTTTATTAAAAGAAATGTCTGTGCAATATGTTTCAAGCTTTGATTTTTCTCCACTTATGCTATTGAAATAATGCTATTCTGTATAATATAAAAGTACATTCTATAAAACACTATGGAACTTACTTTTCAGTATATATGTATAGGATTGCTCCATCTAGCTCTTTGTCAAAAAACTGCCATTCAATAAAGCTTCCATACTTTAAAAATTGATGCCAGTTTGCACCATTTCTACATAGATTAAAAAGCAACTTTTTAAAAAAGTTTCTGCTGTAAGGGGAAAATAGTCGTCATTTCATATACTGTACTCAAATGAAATGTTGATAGTGTACCTGCATGTTACCAGTTTTTCATATTTAGGAATAGCACTGGAAGTATTACTGACAATAAATGATAGTATGTATAGAATGTTTCCTTGGATCTGATTTTTGTCATGATCTCCAAACTTACTTTTTACTTATTTTTTAGTATTTCTATATTGTGTGAAGTTTGAAAAAGATTTATATGTTTTTTTATGATAATAGTTTGGAGATTAAGAAGTTACAGTTGAAATGCAATTATTATTTTGTTTTAGTTTAGTATTATAAAATCTCAGTTGCGATAGTTTTACCTCTTGAAACAAGGACACAAGATAAATCCAATAAAGATTAGACATCGTTCTTGGCAAATCTTTAAAAAGTAGCGGAGAAAGAACTATATGAATTGTATAAAGTGTGGTTTTGTTACTGAAGAGGGTTTGAATTTTCTCTTATGGTGAAGTCTTAACAGATACAATTGGGAATCAATTTTAATAAATGGTTCTAACTTCCCAAGAATTCTAATCTTGTACATGGCTTTGTTAACTATTGCCACTAGATTGGAATAAACAGCTAGTATTCTCTACACCTTTGCCACCATCTAGTAGCTATTAACATTTTTGCAGCCCATATTTTGATTTCAAGCTGTCCAGCGGTATCTTGAGGTAAGATGGGTGACCTATAATTTTTATAAATAGATACATACTTTTTGTTAGGCCTTATATACTGTAACCTTTTCAGTAACGATGCGATATTGAGGGCAAAATGTTTTATGATGGTGAAACTTACAAGAATTCTCCAAAAGCTTTGAATATTTCCCCTGGTGCCCTTCAGATGTGTTCACTGAAGAGAAAAATTATTAAATACACAATCAGTGAAATCTTAACAGCATTTCAAATTTGTCTTGAACTTGCGCAGTTGTTGGTTTTTGACAAATCAGCCTGGAAATGTGATGAGCTATACTATCAGGAGTGTAGATGGAATTAATAGATTTTACAAAGCTCATTCCTCCTGCAAGATTATAATGAATGAGCCTACTTGTAGGAAAATGATCCTTTATTTAACAATACTAGAGTCTTCATCCAATTTGAATAATAGTTGAACTATAGGTTTTGAATTTGTGTAGCATACTAGGCTAAAATGTAGATTGAATGTTTGTGGTATTCTATGTAGAAATACAGCTCCTGCATTGTAAGAGCTATCTGATAAGCTTCATTTTAACTCAGAAATTGAATCTGGGATTTCTCAAGCAGCATCACTTTAAGTAATCTCAGTTGATAGGAGATTATTCTGGTGGGTGGCAGGTTTTGTTGAAAACCTGTTGATAAAACAGCAGATTAGGACGTTAAAGAAGTCAAGACCTGGCTGCCAGCTTGAGTTTGTTGATGCCTCCTGCCCTCCCACCCAACTTCCTTGATGGAAACAAACTGCCAATTAATTTAAGAAAGCTCTTATGATGTCTGAGGACCAAAAAAAATTAAATGTGCTACTGGTAATATATGGCAACTAAAGCAGAATGTGAGAGATACTAGAGATTGAAAGACGTGTGTGTGTGTGTGTTTGTTTGTTTGTGTGTGTGTGTGTGTATATATATATATATGAATGAGTCACTCTTGTACCACCCTAGAAAGGGGTATAAACATTAAGAAGATAAAGAGTATCAGGCTGATAAATTGAAAACATTTTGATTTTCTGAAAAGCTGCTTTCATTTAATCAGTTATATATACCATCTTTAGAAAATTCATTGAATTATTTCCTGTGATATACAGATGCAACATAAAAAATTAAAGTAAGTTTTTCCTTTAAGACTGTTTTATGCATACACAAATGTGTCAGACAGAACCAGCCTTCTAAACATAAACAACATGTGCAGATTCTTTTAACTGGGGGCATCTAAGGGTTAAGATGACAACATGAGTCCACAGCAATAAAGGAAATTTAATGAAGAAAGCTCAGTCTTTAGAACAAGATTGAATATGTGTAGTTAGTGAATTGATGGCATGGGCATGTAAGATATAGTAGCTAAGGGAGTGAAGGGTCAATCCAAATAGGACAAAGGTATATATTTTCGTTACTGTTTACAATCTCTTCCCTTTATCACTATGTCCCAATTTGACTTTAATTCAAGATAGCGTTTTCTGTCTCTGATGAAGTGGATTTTGGTAGATAGAATTACCGGTATGTCATAATACATTTGTTAGTTTGCAAATGATTACAAGAGACTTTATTTGAGTTGCAATACATTCATGGAACTATCCTTCAAATATTTATTTGATGTAATCAGCCAAACATTGGCTGGAAGTCTAACAAGTTTGGCTCAAGTGACCCTGGCTTTCCCATTTCCATAATAGGTGTAGATGACCAAATGTAACTGAAGAAATGCTTTCTTAATACTTAATTCAAGCTGTAAGGCAATACAAGAAAGAACCCTTAAAGGATTTTAAGATTACAACATTTTTACATGTGTGAGATCTGTTTATAGAGTCCCTGTTACTATGAAGACAAAACAAAGCCAAAAAAATTGCATTCATGTGCTTCTTGCTGAGTAATGATGCATGAATCTGCTTGGATCATCTTGTACTGATAATCACGCTGACTTTCTACTAGTAAGTTAACCTGGTTTATGTCATTTAATTTAAAAAAATCTTAATAAATCAGTAATTTGGTCATTTGTAAATCAAAGTAAGTCCTGGTTTTACAATCTTGAGAGATACCTTTGGTATAATGGAAAGATTCTTCTTATATGGTCCAGGCCAATTTCCTTATTCACCAAACAATAAATTGTAGAAATTATAGAAAAGGTACAAAATATAATTGTATTTTTTGGCAGAATGAGGGTATGCAGGTGAATTTACAAGTCTTCCTGATCCTTTGCTTGGCTTGAAGGAAAGGATGCTTCTTCATTGGTGATATTGGTGTTGAGATGGCTTATGAAATGATGGGAATACCCATGTACTTGTCATTCTATAAACACAGCAGCTAAATAACTATTTTAAA
This sequence comes from Pantherophis guttatus, assembly GCF_059756535.1. Lineage (NCBI taxonomy): Eukaryota > Metazoa > Chordata > Lepidosauria > Squamata > Colubridae > Pantherophis > Pantherophis guttatus. The sequence continues at coordinate 261,823,711 of NC_142063.1, read as the reverse complement.
TAACTGGTGCACAGAGAAAGAGGCTACTGCAGATAGACCAATATCCTGTTCTAGCCCTGGATATATTAACCACTTAATATCTGGTTATTGCCAGGCATTATAGGTCTTTCCTTTTGTTCTTTGTGATCATCTAAAGCTTGGGACCATGTTCAAACTTTACAAACTATTATTAATTTTAATCAGATAATTTGTTAATTATTGGACATTAGATAATTTCAAACTTGTGTTATGTAGCCAAACGGTTGTACCAAACTGCGTTCCAGTATCTGCATGACAAAATCACTCAGATTCGGGAAGGTCTGGACTCTGACTGGGTGGTTTCAGGGGGGATGACTGAAACCCTGGTCTTGAGAACATTATCTGGGATGAGTTTGATCCTGTGACTCCTGATGACGTGGACAGGATTCTGGGTAGACTGAACGCGACCACATGTTTGTTGGACCCGTGTCCCTCCTGGTTAGTGCTGCTTCTCGGGAGGTGACGCGAGGCTGGCTCCAGGGGATTATAAATGCTTCATTGAGTGAGGGTGACTTTCTCGCCGCCTTGAAAGAGGCGGTCGTGAGGCCTCTCCTCAAGAAGCCTTCCCTGGACCTGGCAGTGTTGTCTAATTATCGTCCGGTCTCCAACCTTCGCTTTGTGGCAAAGGTTGTTAAGAGTGTGGTTGCGCGACAGCTCCCCCAGCACCTGGATGAAACGGTGTATCTGGATCCGTTCCAGTCGGGCTTCAGGTCTGGGTATAGCACGGAAACGGCATTGGTCACATTGGTCGATGATCTCTGGAGGGCTGAGGACAGAGGTTGCTCCTCTGTCCTGATCCTATTAGATCCTATTAGATCTCTGAGCGGCTTTTGATACCATCGACCACTGGTTGGAAGAGTTAGGGGTGGGGGGGCACTGTGTTGTGGTTCTCCTCCTTTCTCTCCGACCGGTCGCAGTCTGTGTTGGCAGGGGGGCAGAGGTTGACCCCGAGGCACCTCATATGTGGGGTGCCACAAGGGTCGGTCCTCTCGCCCCTTCTGTTCAACATTTACGTAAAGCCGCTGGGTGAGATCATCCGTGGTTTCGGGGTGAAGTATCAGTACGCTGACGATACTCAGCTGTACATCTCCACCCCGGACCACCCCAACGATGCCCTTGAAGTGATGTCCCGGTGCCTGGAGGCTGTGCGGATCTGGATGGGGAGAAACAGGCTCAGGCTCAACCCATCCAAGACCGAGTGGCTATGGTTTCCGACGTCCCGATATAGTCAGTTGTTGCCATCACTGACTATTGGGGGCAAATCACTGGCCTCCATGGAGAGGGATTGCAGCTTAGGTGTCCTCCTGGATTCATGGTTGTCTTTAGAAGAGCACTTGACGGCCGTGACCGGGAGGATTTTTCATCAGGTTCGCCTGATTCGACAGTTGCATCCCTTTCTGGATCGGGACTCCTTACGCACGGTCACTCATGCCCGTCACTTCCCGCCTGGACTACTGCAACGCTCTCTACATGGGGCTCCCCTTGAGGAGCACCCGGAGGCTCCAACTGGCGCAGAGTGCGGCCGCGCAGGTGGTTATGGGAGCGACATGGCGTTCCCATGTAACACCTCTCCTGTGCAAGCTGCACTGGCTCCGGTGGTCTTCTGTGTGCGCTTCAAGGTTTTGGTTACCACCTTTAGAGCGCTCCATGGCTTAGGACCTGGTTATCTACGGGACCGTCTGCTGCCACCAGTAGCCTCCCACCGGCCGGTACGGTCTCATAGAGAGGGGCTCCTCCGGGTGCCGTCGGCCAAACAATGTCGACTGGCGGCCCCCAGGGGGAAAGTCTTCTCTTTGGGGGCACCTACTATCTGGAATGAGCTCCCCCCGGAGATATGGAGGTTCCCGGATCTACGCACCTTCCACCGCGCTCTCAAGACCTTTTTATTCCATCAGGCTGGCCTGGCCTAATTTTTCCCCTTTTTTCCCTTTTTAAAATGCAAATTTTAATCTGTTCTTAATTATTGGGGTGTTTTAAATCTGTCTTCGGCCAAATTGTTTAATTTGGTTTTATTCTGCTTTTAAATTTTGTATTTATGTGTTTTATCTTGTGGCTGTTCACCGCCCTGAGTCCTTCGGGAGTAGGGCGTATATAAATCAAATAAAACTAAAACAAACTAAACTTAAGAGTAATCACATATTACAATCTGGAAGCAAAGCTCTTCGTTTCTTTCTCCTGGGGGAGAATACCATGAGGTATTGGGGGCCATGGGGGCCATACCATGAGGAATTGCCTTTCTTGGGGGACAAAGTTACCCTGCAAGCTGGTAAAGAGTTTTATTTCCCCTTCCACATTTTGCATTACCACGTGTCTGAGGTTCTTGAAAAGGGCTTTCCTCCTTCTCCTTTCAATGTTTGATTTCTTCCACTTTAATCACCTCTTTGCCTTTATTTCCTTTGGGGCACTTTTAGGAACATGATATTTTCTTCCTTAGTTTTATAGGACCAGCAAAAGACCATAGATACAGTAATATCCATATTATACAGCAACATATTAGTGGCCAGTCATATAGACCTTGCTCTGTGAAAGTAATGGTCCCTACACTGCAGTTGTAGTGTATATGCTTGTATGTATTGTTTATTTCTTTTAACTTCAACTACGTGGCAGAGTCCAGCTGATTGGCTGATGTCTAGAAACTAAGCAGGGACGGATCTGGTTAATCATTGCGTAGGAGATCACTATGGTTAATCCTTAGATAGGAGACGAAGAAGACATTTCAGGGCTATAGGCCAGAGACAAGCAAATACATGTGTACAGTATGTGTGTGTGTAAAAAAAGAAGAAGATCCAATTGTTCAGTCACACGACCTCATTTATATATATTATAATTTACATACAAAAGAGCCAGGGCATTATCATAGTCATCCTGACTTTTTTGACCCACCCTACAGATTTCCCTAATGTATACTAATCTGAGAAGTTTAATAAGCCATCAAGAGGAAGGCAACATCAAGCCACAGAATTTTTTATAGCTATGCCATGTGTGCCATGGGGTTCAGGTGGAAATGTATTTGTTATTATATTTCTCATCTTCTAGTAGTAGTGTCTACTTATATAGAGAGGGTGCTGATAGAAACCCTTAATTAGACAGTTGTTCCTCTAAGCAAATGCAAACTGTTGTAAGAAAGGTATGTGGGCTGCATAGTTCAAAGTTTTTGGATTATATTTCTTAGTAGCATAAAGGCTCTATTTAGTTGTAAACAAATATGGTTTATTTGTTATAGCAACCAATTAGTATGTCTACTTATTCAGAAAACAAGTTTGGTGTGGTCCAGTTTAGTCTACTGGAAGAGCCATTTTTAGTGATTAAGGCATCTGGCTATAGAAACCAAGACAGAATGAGTTCCGGTCTCAATAGGTATGAATTTATGCAACTTCGAGCCAGTCAACATTCTCAGCCCAATCCAGCGCATAGGGGAAAATAGGAAGAGGAAGGAATATGTGGTATATTTGCTGCCTAATTGAGTTATTTATAAAAATAATAAAGGCAGGATAAACAAACCTAAAAATATTAATTTTATTTTAAGTTAGCCTTGTTTTCTTTATTTGTTGTATAAGCAATACATTGATAAGATCAAGCTTATGATATAGAACACACTGTTAATATGAAACAAATTATTTTGGAGTTAAACCTTTTAAATGCAGTAGTATTTCAGTTGATATTTTGAAAACTCTTTGGATTTGTCATAATAGTAACAAAACACACTAGAAAATCTTCCTGATTCTTATTTTTTATTAACTGAAAAATCGGAATTTTATTTTGCTCCTTTTTTTTGAGGAGGGGGTAATGCAAATATTTCTTGAAGGAAATATTTCTGGTAGGACTAATTACATTTCTTGGAAGCCACTATTACATTTGTACTCATTTACTGTATATTCTTCTCCATCTCACATCACACTATAGCTGCAGAAATATAAGTATCTTAACTGCCGAGTGTGCAGCCCGTCACACAAACTGTATCAGCAGTTACTTGGAGCCCATGTGGGATTATTAATAAGTGCTTTGTGAGTTACTACTGTGCTAAGGCAATCTATTGTATTGAGCTGGTAGCAGTGACGCCTCTCTGACTGTGATTGGATGAACATTGTTCATGGGTTAAGAAAATGAAAGGATCCCTTCTTCACAAGAGAAGGAAAATGTGGTCAATTTGGATACATTAAAATATTCTATCAGGTGGGCCGAGGACCAGGAAAGTTGTAGGATGTGGTGTTTGAGGGCTAGTGATCTGAGCTAAAGAAGGGATACTCAATATTTTGGGTGCCAAGACCATAGGTTGACCTCCAAAAAGGAGACTGGCCATCATAAAAAAGGAAATGAATCCAGGATGAAAAATTAAATCTAAATCTAAATTTAGATTTAGATTTAAGCTTAATTAAATTAAATGCAATTAATATGATTACTCCCTATGACTTTAATTTTTTCTTTACTGTCCTATTAAAAATAGAATTTGGTGGCAATTTTGAGCTGAGGGGGCAAATCTTGAGGACAGGTACAATCCTAAGGCCCAAATAGAACCATAGGATAATAAAAAAGTATATAGAGATACTAAGACTTGAAGAGAAAGGAAAAGTGGTTGTAAGAGAAAGAACTAATTAAATTACTGGATTTGTAGATATTACACTGCAAAAACATATGGACTTCAAAATTCAACCAGGGTAAATCAATAGATGCAATTTATATAGACTTCTGTAAAGCCTTCGATTCAGTGGTATACGACAAGCTACTTCTAAAACTAAAATCTTATGGCATTTCCGGATTCCTGCATAAGTGGATAGCTGCGTTCCTATCAAACAGGCAGCAAGTAATCAAAATAGGTAACGCCTTATCTAACCCTGCACCTGTTAACAGCAGTGTCCACCAAGGCAGTGTTTTAGGACCCACACTCTTTATACTTTATATAAATGACCTTTGCGATCATATTATAAGCAACTGCGTTCTCTTTGCGGATGATGTAAAACTATTTAATGCCACTGACAATGCTGCTACTCTACAAAAAGACCTCAACTATGTGTCAGAATGGTCAAACAATTGGCAACTCCAAATATCAACCAACAAATGTTCTGTCTTACACATTGGCAAAAAAGATCAGAACACAAAATACAAGCTGGATGGATACGACCTAACAGATGACCCTCACTCTGTCAAAGACCTTGGAGTACTCATCTCAAATGATTTAAGTGCCAGAGCTCACTGTAACAGCATTGCTAAAAAAGCATTAAGAGTTGTTAACCTAATCCTGCGTAGCTTCTTCTCCGGTAATATTGAACTGCAAACTAGGGCATACAAAACTTTTGCCAGACCAATTCTTGAACACAGCTCATCTGTCTGGAACCCGCACTGGAATATCGGACATTAATACAATCGAACGAGTCCAGAGATATTTCACAAGAAGAGTCCTCCACTCCTCTGCTTGCAACAAAATACTTTATGCCACCAGACTCGAAATTTTGGGCTTAGACAATTTAGAACTTCGCCTTTTTCGGTCTGACGTAAGCATAGTATATAAAATCATCTACTACAATGTCCTACCAGCCAATGAATACTTCAGCTTCAACCAAAACAATACTAGAGCACACAATAGATACAAACTTATGGTAAACCAATTCAAACTAGACTTCAGAAAATACGACTTCAGTAACAGAGTTGTCAATGCCTGGAATGCACTACCTGACTCTGGTTTCTTCCCCAAATCCCCAAAACTTGTCTACTGTAGACGGGGACGGTAGGCACGCTGGTGCGCTTATGCATGCTCCTTACAGACCTCTTAGGAGTGGGGTCACTCCTAAGAGGTCTGTAAGGAGCATGCATAAGCGCACCAGCGTGCCTACCGTCCCTGTCCTAATGTTTTCTTTTATTCGTATCCTTTTCATGTATTTATAATTATGTTTACACTTGTATCTGTCATAAAATACATGCTTTGTGAAAATAAATAAAATAAACATTTACAGCTGACAAAAAGGATAGATAAATTTTAAGACAACTTTTTATTGAATTTTATTGTGGATGGATGAACAGATAACCAGAATTTATATGCCGCTAATTTAGCAGATATAGATGGATTACAATATGCAGTCTAAAAACAATCATAAAGTAATACATAATTCAAAGATGCAATCAATAACATTGAAAACAGTGTCTAATTAACATCTTCCTAAATGAATGCCTTTGGAAGTATTAGAAAAAACAGCAGTGTTGGCTAGCTAGGTTATTGGCTTTAGGGGACGTGTTTTTTCAGAGAGTGAGGAGAGCTGTATTGGAGGAGTTCATATTCAGATTTCCAGCCTCCTGAAACCTTGTGAGGTGGACAGCCAAAATATCTAGATCATGTAGAATAGCCACATTCTACCTTGGGGGGAGGGGGTACAGTGCTAGTAGTAACAAAGGTCCAAGCCACTTACGATTGAACATATGGATCTCTTACTAGACAAGAATCTTGAACTCGTATGAAGAATCAAAGGGCAAAATAGTGTCAAGACGTTGTAAATTTTGAAAAACCACCTGTTTGTGCAACCTTTGCAAATTGGTCTTTTTGTCTTTTGTACTCCTGATATAGAAGTACAAGTGAAGCCATCCTGTGTTTGGGGTCATTGTGTTATTCATAGGACAAGCACCCTTTCAAGTCCCCTGCTCCCAACTTGGATTTCAACCAGCCAGTTTAGAAAAAGATCACACAGGCTTGCTGATACAGGACTTTGGCGACAATAAAACTTTATATAATCTCTTCAGTGGATTTACTTTTAGTGTCATAAATACATCATTTCTTAGGATGCATCTGTGTAACATTACACCGTAAGTGCACAAGGCTTGCTGATAGGTTTCCATGATGTGCAGAAGATGTTTTAGGTCTCTATGTATTTTTTTAACAGCGATACATTAAAAGGAATATACAACTATTAATCTGTATTGGAGAATTGGGTGTGCAACTATCTCTCTTGCTTTCTTCAGAATTGTCTTCAGCTGTTGTGATGAGCTGGGGAATGGTAAATATAACTAGTGGTATTCATTAAGAAGCTATAATAATTCAAAATAACACCATGTACATTATGACGTGTGTTATGGCATAGTTCAAATGTTATGACTGTAATGACATCTTGACATTTAACATAAATACCTACATTCTGTTGCATGTATGCTGGCAGCCAGGTACACATTCATTTCCCCCTCTTTCAGCCTCTCCCCATAATGGAAGCCTGTGTATCCTACTATCCATCCTTTTTATTTCTAAATAATTAAGTATACTTGGCATACCAAGCATTATTATGTTAAATTGATCTTTTTGCTTACTTCAGAGTAACCATGCCAGGAGAAGATTATGCAACAAGAGCTGGTTTGCTAAAGTGGAGTAGATTGGGGAGTGGGTATAGAACTGGCAAATGAAAAGGAGATCTGGAAAAAGAGAAACTAGAAATAGGGTGGAAAAAGCTGGATTTATTCTTCCAGTAGCATATCACTGCTATAAATGTCCATATCCCTTTTCTAGGAATATGGGTAAAACTCAGGAAACAGAGTAAACATTTCTTCTCAGTACAAAATACAGTACTGAGTTTAACATGAGAAATAGGATGCAAAATGGGCAGCTTCATTTTGAAGTTAAGGTATAGTCTACCATTGATGGCAATTGCCAACTTGTGATAGGGATTATGGATACACATTTTGTCTGTTTGTTCCTACCCCATTATCTGTTTTTTTCAGGAAACTGATGCCTGTGCTTTCAGAGATATGAAGTTATTGATGGGGAAATTATGTGCATTCTTGAAAGCAGTTTATGTAGTGCATTGATTTGGGCTATGGATTGAGTCTTGCTCAGTTAAAAATTAACTTCTGATATGAAGACTTTAAGAGTCTTTTCAGTAATTCACTAGTTTCTTAGTTTTACTCTATTTCTTCTGCCAAGCATAGGGATCCTCTTTGTGACATTGTTGTTAACTCTTTGACTACTTTCTTTTTAAAAACTTTATGGAATTTTATATATGATGATATTAAGTGTAGGAAATACTTACCCAGTTTAATAAGAGCATTGTGATATTGTTTTTGTGCAAATTAATTTCTGTGATCTGTGTAGAAGCTGTATGGCTGTTTATAGAATGTGAAATGATGCATTCTTCTCATTGTGTTCCAAGGTCTCTATTTATATTTTAATTTTAACAACTACAATAATATGCAGATGTTAGATGTTTGCGATCACATAATGGCTTCCCCACCTGTATTTCATCATTCAGTTCTTTATTCATTGTCTGTCCCAAATTAGAACATGTGCAGTACTTTGGATTTTTCAGTTTTAAATATTGCAGAGCTTTTTTTTTTTTTTTTTAAAAGCCATTCAGTTGCTGCAAAATGTATGTTCAGGAAAGATATTGCTTTGAACACCTGTAATGGCAACCAAACAAAGAGACTGGCAGAAAATAAGATGATTAGAGATTGCACTGATGACACTAGCTTGATTTTACAAGTTGCTGATAGTCCTGGCAAAATGAGGTCCATCGGGTCATGGAGAGTTGGAAACAACTGAGTGATTTAAAACACCAACACTGTCTTTAGTTTGGACTAACCAATGCATAGAGCCATATCAGGTCTAAATATTTTTCAACTCTGAATTTATTTGGCATACAAAAGAAAAGTCAGGTCAGACTGAAATAAGCACAACAGAAATGACTATCTTTCCAGGAATAATGGGTGTGAAAGCGCATGTTGTCTCTTGCTATAGAAATCAGCCCAAAAGATTGAAGCAGATATAACTAATTATTTCTTTTTGTGCACAGTCAACGAGAGAGCTGGGCAAAAGTCTCCCCAATGATTTTAATAATTTTTAACAGGAAAAAAATGGAGTTATCCCAATGTCCAGAGGAACAAGTGTATCAACAAAAATGTGGCTTATACATGAGTGCCTGTAAAAATATTTGTTATTCACTTGGTGATCCTAACTCACCATATGAATTGCTTTGGAGCACTGTACAGTGTTGACTTTAGCTGTCTGTGGTAATGTGCGGTGGACAAATTTTGCATTTGTTTTTACATAGTGAAAATGCAAAATTGGTCTGTTTCAGCTTGATGGCTGTGAACAGTTGGAAATTACTAGTTCTCGCCTACTTCTCATTATGAGAATTAGGAACAAGTTTGCCATTTACCTATTCTTTAATTCTGTATTCAGTTGGAATGAATGGTAAAATACTATAATATTTCCGGCTGCTGCTTTCCAGGCTGTATCTAGAAACAAAGGCATCCATCCTTTGCAACCAGCCCACCAAAAGCAATTTATTAGAATATGAAATTAAGTGCAACTTAAAGAGTTGAATATTTTTTTTAGAGTTTAATTTAAGGATTTTTAAAAAATGACTACTTGTCTTATATGAAATATTACACAATATTATGTTGAATAAGATTGAATTGACCTCATTTCTTAAATTTAAATGTTTTCATTTTGACTTTTAAAAACACTTGATGGCATAGGACTGGGTTATTCGAGGGACTATCGCTATCCCTTCCTGATTACACCTGTCTACATCGGTTCTGCCTGCTAAAGAGCTACATTTGGTGAGACTAAAGAGAGGGTGTTTTTTTTCCTGCTGAAGCACCCACCTTATGGAACAACATTTCTCTGAAGTGAAGTTGGCTCTATCCCTGTTAATTTTTTGTAAGTCTTTCAAAACATGATTATATCATCAGGCTTTGGAGTTTCAAGGGAATGGGGAGTTGCTGAGGTGGCTCTAATTTGTTGTTCTCTTCTTGCCTTTTAATCATAATTTTAATATTTCTAACTTGTTAACAGTTTTATGATTTATTCTACACTGCCAGAATCATGTTCTGTGAAATGAATAGCTTGTAAACATGAGGAATAAATGCACAAAATAAAGAGAATTTCTGTTTACATTTGCTCAGCACAGTTTTGCTTTACAATATCTGCAGTTTGTCACTTGATCCTGGTTGATAGTTCATGTCTGTAAGGCAGGCTATAACAGTGGAGGACAATTTGGATCACATGACACTGCCGACGAATGGATTGTGGATGGCAATCCACAGGAGGAATAAATAGACACTGGGATTATTTACAAGTATGTGTGCTGGAGCACAGAAGGCTCCCATATGTTTCAGGTTGATACTGGGAAGACATTTAGAGTTACGGTCTTGAGAGAAAGTTCGTAAATAGTGATATTTTTTCCTTTAAATATGCCCTGAAGGTTTAAGTATTATCTTCTAAAATCTTGGGAAATTATGCAGAGTGAAAACATTTTTTAATCTATTCTTCTGTAATCTTGAACTACTTTTCATAGCAGGAGCTGCTTGTTCTTATGGTTGTTTCTATTTCAGATGCATCTCTCTTTCCAACTGTACTTCCTTTTCTTTTTAGGTATGTGGATAGGGGGACTGATAAATGTTTTGCAGTAGGTTGGGTACTCTAGGTCTTGTGTATATAAAAGTTTTATCAAAAAGAACTGAATTTGTGCAGTGGTTGGTTGGGTGAGTTGTTTGCTGTCTCTTGCTACTTCTTAAAGCAGCCTTCTCTCTGGTGACCTCTTTCCAAAGCCATTCCTGAGAATTAAGGAATCCTCTGAAGTAATCAGGGTGGATTTGATTTAAATCAAGTTTATTTAAATCGCTATTTAAATCAAGTTCATTTAAATCACAATTACATATACTCTTTCACAGAAAGCTTTTTGAATGAATTAGGAGTTTCAAAAATAATCAACACATTTATTTTTAAAATCAGCCTATAGTATATTGCCTATTTGGAAAAAAAAGTCATTGAAAACAGTTGTATCTGAATATAGAGAGAATGCAGAAGTTTAAACATAAGTTAACAGAAGCTGGCATAATGTCTGATAAACAAATTTCAAGAGGTGTTTACTATTTATGTGCAGATTTTTTTAGATTCAAAATAAGAAAACATTGAATATGGTAGCTGACACTTTTTTACTGAGTAGTTTGTAACACCTACTTTGATAGGAATAACAGCTTTCAAATGTTTCCTTTTGCCTTTCTAAACTTATTTTATTATTTTCCCTACTCCTCCTTACAGAACTTTTCTAGGGTAGAAATATTCTTAGATCTGCTTGGATGAACTGCATGTTTGAGACCTTCTTACATACCTTCATTATTAAAATCTGGGGACTAAGGAAACCATTTCAAAACTTTTTATCTTTTTTCCCCCTACTTAAGTATTTCATGGTCAATCTGAAGAGATGTTTTGCATTATTGTCTTGCTGAAAAATCTATTTTCAGTTTTTACTGACCATGAGGTATTAGCTCGAAGACCAAGAAAAACCTCTTGCTGGTGTTGCCTGAAAACTAGACAGTTTAGCAACACAGAACCCACAGTTAATTTCAGATAACCTGTTGGAAAATTCAACTGGCATTGACGTAGTTGTCCACAGGTCCATAGTGCAGTGGTGCTTATATAAAAATGATGTGCATGGGGCAGAAGAAATATTTTTTCCAGCTTCCTCACAAAAATAATGGTCTAAACTAAAGTATGGAGAGGAAAAATTTGAAATATTTTGAAGCAAAGAACTTTGGACTGATGAACGGAAAAAAATTGTTCGTTACAACTATGCAAAATATATTTGGAGAAAAAAAGGTGAATATTTGAAGAAAAGAATACCTTGCCAAATGTTAAACCCAAGGTGGCTTTATTGTACTTTAAGATTATTTGGCAGCCTATTGCCCAGAATATACTGTGTAGGTGGAAGGAAGAATGGATTCGACTATATATCCATATATTCTAATGTTCCATAGTTAGGAAAGAAATTAAAGATGAAAAGAGGTTGGATATTTCAGCAAGTCTACTAAGCACACATCCATATCAACCATGTTTGCACTTAACAGGAAAGCAAAATAATGGCTTTGGAAATTAAAATATATAAAGGGGGCTGGAAAATATTTGAGTTTCATTAGAAAAAAATGTTGGTAACCAGAATTTGAAGAAGCCATTGTTAATGAATAATTAATATAAATTAGAGATAATTGTGAAGCTAAATCTGTAATACCGTGTTTCCCTGAAAATAAGACCCTGTCTTATATTTTTTTGAACCCTGAAATAAGTGCTTGGCCTTATTGCCATGCGCTCAAAAGCCCAATTGGGCTTATTATCAGGGGATGTTTTATTTTTGGGGAAACAGGATAGTTATGGTGTTCTATATTAAGATACTTTCTTAAAATACCTAGAATTGTGGAGAGTCAGAGGGCATCTAAATTTAATAAATTATTATTTAATAATAAGACATGGTTTGCAAGAAAAATATGTCTTCAATAGATGGCATCATAGCAGCTTGTGAGCTGTGTGGAAGAATTAAAAATATGTATAGGAGTCCATACAAACTGCACAGATTTATTCTGTGTCTTCATTAAAGGTGTATGTATGTGTGTTAAATGCCAATATTCACACCTTAGTAACATGATAATTCTAATTGCAATTCTGCTACCTAGGCAAAGTCTGTTCAACAGACTTTTAAAAAGTGTTAAGTTACATCTGTTTGGATGACAATGAAAGCATTTTATTTAGCTTTTCCTGTAGAAAAAGAAAACTTTTCTCTTCATGAATATACTAGGAAATTATATTTTTACTGAAGAAATGTGTTAAACTTGTAAGCCATTCGACAACGCTAGGAAATTTGGAGTATAAGCAAGAGAAACATGGATTGAGACACGACTGTTCTGAATGCTGTCATATTTGCTTTAATTCTTATATATTCTACTTCTAATTTTTAAAATATATATTTTATATATTTATATATATATATATATATATATATATATATATATATATATATATATAATATAATATAATATAATATAATATAATATAATATAATATAATATAATATAATATAATATAATATAATATATATATTTTAACAGTCGCTTCGATTGTCGTTGTGAGCCGCCCTGAGACCTTGGAGATAGGCATACAAATTTTATTAAATAAATAAATATTTACCCACTCAACCAAGGCACCTTGCTCTCAATAGCAGAGTTAATGACAAGTTTTTAATTTCATCCTAAAAAAAAATTCCAGCAGTTTTCCCACTGAAGTATGTTGGATGACGCATTAACCTCGTCAGTATGCCTTGTTCAATTAATCATGGTAAAATATACCAAGATTTAACACAAAATATGAACCTAACCAGTACAGAGTTAATGGGAAGTAAGAACAGGTGATTATTCATCTTATGCTAGAAGGAAATACTCTGGAATACATGAAAATATTATAACCTTGGGCAAAAGATGTGAGTTAACAAAACACATTATTAAGCAACCTGATTATCTGATAAGGATCTTAACCCTGTAGGACCTGTACTGAGTTTGTGAACATTCTTTTAGTGTGTTTCTTACTGTACAGGTAGAAATATGTGTACACTATGTAGTAATTGCAAATTACTCACTGGAGCTCACTGGATTATTAGTAAAGGATTTATTTCAACAGTTACGATCTTCATATCTTCTTCATGGATCCTCTAGATATGCAAAAAATCTAAATGTTTCTTTAGTAGTATAATGCACTCATTCATCTTCTAATAGTATATATTATTTTATTATTTATACTTAATCAGTAAATAGTAGAAGTACTGAAACAGTATTTCAGTCAGTAGGATCAGCCAGTTCCTAATACAGTTGTATAAGGGATATACTTTTGTATGGAATACTGAAAGTAAAACTATTCTGTACAGAAACCTCACTGGAAGTTATTGAGAATTGAGGACTTGTGCTACGGCATTTGCTTTCATTCGTTTTCAAGAAGATTGCCTCGTGAAGTGGCAGTGCGGGTTTTGTTTTACTATACCAAGAAATTTAAAAATTCTTACTAGTAATTATGTTGATTCTGGTCATTTGCTATAATTGCAGATATATAATTGTGCTAGATTCCAGAGTTTTAGTCTATCCAGTTTTTGTTTTTTGGCAGTAGGTTTTCATAGTGTATCCTCTGTGGTTACTCTAATGTGCTTTCTACTCAGAACAGATGGCATATTATGTTGAACGTTTGCAATGCTGACTGATTTTATCCTTTTGATTCCCACAAAAGATGTCACGCTTATCTGGAAGGATTCATCTTTGGTCAGAGGTTGTGTTTCCCAGGTGACAATAATCTCAAACCATTCACAAGCCTAACTATTGGTATCAGAATTACTTGGGCCTTCAGCAAAGAGTTGAATCTGTAGGTGGCCTTTTTCGGAATTCTCCAAACAAATGTGCTTGTTCATCAATTCAAGGCAAAACAATTAAACATAATGGAAACTATGCTACCAGCAGTTTATGTAAAAAGATAATGCTTGAATCTGTAATAATAGATGGGCATTTATTTTCATTGCTCTATTTTCAGTGGAGAGAAACAACAATTGTACAAGTGCAGAAACATGGAAAAGCAGACATTGGAGATGTTTTAGTTTCCCAGGGTAGTTCCAGATGACGCTTTTGTGGAGCAATCATCCTGTCTCTAACAGATTTTTTTATTTTGGAGTATGGAAAAAAAGAATAATTATGACTTTCCATGTGTAAGTCTTCTTTGTTTTCTCACTGTTTCATCTTTTAAGGATAAAACAAGAGGAAAGTAAAAAGGTTCTGGTTGATAGATATCACTAATAAGCACCCTGAATGTATGGGAGGCAACCTGGGCAATTTCTGGAAAAAAACATTTTCTCAAATACAGACTCTCCATATTTTCATTTTTTTTTAAAAAAATCAAGAAGTAGGAGCTAACATGCTTATTTTCAGCACTTATTAAGTGTATTTATTCTTTTGCACAATTTTATAAATTCCTATTGAATTCATTGTACTGTATGCAAATATCTATTCTGGCATTTTGCTTTTCATGATGGTTTATGATTAAGGTGACCAGACGTCCCGCTTTTGGCGGGACAGTCCCGCTTTTGAGCAATTTGTCCCGCGTCCCGCGGCGTTTCAAAAAAGTCCCGATTTTTCTTGAGCCCCAGCTGATGGCTAGAAGAAAAAAAAAACTGTTTAAACTCTTGCCTGGGGCTTCAAAGGGCCGCCCTACAGGCAATCAGTGTAAAGCAGTTTTTTTTCCCCTAGCTAAGCTTCAGAAACGAAACCGAAACCAGGGTCTTTGGTGCAGCGTGACAAAATGAGGCAGAGAGAGATTTATTTTTATTTTTATTTTTCCTCCCCAAAAAAGGTAGGTGAAAAACTGCAAACAATGGGAAATTTAGGAGGAGAGTTCAAGATTTTAAAACACAAAGGAAAAAAAGCTGTATTTAACTAGGGAATTGTAATAATTGAGATACTATTAATTGTATATTGTGTTGAAAGCAGAAATGATTAAGTTGTGGTTCGGAGGAATATATGGGAGAAATTATTTGGTTTATTATTATTGGTAAATATAATTAATTGATTTGTAAGAAATTGGATTGCATGGAAATAATTGGAATATTCATGTTCATATTGATTAATATACAAAAAAGATAGTTTTATAACTAATTGATTTATATTAAAATGTTGAATTTGTATTAAACAACTGTATTACATAATTACATAATTAAACAATGTGAGGATGGATATAAAAATAGATGACAATGGGAAGGGGTATAATATAGAATAGAAGGGAAAAATTGAATTTGATTAAGATTAGAGATGAGGATGAAGGGTAATATTGGTTTTTTTAAAAAATAGATGAGGAATAAATATGGCAAAAAGGAAATATAGAAATTGTAAATTTAATTGAAATGACTAAACGCTGTTTAAATTTGTGAACCAGCCAAATATTCTGTTCAAAGAAAATACATTGTATGTTTGTATGTGTGTTTCTAATTATTGCTATTTATTCATATTTGTTCTCTTTTATTCTTTAAAGTTTAACAATTCATTCTTTATCTTAATATCTTTATATTTGCTTGGGGTTGGCTTTCTTCCCTTTTATCTTTTTTATTGTACAGCAATCTTTCTCCTCAAACCTACCACCTCTCTCTTTTCTTTCCTTCTTACTTTCTCTTCCCCCCACCCTCTTTTTCTCCTCCCTACCTCCTCTTTCTTTCTCCTTCTCCTCCTCTCTTCCTCCCTCTCTTACCCTCACTCCTACTCTAATTTCCATTCCTTCATCCCTCTCTATTGCTGTAATCCTTTAATGCATATGGACTACTCAGAGGGCTGAAAAAGTTATTTTTGACTGGTCCTCACACTTTTGACCAGTCCTCGAACTTACGACTGTCCTCACATTTTACATTTTTGCCCTATCTTGTCATCATGTTGAAGAGAAGCAGTTGTGAAATGAGTGACATGGTTGTTAAGAATGCTGCACGGGCATAAATGTGAGGATGGTCATAAGTGTGAGGACCAGTCAAAAGTGCGAGGACCTGTCAGAAATGACTTTTTTCAGCCCTCTGGTTAGTCCTTTTGTGCATATGGACTACTCAGAGGGCTGAAAAAGTTATTTTTGACTGGTCCTCACACTTTTGACCAGTCCTCGAACTTACGACTGTCCTCACATTTTACATTTTTGCCCTATCTTGTCACCTTGTTGAAGAGAAGCAGTTGTGAAATGAGTGACATGGTTGTTAAGAATGCTGCACGGGCATAAATGTGAGGATGGTCATAAGTGTGAGGACCAGTCAAAAGTGTGAGGACCTGTCAGAAATGACTTTTCAGCCCTCTGAGTAGTCCCTATACACATAGCCATGGCCACCCGGTCACATGACCAGGTAGCCACGCCCACCCAGTCACATGGCCTCCAAGCCACGCCCACACAATAAGCCACGCCCACAATGGTGTCCTTCTTACCAATGTTAAAATCTGTTCACCTTACCCTATAGACATAGCCATGGCCACCCGGTCACATGACCAGCTAGCCACGCCCACCCAGTCATATGACCAGCTAGCCACGCCCACAAAATAAGCCACGCCCACAATATCCCTCTTTACCAATATTAAAATCTGGTCACCTTATTTATGATATATTTGAAAGAAGTCTACATACAGAACATAAAAGGCAGTAATGGGTCATCACATCTATCTTCCGCCATTTGATGCATGCTGCCTGTGAATCTGGAGACTGCAGACAAACATCATTAATAACAATCATAGTATACATGACAGTATACATGAATCTGTTTAATCCTTATTAAACCCATCTAGGCCTGTGACCTTCACACATCCTATGGCAGTTAGTTCCCTAATAAATTAATTATGTATTCTGCACTTCGTTCCAAAAAGTCTGGTGGAATTTCTGTAGCTGCCATTTGATAAAGGATTAAGAGCTAAAGTCAGAATAGAAAATTCAGAGAAGCCCTGTGTCTTTTAATTATTTATTCACATATATTTTGAATAGACCTCCCTATATTGAACACTCCAGGCTGTTTATAATAAACAGTCAAACACAATTCCAAGCAGAAAATTAAAAATTTTGTTACTATTTTCTAAAACCAAAGAGGTGAGAATAATTGTTGAAAGTTCAGTTTTGTTTTTACCAATTATCTAAAGCTGAAATATTCAGGAGCAAATCCGACTTCTCTAAGAAGAGAATCCCAGGCTATAGTCTTGCAGATGACTATTTCATTCTGCCTAGGATATCTAAGTTTTAAGGCCTTGAATGAAAAACCAAGGTTCTGATTTAGTATATAGAAGCTCTGGGATGTAAACCAAATACAGAACCCTTCTGTAATTATATTACAATTGATAAACATAGACTCACATTGGGGAATAAAAGATAAATGCATGCCATGTTATAATATCCATACAAGGACATTTAATTTTTTCCTTATTTCTAACATAATGCAGAAGTGTGCAACCTCAGATCCCAGGCTGATATACTTTCCTGGAATCTTTGGAATATCGTCCAGAGATAAAGAAGCTGGCATTAAATTGTAAGTCACTTTTTGTAAGATGGATAGTTATACAAATTTGATTAATTAGTTAATTAATTTGACTAACTAATAATAATTTTTGGGATAGAAAATTAAAATATGGCTGAAGAATAATCTTATCAACTATACTGAACTTTAAATAGAAGTGAAATGAAATTTATTTCTTTGCTTTATATTTTGGAGTGTGGTGTTTGCTCAGGAGAAAGCGCACATACTTGACTATAGGGATTAAAACGATTTTTTTTAGGAGTTGTAAAAGAATCCATTTTCTTTTGGCAGAGTGGTCTCTGAAGGAAGGCCTGCTAATTATTAGACCAAAGTCTGTTGGTAAGAAGCTATTTTCAATTTGGTTCTTGGAAGAACTTTTGACTTCCTTGCGTCTTATGCTGACATGCGCCTTCCTGTTACGGCTTTCACCTAAGAGCTAAACCGTAACATGTTTGCTTAAATACAGTTCTCTCTGTTCAACCAATCCAGTTGATATAGTCCAGAAGAGTCTTCTGTTGTGGTTTTTCTTTAGGTATTCTGTTATTTGAAATATTTCATTTGGTCATTTTCAGTGAAAATTGTTTGTATTCAAGAATTAAAAAAAAATCCAAACCACATAAAATTGAAAGATATACGGCCTCATTTTCTTGTGCCTTCTCCATGAAAATTGTATGTGTTTGTGATAAATTCATCGGCAGCATCTGCACTAAAAAGTTCGCATCAACTTGTTTTTAGAGAACCCAAATGCAGGGAGAAGCATAGTAGTGCCACCACAAACATTTTGCTGGCACAGAGCACCCTTGCTCTTGGCAGCTGGGTGTGGCAGAAAAGAAGTTCTGTGGTAAACCACATTTTGCTGGTCCCTGAAGGCTTTATCCAAATCCTGTTGAAGTTTATAAAAGAGTTTGCTTTATCTTCTCCTGAAGTTAGATTATATTGCTTTATAAACATACCCACATTCTCTTCACCCAAAACACACATATAATTTATCTTCATTAGAAACTACTGTTGCAAACCGAAAACCACTAATTGGAGCTCACTGCAGATATTAAGATGATAAAAGATAATCGCTTCTTTCTGATCTGTTATTTTATTTCAATTTTTTATTTAATTTTTTAAAATTCATATCCATTTTTATTATTTATATGAATAACTCAAAGTAGTGAACATATCTAAGACACCTTTTTCCTCCTATTTCCTCAGAACAACAACTCTGTGAGGTTAGTTGGGCTGAGAAAGAGTGACTATCCCAAAGCCATCCATTTGGTTTTCGTGGGTAAGGCAGGACTAGAACTCACAATCCTTGGCTTTCTAGCCTGTTGCCTGAACTACTAGACCAATAGGAATGTCTCTTGTCTCTTGTCTTCTCTTGTCTCTTGATTCTATTCTATTGTATTCTCTTGCACTCTACACTCTACTCTACTCGACTCTTCTCTTTGTGGACTTCCAGAGACAAAATGGCAGAGTGAAGTCAGCTGTGAAAAGTGGAGCTAAAGATGGTGGTGGAATAGAGCCCGTGAATAAGCTGGTTTTTCATAATTCTTTTCTAGATAAGGAGAGGACTTGACATCACACACAAATATGTCAGACAGCTATTTCTCATGAGGAGACCATAAGATGTCAGTCTCTGGTGGCTTTAGAGCTCTGGGAGACAAAGAAATAGCCATCATGTTCAAGCCATGGTTGAAGCCTTCCAAAGGTTACTGGGCTCACCTACTTCCTTTTCTAATCATTTCTTTATTTTTTTAAACTATAATCTTATTCTGTCTTTTCTATATTTTTCTTTTTTGCATTTTCTATTCTTTTTTCTATTTTTTAGTTTGTATTATTTATCTATGTGATTATAATTTTTAATAAAAATACTGTTAAAAAGATTTATTCTTTATATAAAAAGGAGTGGGCAGGAAAAGGGAAGAAAAATTCCACTATTACCTTATCTCTCTGTTTCTGTGCTTAGAGATGACTTGAAATTTTCCTCACTCCCTAATAAAAAATGCTCCCCTCCTTCCACATGTCCATAGATAGTTCATTTGTGAGTAACTGTTCTACTTCTGATTGGATTGTTCCTTAGTTAAATATATATTCAGAAAAGACTGAATTCAGTTATGAACTGTCAAATTTTAGATTAGGAATGCAACCAGATATTCATTTGTTTCTGACATCATTTTTAAAATGGCCTACTTAGCCTATAGTGGAAAACCTCCTAGGCCCTTGGTTGAATGGATATCAGAAAATGTTGCTCATTACTTTCTTGAAGTACAGTATAATTAATCTGCTATTTTAAGATAAATTTTTCCACATGGTTCTTTGGTAACAAGGAAGAGTAGACCCCCTCTTCCATTGAAGCACAGATTGCTTATTATAGTGCCAGAGGCAGCAGAAGCAGATCTAAAAAGGTGTGGGAATGCAACTTCTCTTTAGAGAGTTACACAAATTAGAATATCCAAATGATTGGATACAACATAGTAATAGATTGGATAAAATAGCACATCAGGTTGCTAGTGAGGTAAGGATAATGAGGTAATGAAGATGATATTGCAAAGACAATGATGCATTGAACAGACAAAGGATGGGTTATGTGGAATAAAAATTACAGTTGACGTGTTATTGACAAAATGACCTTGCTTTCCAGAGCTGTTTTTGCTTCCCAGAATCCTTTCACAATTTTAATCAACATTCTTGTGTCTAAATGTTTTATGGCTGGTCCAATAGTTTTGCTTTTCCCTGAGAAATAAGGTATGAAGAAGAAGGATTTGCTTGTCCTAACAATCCCATATTGTTCTTGCAGTATTGTAAGCTACATCACAGTTTTCAGACTGTAAGGTCAATACCACAAGTGGTCCAAGAAATTTATGAAATCCTCTTCTAGTTGTTAAGAAATCATTTAAAAACAGGTTTTAGTTAAAGATTTTTCTACTTCAATGAAATCAAATTATAATCCTTTGGGACAAGTAATCTTTCAGGACCAAGTGTCTGTGGAGATTCTTTCAGGACCACGTTTTCTTCAAGACAGCCTCCAGAATATAATATACCATAATATCTCAACTCCAATAGTGTAAGACCGTCCAGCAATAGTAAAACAATGTACTAATATTTCAAGAGAAGATCGTATTTGACACCCTAAAATCAAAATAGGTTTGCATAACAACATAGGCAATTAGAAGCTTATGTCAGTTGCATTTCAGTTTTGGAGACCACCAGATTGGTTAGCTTCTTAAGTATTTTTGGAGGATAGAATTTACTGACCCTGCTACATATCAGTTGCATTTAGTGACTAATGCTAAATAGTAACTCTCTATTTGCTGGTTTTCAGACTGTGACAGCGGACCATCAGTGAAGATGGCCACTGCTTATTTTAAGGCTCTGCCAAATTCATAGAATAAAATAAATTGCCCCAATCTGTTCAGATCTTTAAAAGCCCAAGCTAGCTTTTTGATTTGGGACTGAAAATGCCTTTCTAACCATTTGATTAAGTGAACTGTATCTCACAAAATCCTTTTAATAACATTTCTTAGTTGGAAAAGGTGTTATAAACTTGTTCTGATTCTCTGTCACCATAAACTAACATGGGTCTATTTCTATACTTTCTAATTGGTGTAATTGTTATGCTGTAGCTATGTTAACACACGGTGTCGTAGTCCTTCCTGCCTTCCTTCCTTCCTTCCTTCCTTCCTTCCTTCCTTCCTTCCTTCCTTCCTTCCTTCCTTCCTTCTGCATGCCAGTCTAATCCAACAGGATTCTGAGTAGATTACCTTCCTAGAGTAAAACTTAAAATATAAAAATGATATAATAAAATGAGAAACACAGAATAATAACAATAAAGCTGCTAAACAAATCCAGAGGACAAAACATCCAACCACAGCCCAGGGTGGAGGGAGGTTTAACCTATACTAGATTCCGCCTAAGACTTTCTTAAAAAGCCAGGTTTTAGTGACTGTCCTAAAATTTAACAAGATGCGGGATGGTCTGCTCTTGGGGTATAGGCTATTCTCCCGAAGTGATGTTGTAACAGACTATAATTACAACTCCAAAAAGGTATGGTTTTACTTGTGATAGCAAATGGGTTTTATTTATTTATTTGGTAGGACCTTGAAACCTGCAATTCTAAAAGACTGGGTAATACACAATAAAAAAATCAAGAAAATCAAAAAATCAAGAAAACATGAGAAAGGGAAAACAATCAGAAAGAAAAATAAAAATAAGTGTTTTCAATGGTGCCAAAGGGTCATTGAAATAATTTTTTTTTAAATAATTTCTGGAACATGAGCTAAGTGGGAGCTGCCCAAACCTCTTGGGGAGCATATTTTTCAAAGTGGGGACTACAGCAAAGAGGTTTCCTATCTCCCAACACCTCATATACCTCATGGGGGTGGGAGGTGGCTTTCAGTTTGATGTCTAGCTGACTGGACTGGTTGAGCTAATTCAGTTCTTTCAAGGCTGGGGTCTCCCAGTGCTGTACTGTGGTTTTAGCCTAAAAATCTTGTGGCCCAAGAAAGACAGTATCATTTTTTAAAGGTAGTTAGTACTCATGTTTCAACCATTTAGACTAAATAAATATTCGATTATACACCTTCTTTACCAGTTTAAATTGCAGAATTTGCTTCAAAGGCCAGCGCAGGAATCTTTTCTCAATCTGGATTTACTAAATCCATGCGTGATGGAGATTTGGTTTTCCCTTTCTAAATAGACTGTAGTTCTAGTGGATTATAACTACCTTTGATATTAGTCATGGTTGTTTGGATACTATTTTATAAGGTTCAAGATTCATATTTTGCTGTGACAAGCAGATGGTGTTTTTCCTCTGCCAGATTTATGCCAAGATGGTTTAATACAGTTCTTCCAATGACATAGATCAACAAGAGATAATTACCAAAAGCTTAACATTCAGCACAGGCTTATTTGTACTACCACTTACTATATTTTGTGATTAAAAAGTGTGGTGTTAGAGTAATGAATCTGAACAGATACAGCCCAGGTAGTTTTATTACTGTGTACTGTTGTGCAATGAAGTCTTCTATGCCGTCTGATAACACTTTCTTGGCATATTTGATACTCTTGCCTTTCTAAGGGCAAATGATTCTTTCTCTTTGTATTATGTATGAGGTTCTTTGACTTTCAGCTGTTCTGATTTAAATTGTGTGCAATGTTGGACTTGTGTGATCTTTGTAGATCTTGTAGGCCTTTTAAAAGAACACCATCCTTTTGCTATTTATAGGAATTCTACACCTTTATGTAGAAAAATGATACACTTCATTATATATATATATATATATATTATTTTTATTTCTTCTTATATTCTTTTTCTCAATTTCCTTAGTATATATCAAGAACATAAAAAAGCAGTTGCTGTCCTATTTAGATAATAAACATTAAATGTTTTTAGGATCTAAATACATGCAATCTGTTGTTTAGGGATGTCATTGATTATGGTTCTGTATTTAAAAGTATGTTTTTTCTCCGGCAAGGTCCCAGGAGTGGCCAAGAATGGGTTGAATCGTCTGTTTCCTGTTGAGACTGAGCTGTTTGTTTCTTTTAGCCACGCCTCCTGCCTCCATGTTCCTGCCCCAGTTTTGGCTCGTTCTTAACCTGAACGAGATGTTTCAAAGCATTCCTGGTCACTTCTGATCTTCAGGATCGTGAGATTTATATTTTTTCTCTTTATTCTGTTTATATTAACTATTAGAGGTGGCGGCTGGCTTTTAGAGCTGCGGCTTTCTGCCGTGTGTTAGCGATTGGCTTTTAAGATAAGGGCTGGGCAACTGCAGGCTTGCAGTTGCCAGCAGCCGATCGCTAGGAACAGGAGACCGGCGGGATCGTCAGTTTTCCTTCCTGGGAGCCATTATCAGCCTGGATTGAAGCAGAGGGGAGAACGAAGGCCTGGGAGCCGGTGGAAGCGTCGGTTTCCTCTTTACAGTCCTCTGGGCTGCGCGAATTGTCTGAGGTTTTCCTTTTCGACGCAGCTGCGCTATCGAAGCCCCTGCCTAGCCTTGGCTAGGCAAACTCGTTCCCCAGGCCTCAGAAGGCTGGTATTGGGCAGATTGCTTGCTTCGGACCCAGTAAAGAGCATCAGCTTCTCAGCTTGCACAGCGGAGCCGGGTGAGTCCTTACAGGCCCAAGTCCCTCCTTGCTCCTGAGAATGGCTAGGCATACTCAGTGGCGGTGGCCTCAGGAGAGGTGTGGAGTCCCTACCCAGTGGCTGCTGGGCATACTTAAGAGCCACAGCCTCAGTGGAGACTATTGGAGTCCCTGCTTAGTCTCGGCTAGGCACACTCAGTTTTCCCTGCTAGCCTAATTGGCTTTAAGTCCCTGCCTGGTCTCGGCTAGGTATACTGATTGCAGGAGGTTTTGGGCTACAGGAGTCTGCAAACAGTTTGTAACGGCTGCATTTTTCAAATTGCAAAATGGTGAGAAGAGCTGCTGGGCATAGAGCGAAGAAGCAAGATTCCAGTTCTTCCTTTCAACATTCTCAACGACCTTTTCCTCAATGTTCTGACTGCCAAACGGATAGGACAGGGTTTCGCACCCAGCCCAGGCAGACCCTCCAGAGCAAATGGCCCTTTCGAGGGGCAGGAGGTCACGCCTTTCATAGACCACAATGATTACATGCCAAGCGCATCCATTGGTGGCTGATTGGCTCTTTTTGTGCCCAAATGGGAGATGATCATGAGCTATCTCTGGGTCCTCAACACAGTGAGGCTCAGCCTCAACTTGGACTTCCTCTCCATTCCTCAAAATCACTTTGTCAGCTGCCCGATATCCTGAAGCAGTGAAAAGGAAAGTCTGCTGGAAGCCGCCATCCAGCATTTGCTGGAAATCCAGGCAATCGAGGCGGGGCCAGAGGGATTGAGAGTTTTATTCCACCCTTTTGATGGTTCCAAAGTCTTCAGGGGGATGGAGAACAATTCTAAATCTAAAAAAATTAAATATGTATCTGGTCTACAAAAGGTTCAAAATGAATTCCCTAAACACCATCCTAGAAGGAATTTGGGAGGGTGACTTCCTGGCATCAATTGATCTTATGGAGGCATACCTCCATGTGCCAATCCTCCCGGCACATCATCAGTATCTCTGCTTCTGCTTCAAGCAGTCTCGCTACCAATACAGGGCCTTGTCCTTCAGACTAGCATCAGCACCATGGGCCTTCACCAAGGTTCTGGCAGCATTGGTGGCTTATCTTCGATCAATTCCTATTCGTCTACAATGCTATTTGGACGACATTCTTGTGCAAGTATCCTCCTTTGAAAGAGACCAGGGAGGCATTGCAACAATCACCGTTTTACGACAGCACGGGTTCTCCGTGAACTTTCCAAAGAGTCAGCTGGTTCCGGCCATGAGACTCTTACACTTGGGGATGGAAATCGACACCAGGCTGGGACGGGTCTTCCTTTCCCAGCACAGCAAGGACAACCTGACTTCCCTGCTCCGACAGGTAAGAGCAGAGCATCGGGTCCCCATTGCCCTATTAGCACGACTATTGGGGATGTTTGTGTCATGCATCTTGATAGTGCCTTGGGCACGGCTGCATGCAAGAACCCTTCACTGGTTCCTGCTTCCATACCAACGGTCAGGCAACAGCAGTTCTCGGACCAAGGTATGTGTTCACCCAGGGTGATGTGCTCTACCTCGAGTGATGGATGTCTCCTGCACTGGACAAGGGCTGTCTCTTCCGGGAGCCCAGTTGCATCATGATAACATCAGATGCCAGCCTCTATGGCTGGGGGGCTCATCTTCAGGGCCACATGGCTCAGGGCTGCTGGACCCCAGCGGACCTGACCCACAACATTAATTGGCTGGAGCTTCGGGCAGCACACCTTGCCCTTCGCCACTTCAAGACTTTAGTACAGGGCCAACACGTTCTCATCCTTACGGACAACATCACGGCCAAGGCACACATAAACCATCAAGGAGGCATTCACTCGAGGAGCCTCATGACGGAAGCGGAGCTCCTGGGGAGGTGGGCAGAAAAGCTTTTGCTTTCCCTCAAAGCGGAGCATATCGCGGGGATGGCAAACACTCAGGCGGATTGCCTCAGCCAGTCCACAATAGACAATACAGAATGGAAGTTACACCCCACGCTCTTCCTGGAACTGACAACCAGATTCGGTCAGCCAGTAGTGGACCTGTTTGCCTCCCAGCAAAATGCTCAGCTTCCCAGGTATTTCACCAGGTTCCAGTCATAAGGGGCAGAGGGGATGCCTTACTCAGTCCTTGGCCAAGCGGCCTACTTTATGCCTTTCCACCTCTTCCGCTAATTCCAGGAGTCCGGAAGGTAATTCAGGAGAGGGTGGAACGCCTCTTAGTTGCCCCTCACTGGCCCAGGTGCCCGTGGTTTGCGGACCTGGTGGACCTTTCAGTTTCTTGGCCCTGGAGGATTCCTCAGGAGAAGATATCACTCAGCCAGGGTGCCTTGCAACATATGGAGCCCTAGTGGCTCTACTTAACCTTCTGGCACTTGAGCGGGGACTCCTGAGGAAGCATGGGTTCTCTTCCAGGGTCACTGAAACCGTCCAGGCCTCACGCAGTTCTTCTACAAATTGTATTTATGATTCAACATGGGCAGCATTTACCACCTGGTGTGGGGTTAGGGATCTCGACCCCACCTCTGCTACTGTTTTAGATTTTTTTGCAGGACGGGTTGGACAAACACGCTCCGCAGGCAGGTTGCAGCGCTGTCCACGGTCTTGCGGTGTGGGAAGAGGACATCATTGGCTCATGACCCCATTCTTAGGCAATTTATTAAGGGAGCTGCTAATCTCTGACCTCCGGTTGTCAATTGATACCCCACATGGGATTTATCATGAGTTCTTCAGGCCCTGACATCGGCCCTGGTTCGAACCTTTACGTACTGTGAGCTTGCACCTCTTAACATTTAAGGTTGCGTTTTTGGTGGCTATCACCTCCGCCAGGTGCATTTCTGAACTGGCCGCTCTTTCAGTCCATCAGGATTTATGCATTTTTCCATCCTAATAGGGTAGTCCTCCAGATGAATCCATAATTCATACCTAAAGTGAACTCTAAGTTCCATAGGGCTCAGGAAGTTATCTTGCCTGATTTCTGCCCAGGACCTTCCCATGTCCTGGAGCGAAGATGGTACACCTTAGATGTTAGGAGGGCTCTTAAGATTTATATTAAGAGAACATCCCAGTCTCGCCAGACGGAAGCTCTTTTTGTGTCCTTCCCTCCCTTATCTAGAGGTGCCAAGGTGACCCCATCTATCATAGGCCATTGGCTGTGGGCTTGCATTGCAATGGCCTATCAGGTTCAAGCCTTACCAACTCCTAGGGAGGGTTACGGCCCATTCCACCTGCAGTGCTGCCACATCTACAGCATGGGTTACGCAGGCCTCTATTGAGACATCTGCAGAGCCTCCACGTGGGCTTCCCCTTCACCCTTTATTCGTCATTATAAGATTGATGTCTATGCCTCGGCTGAGGCATCGTTTGGACGAAGGGTGTTACAATGTGTTCATGGGGAGGCTTCAGGTTCTGGCCAAGCGACTTCCCACCCGTAACTAGGGGGAAGCTTTGGTAAGTCCCATTCTTGGCCACTCCTGGGACCTTGCAGGAGAATGGGCATTGGTCTTACCGTAATACACCCTTTCTCTGCGTGGTCCCAGGAGTGGCCAAGCCCCACCTGCTTTCGCTTGGCCTGTGATCCAGGAACTAATGCATGCATGGTTTGTGTTGTCTTTACAGCTACGTCCTCATCAAAACTGGGGCAGGAAGGTGGAGACAGGAGGCGTGGCTAAAAGAAACAGACAGCTCGATCTCAAGAGGAAACAGACGATTCAACCCATTCTTGGCCACTCCTGGGACGACGCAGAGAAAGGGCGTATCATGGTAAGACCAATGTCCATTTTCTTACCTGTTGCTTTTTTCCAAATGTTTACATGTACAACAGAAGACAGAGCTATAAGTTTGTCATAGTGTGGATTTAGATCTTCATAAAGACGTGTATCTGCCCAGCAAAACTGAAGCACATTCTTCCGTTTCCTGTCTCATGTCTTAGAAACACAAGAGATGATGTTTAAAAAAAAGTAATTTCTTCTTAAAACACTTTCTGTTTTCTCCTTCTTCACCTTCTGGATATTCAGATAAGATATTTATGAAATTCTTATTTCATAGAGCCTTCAAAACAGGCTTTCCATACCTCAGAGCAGGTACAGGAAATAGGAATGCAGGTATGGGTTCTCTGGAAATTGGGCATGCTCTGTGCACAAATTCCAATGCACCCTGAGGCGAAATAGTAGGTTTCATCACTGAGCTTTGAAAACTGTTATGTATCCAAATGTAGATACCATTGCTGCTTTTGTATAGGTGTAAATACATGTATATGGCAGAGACAGAAAAAAAGAAAAAGACATACACTCTCTCATGGCCAATGTATTGGACATGATTGAACGTTGACCCTTAATTTGCTGACAACCTACAGGAGCATAAAGGCAATGACGTCTTTGCTTGTTTCATCCGCATAACAGGAAATGTTCATGGCCTCCCGTTCTTCCTGCTATGAGAAAATAGTGTTCTTTTTTCCCTCTGAGTCCCGGCTGACACTTAATTTCAGGTTTGCATTCTATAGTGAACCTGCATTGCTGGCATACTATTTTGATTGAAGTATCTATCTGAAACAGCCAGTCAGCTTGTTGCTGATGTGGTCTTAGGCAGTAATGATGAGAAATGTAATTTTTTGTCTCTTCCCTCCCTTTACAACTGTAAAACAGTTGTTTTACAAAAGTACAAGCCATTGCTTATCTTGAAGAAATGTTTGGGGAGAAGAATATTTAGAGAGATTGTATTACAGGCAGCTGCAGCAGCCAGCATTTCATTACAAGGGCATTACAATATGGTCTAAAAACCCAAAAGTTATTGAATACATATATGGATACATAATGACTTTTTGAAGCTATGATGGTGTAGTGAGCCGTGGTGGCATAGTGGTTAGAATGCAGTATTGCAGGCCAGTTCTGTTGAGTGCCAACTGCTAGCAGTTCAGTAGTTTGAATCTCGCCAGGCTCAAGGTTGACTCAACCTTCCATCCTTTCAAGGTCGGTAAAATGAAGACCCAGATTGTTGGGGGCAATAGGCTAACTCTGTAAATTGCTTAGAGTGGGCTGCAAAGCTCTGTGAAGCGGTATTAAATGCTATTGCTACTGCTATGATGGATTTCAAAAGAGCTATTTATAACCCATCCTTAAAGTTACATATTTCGATAACAGACAAATTTCATATTTTGGTAACTGACTCGCATGTATCACTAGTTGCGTGTCCCATGGTCATATGACCATGATTTATGAACAGCAGAGAACAGCAAAAAATATTCATTGGATATGCTGTTTTCACTTAACAATCACATACTTCCCTTAATGATCATGTGATTAACTTAAGGGCTACAGTGACATACTTGTGCCCATCATAAAAAAAGGTGTAAAATCGAATGTGGTCACATGGTGCCTTGACAAATGTCTGCAGTGACTTATGACTACAATTCCAGACTCCTTTGTGGTTGTAAGTGAAAATCTCCCCATACTGAGTTTTATTTTCCTGGTTGAGAGTTTTTTTAAAAAATGTGCCAGATAGAATTTACCTGTAATATAAAGCATGATGTTAGTAATAACACTTTGGGTAAATAGAATCTTGTAAAGTTTACTGGGATAATGTGTTTTTCTATTATGTACCTGTAATTTGTTGTTTAATTTAATTAAGTTGATTATACAATTGGCTGCAGTTGTGTATATAGTTAGTCTTTCTTATGCTTCTGCCTCTTTTACTGACTTTTCACAATTATGATGATGAAAAAATAAGTTTATGCCCATCCTCAGATTTACGACCTTTGCAATTCTGTAAAGTAAAAGGAAAGCTGAAGCAAGATCATAAGCACAGTTGTAGTTTCATTTAGCGACCATTGTATTTGATGACCAAGTTACCCATTCCAATTGTGGTTGCTAAATGAAGACTACTTGAACTTTTCTTCCTCAGGAAAGTTAACTAGAGAGTTTAATAATGAGAAATGGGAGAATTGTTACCTTGTGTAGAATGCAAATATATTTTGGGTTTAGTTTTCACTGTACTTTAGGTGAGATTTATTGTAAATTATTTCTGAGGAAAATATTGTATTTTTATTATTATGTTCTGTTCCTCAGTAGAACTAAAAGTGTTCAAAAGGATAAGCATTTGAATCCAGAAACAAATGCATTTTTCTTGCTTTTTTTGTTTTTTGACAAAAATTAAAAGGTAAAAGTAAAGGTTTCCCTTGTCCAGCTGTGTCCGACTCTAACCGGTGGTGCTCATCTCCATTTCTTAGCCGAGGGAGCCAGTGCTATCCAAAGACAATTCTGTGGTCATCTGGCCAGCATGACTATATGCCAAGGTGCACGGAACGCTGTTACCGTCCCACCAAAGTGGTATTTCCTTATCTATTTGCATTTGCAGGTTTTTTCACTGCTAGGTGGGACAAGTAACGGGAGCTTACACGTTGAGCAGTGCTGTCAGCTTTCCAACTGAGCCATCTTGTCCCCTTGACAAAAATTTCATGACTGAAATTATGGCAAAATGCCGGAACATAGCCTGATTTTCCTCAATTTTTTAAAAAAGATGCACTAAACATCTGATAAATTTAATACATTTATTTATTTTAAAAGCCCATCAGATACCTAAAAAGTCCTGGATATTCTAATACTATTCCTCTGATTTTATGCTACTATAATTTTTTTTCCTGTGATAAATTAATTCCAAACTCCGAAACTCCAAGATGCTTTTTCATCAACTAAGTTCTTGACTAGTTCTGATTCTTTCTCTAGTTTTCCATGTATGTAGAAGTATCATGTTAATATTTTTACACTGGAAGCAACAGAGCAAAAAAAGTGCTAAAGATCTCAAATGTTGCTTTTTTGTACCTGCTGTGATACTTTTTATAAAGGTAAAGGTTCCCCTTGCACATATGTGCTAGTCATTCCCGACTCTGGGGGGCGGTGTTCATCTCCATTTCAAAGGCGAAGAGCCAGCGCTGTCGAAGATGTCTCTGTGGTCATGTGGCCGGCATGACTAAACGCCAAAGGTGCACGGATTATAATTGGTCACTTATTATAATTGGACATTATATTATTATATAATATATAATATATAATATATAATATATAATATATAATATATAATATATAATATATAATATATAATATATAATATATAATATATATAATACAATATAGTAAAGGTAAATGTTCTCGCACATATGTGCTAGTTGTTTCCAACTCTAGGGGGCGGTGCTCATCTCCATTTCAAAGCCAAAGAGCCAGAGCTGTCCAAAGATGTCTCCGTGGTCATGTGGCCAGCATGACTAAACGCGAAAGGCGCAGGGAACGCTGTTAACTTCCCACCAAAGGTGGTCCCTATTTTTCTACTTGCATTTTTTACGTGCTTTCAAACTGCTAGGTTGGCAGAAGCTGGAACAAAGAACAGGAACTCACCCTGTTATGCAGCACTAGGGATTTGAACCGCTGAACTGCCGACCTTTCGATCGACAAGCTCAGCCACTGAGCCACCGCGTCCCTCATATAATATAATAATATATAATAATTTTATAATATATAATAATAATATATTATATTATTATATATTATATTATATTATTGGACATTATATTATTATAATTGGACACTTATTATCATTGGCATTTATTACTTGAATGAGAACTATCCAGCCGAATGGGGTAGAGATATTAAGCTGTTGTTTATAGCTAGGACCATAGGTTCAGATCTTGCATGATATCTACAAGAGCGATTGAGGTTTCGATAGGGAAAGTTGTAAAAATTAACCCTTTTTAAAAATAATGGATAACTTTTATGGTCATTAGATGTTGCCAGTAATCATAAATACCAGGAATGAATAGAGGCAGGCCAACTGTAGTTCTTTAAGGGTAACACTCTTTTGCTACGCCTTTTCTTTTGTTCCTTTGTTCTGTTCTGGCCTTTTTCCTAGGCTATTTGTTTGTGTGATGTTTCCTTTTCACAATTTGCATGAACAGTTAAAACCAGAATGGTAGACTTCGTCCCTCACGTTTCCAGTTTCTCAAACTTTGTTCAATGGGCTTAACTTGTTTTATATAATTCTTACCTGGGGAACCTACTGTATCTGATATATTGAATAAAGTGTTCAATGCTCAATATTTGAACTTGTAAGCTGTAATATTTACATTTTGATCATTAACTTGATAACAGTGTTAAATTGCTACAATTGCCAATATAGGGTTTGCATTTTTGTGCCTCAAACCTTTAT